>NC_044566.1:43912831-44232473 GCF_007565055.1 Rhinopithecus roxellana | reverse complement strand
TATTTCTCTTTTTGTTTGTTTGTAGCGATACAAACTTGGAGTTCGCTTGTATTACCGAGTAATGGAATCCATGCTTAAATCAGTAAGTTGAAAACAATATAAAAAAATTTCAGCCGGGCATGGTGGTTCACACCTGTAATCCCAGCACTTTGGGAGGCCGAGGTGGGCAGATCATGAGGTCAAGAGATCGAGACCATCCTGGCCAACTTGGTGAAACCCTGTCTGTACTAAAAGTACAAAAATTAGCTGGGCATGGTGGTACACGCCTGTAGTCCCAGCTACTCGGCAGGCTGAGACAGGAGAATCACTTGAACCCGGGAGGTGGAGGTTGCAGTGAGCCAAGTTCATGCCACTACACTCCAGCCTGGCAACAGAGTGAGACACCATCTTAACAAAAAAACAAAAAACAAAAAACAAACCAAAAAAAAAAAACAACAAAAAAAATTTCAATGCTAACACAAATAAGGTTTCAATTAAACAACTTCTTTTTTTTTTTAATTATCTGTTTCAGGAAGAAGAACGATTATCCATTCAAAATTTTAGGTAAATTTTTTACTTTTAGTAAAACAATTTTTTTCTTTTTATAAAAGTAAATATTTTATAATCTTTTTTTTTTCCTTTAGCAAACTTCTGAATGACAACATTTTTCATATGTCCTTATTGGCGTGTGCTCTTGAGGTTGTAATGGCCACATATAGCAGTAAGTTAAATTTTCATAAATAAACATTTTTGTTCAATTTAAAGTTAAAATGTGGTGTGTTTCTTTGGTGGGAGGAGAGGGATAGTGTGAGGTTAAGGAGAAGGAATGCTTATTTTAGATCACTATATACTGAACAATGTAATTGGTCATTATAAGCCATTTAAGAGGCTTATTTGAATTATTTGAGGCCATCTTGGGGATAATATTTCACTAGGCTCCTCTTCTGAGTATACTGGTATACTGAATTTAGAAAAGGTACCTTTTGAAATCCCTCCGAAGACCTGTGAGATTGTAGAGTGCCAAAGGAGTATTCAAGAGTGGCCTCTAATGATATGGAAGCACTGCTATAACCTCCATGGTTATGAAACTAAAGACTGAAGCTAGAACTCACCGAATAAACAGAACAAAGGCCAGTAACAGTGTTTTTAAAAATATAAATGTATATCACTTTGCAAATTATGTTGCAAATGTTAAAAGAAAGTTTTGCTTGCAGAAACAAAAGGAACATTTGTAAAGGATGCAAAACACAGTGAAAGAGGAACTTCTAGTTTCCTTATTAGTAAACAAATAAGGAAAACTGAATCCTCATTTATAACCAAGAAATGCATATTTTAAAGAGATACCATTTTCTAACTAATGAAATTAGCAGGATCTTGAAGAATCTGTCTCTCCTCTTACCAAGGATTAATGAGAATTAAAATAGATATGCTAATAAATGGCTGGTAAGATACTAAACCTGTTCCTGATATAAGTTTAGGGTATTTAAACCTTTGAAAATTTGAGATAAGCTATAAGCCCTTTCTCTAGGAAAAACATAGATGTGCATACACTCAAAATTGGAAGGCTATTTCCTATGAGTCCATAGACTCCAAATAAAAAATTCTGCTCTAAATAAAAATCGTTTAACCTTTCTACTGTTTTCTTTGTTTGATAAGACTTTCCAAAAAAATATCTAGCTCAAGGGTTAATATTTCATACCTAAGTTACTTTTTTTTTCATTTTTAGGAAGTACATCTCAGAATCTTGATTCTGGAACAGATTTGTCTTTCCCATGGATTCTGAATGTGCTTAATTTGAAAGCCTTTGATTTTTACAAAGTGATTGAAAGTTTTATAAAAGCAGAAGGCAACTTGACAAGAGAAATGATAAAACACTTAGAACGATGTGAACATCGAATCATGGAATCCCTTGCATGGCTCTCAGTAAGTAACTAGCTAAATAATTGAAGAAATTCATTCATGTGCATATGGCTAACAAATTATCTGTTAATGAGAGGTGTTTCTTAACATCTACCTCAAGAACAAATAGGCAATTTAATGAATAATGTTATTTCAGTCTGTAGCCCAAGAATCAAGTAGAATATTAGAATGGAGCTTTCTTCGAGTGCCCTAAACCATCTAATACAGCATAGTGATTTATTTAAGAATAGCTTTTCTTAAAACATGGCACTTTAAAACAAAATAGAATTCTTTTTTTTTATTATTATTATACTTTAAGTTCTAGGGTAAGTTCTAAGTTCTAGGGTGCAGGTTTGTTACATATGTATACCTGTGCCATGTTGGTGTGCTGCACCCATTAGCTCGTCATTTACATTAGGTATATCTGTTAATGCTATCCGTCCCCCCTCCCCCCACCCCACAACAGGCCCCGGTGTATGATGTTCCCCATCCTGTGTCCAAGTGTTCTCATTGTTCAATTCCCACCTATGAGTGAGAACATGCAGTGTTTGGTTTTCTGTCCTTGTGATAGTTTGCTCAGAATGGTGGTTTCCAGCTTCATCCATGTCCCTACAAAGGGCATGAACTCATCCTTTTTTATGGCTGCATAGAATTCCATGGTGTATATGTGCCACATTTTCTTAATCCAGTCTATCACTGATGGACATTTGGGTTAGTTCCAAGTCTTTGCTATTGTGAATGGTGCTGCAATAAACATACATGTGCATTTATCTTTATAGCAGCATGATTTATAATCCTTTGGGTATATACCCAGTAATGAGATGACTGGGCCAAATGGTATTTCTAGTTATAGATCTTTGAGGAATCACCACACTGTCTTCCACAATGGTTGAACTAGTTTACAGTCCCACCAACAGTGTAAAAGTGTTCCTATTTCTCCACATCCTTTCCAGCACCTGTTGTTTCCTGACTTTTTAATGATCACCATTCTAACTGGTGTGAGATGGTAGCTCATTGTGGTTTTGATTTGCATTTCTCTCATGGCTAGTGATGGTGAGCATTTTTTTCATGTGTCTGTTGGCTGCATAAATGTCTTCTTTTGAGAAGTGTCTGTTCATATCCTTCACCCACTTTTGGGTGGGATTGTTTGATTTTTTTTTCTTGTAAATTTGTTTAAGTTCTTTGTAGATTCTGGTTATTAGCCCTTTGTCAGATGGGTAGATTGTAAAAATTTTCTCCCATTCTGTAGGTTGCCTGTTCACTCTGATGGTAGTTTCTTTCGCTATGCAGAAGCTCTTTAGTTTAATTAGATCCCATTTGTCAATTTTGGCTTTTGTTGCCATTGCTTTTGGTGTTTAGTTATGAAGTCCTTGCCCATGCCTATGGCCTGAATGGTGTTGCCTAGGTTTTCTTCTAGGGTTTTTATGGTTTTAGGTCTAACATTTAAGTCTCTAATCCATCTTGAATTAATTTTTGTGTAAGGTGTAAGGAAGGGATCCAGTTTCAACTTACTACATATGGCTAGCCAGTTTTCCTAGCACCATTTATTAAATAGGGAATCCTTTCCCCATTTCTTGTTTTTGTCAGGTTTGTCAAAGATCAGATGGTTGTAGATGTGTGGTATTATTTCTGAGGGCTCTGTTCTAAAACAGAACAGAATTCTTTAAAGTATTTAGATAATTTATTTAAAATACAGTCATCATTATGTTTGAAAATGTAAATGTCTGCTCTTAAATTGTGAGATTATCCTATTTAGATTATTAAAAAGTGCATTTTTTTCTTGTTGAATATAGTAGGACTCATTTTTCCCATTATTAGAGTATAAAAATCTATACTATTGTTCAATTATAGGTATTGGTGTATTGGTTCAATCATTATAGGGGCACAAATTATATTGTCTAGGATTCTCTTTATAGCATTATAACTATTGATAAGGCTTTTGTTTTAATAAAATTGGCAACTTGAGTTTATGCTCTTCAAATCTGCATAGTTGGATAATACTTTGTGAATCATCAGATTTGTATATTAATGGTTTCTTTTGAAACTGTGTTGCATGCTAAGTATATATCTTTTAATTTGTATCAGTATATAGAAATGGTAATTAAAAATTAAGACTTTAGGTATGCTATAATCCTAATTTGCACATGTAACCTTAGTTTTAATTTCTTTATGTTTTGAATTTTTAATGACTAAGCAATAGTTTATTTCTTAGTGTTTTCTTGTATTGCCTTATAGACAGTGAATAGAGGAGAGAAGCATGGGAAATTGATAGAAGAATGTTATACTCCTATTATTGAATTTGCTAACTACTTATGGAATGAACTTACACTTGATAAGGAGTACTTAGGAGAAAACGTTCTGAATCTGGGGAATTAAGTGAAAGTAAAAATAAATAAATAGATAAGTAAATAAAATAAGTACATAGAGTACTTTTTAAAGGCTATGTGTCCTCTCCTCCCAGAAATTGATATTGAGATATTACCGTATCATCTGAAAGTGACTATTGTTATTTCTTTTAGAGAGTTAATTTTATTTCTATCAACACATATTTATTGAACATATGCCATATGCCTTGAATTGAGAGAGATATTGTGAGGATACAATAAAGATAAAGGCTTGGAAAATTGTGTAGGAAGTAATAAAAATTTACTGTTTAAAAATTGCTTGTATGCAAGCCTGTTTAGCTCAATTATTTAGGGCTTCTAAACAATATTCCTTTATTTTTAAAGATTTTTGGAGAAGAAGTGACAAGCCCAAAGTTTGGAAAAGACTATAATTGATTTACAGTAGGAGATGTGGAAGTCATAAGCCTCCAAATTTAAATATTAAATGTGGTTCTTTGGCAGATGAAACTATAGAAGACTTTTATTTAGTCATATATTTTTAGTGTTTGAATTTTATGTTACATTTTTAATCATAAAACCCTTGAGTGGTAGTGGGTGGCTTTGTGAAGATAAGTTATGCCACACAAACAGGATACTGTGTATTTTTTCCTGTGAGAATAATTGACATTATAGAGAAGGGATATGGCTTAGATACATTTGCATTTTCACAGACTTTTTTTTATTTGAAATATAACATATATTGAGAAAAGTATATATCTCAAGTGACAGTTTGGTGAATTTGTCACAAATTGAATACATCCATGTAAACAACACCCAGATAAAGACCCAGAGAAAGTCTTTCGATTCTGTGTCACAATAAAAAATTCTTATTTAAACTGTAGATTGATAGGAACATATTCACACAGAGTTGTTGACTGAGGGAAGTTTCAAATGAGGTGCTGCTTACTTCTCTCCTGCCAATAATTTAATGAAAAAAAGAACATCATCTTATTTTTAATGGTTGTGTGGGGAACTGGGTTCAGCATTTTTGCTTGACAGCCTTGAGAAAGAATAAAGAAGGAAAAAGTCCACTTCTGTTTCTTTTCATCCCAGAGAGATTAACGGGCAATATGAGTGTAAGATGCTGGAAAAGTCTGTTGAGAAACCTAGTGAAATCTCATTCTCTGAAAATTTGGGGGATTACAGGTGCTTTTGAATGCATCATGCCTAAGGGTTAGATGAAATGACCTCCAGGTGTTTGACCCTATTAAATCTGTTAAGAGACTTATAATGCCAGCAGGGGATGAAATGAAATTTGGATGCCTTAGTTTCAGTATTTTCAGAATTTATTGTATTTTTTCAATAAATGTTTATAAATCAAAATACATCAGGTGCTTTATTCTCTATATGGTCTCTCTTTCCTGGACTATTCTGGACTCTTCCTACTGATCTCTCATTTCCTACCTTGAGACCTTTCTCTCACAGCAGCCAGAGAAATCTGCTCATAATGTAAATCTCATCATGCTGATTCCTCCGGTAAAAACCTCCTGTGCAGGACACATTCCTCTGGTAATGTTGGAAGAAAACCCTACCAGATGACTTTCTGCAAAAAAAGACCATGATACTACCTGTTTGGAATACAAATAGTAATTGACTGAAATTACTGGACAGGAAGAACAGACTCTAGTTGAGAAAGAGAAGAGGGGAGCTGGGAGCCTGAGGAGAAGGCTTTTAGTCTAGGGCTAAGTGCAGTAGGTATAGGGAAGGACAGTATGGTAGGGCAGGGATGTCAGTGGGAAAACTATGGGTCTCTTTACCAGGGAAACTGCAAAACTGAAGCTGGGGAAACCTTGGCCACTGAGGAGAGTGGAAGAATCCTGCAAGGGAAAGAGCCAAGAAAGGGACCCAGATTCTGTCTGAAATCTGAATAGTTCCTGTGTATAACAGACTCAGAGCAGCCAAATGAAGGGCAGAGGATCTGAACTGAGACTGGAGTGGCTGCCCAATAAACAGAACAGTTCAAGTTAAGCAAAGATAATTGCTTCTTGTAACAAACAACAAAACCATGCTCATTTTAGAAAAATAACAGAATTTCGTATCTTCACAATTTAACATTTATGATGTTCAGGATACAATTCTAAAATTATCCAGCATAGAAAGAAGGTCAAAGGAATCAAATGCAGGTTTATAGAATAGGAGCTTTAGGCCAGGTGTGTGGTGCACACCTGTAATCCCAGCATTTTGGGAGGCTAAGGTGGGAGGATCATTTGAGCCCAGAAGTTCAAGACCAACCTGGGCAACAAAGCAAGACCCCATCTCTTAAAAAAAAAAATAGCTAGGTGTGGTGGCATGTACCTGTGGTCCTAGGTACTTGGGAGGCTGAGGCAGGAGGCTGAGGCAGGAGGATCACCTAAGCTCGGGAAGTCAAGGCTGCAGGGAGCCATGATTGTGCTTCTGCACTCCAGCCTGGGCAACACAACGAGACTCTGTCTCAAAAACATAAAAACGAAAAAACTAGAATGGGAGCTTTAAGTTAACTGTGGTTAGGCATTGCTAAATGATGGGGATACATTCTAAGAAATACTTCATTTAGGCTATTTTGTCATTGTGTGAACATCATAGAGTGTGCTTACACAAACCTATGTGATATAGCCTACTACACATCAGGGTAGGAATAGCCTGTTGCTTCTAGGCTAGAGACCTGTATGGTATTTTTTTTATTATTATTAAATCTCCGCTCTTGAGTATGTCTTTTTAATATTCAATGTGGTAAAACTGAAGGATGTAGAAAGTTACATACCAAGGTATGATAGTTGTCTTGAGGAAAAATACTTATTTTATTGGTTGAGTTGTGAACTGAACCACTCTTTTCATGAAACACATGTGTTACTTGTAAGACTGATAAGCAATTGTGTTTATTCTTGCTTGGGTATGTGGTAGATTCTTGCAAATGAACAAAATGAGCCTGTCACTTCAAAGAAAACAACTGACAGTAAAGGTTGCCAATGATAAATTTTGTGTTTTCAAGTAAAAATTAGAATTTTAGAAACTTGTATCCACCACTGAAAACTTGACAGAGTCCTAATATATAAAAGACTTTTCTGATGAAATAGGTGGTCATGTCAATGAATGTGATTTTTAAAATATTGTATACAGAGATTTGTAAACATGTAGAAGAAGTAGATAATTCAGTGAACCAGTATTTCCAAATGATCAAATACATCATTATAAAATCATTCATGGGTAAGAGATTCATTAAAAGTTCAAGATAAACGAATGGATTTTAAGGTCTTAAAATATGAAAAATTTATTTCTGTTCATTGAGATTGTTTCCAATTCCACCCTGCAGCTAACCTTTAAGAAACTATGACTTGTTGAGTTTTGGTGTAGTGTCAGAAAACAATAACCATAGTTATCTGAAAAGGCTATTAAAATACTCCTCCTCTTTCCATATGAGGCCAGATTTTTCTTTATATACTTCAACCTAAACAGCATATTGCAACAAAGTAAATGTAGAAGCAGATATGAAAATTCAGCTCTTTTTTATTATGCCAAATAGTAAAGACATTCAGAAGATCATAAAACAGTGCTATGGTTCTATCTTTTTTGTTTTGTAGAATACGGTTGTTTTTCATTTAAAAATTATGTTAACATAATGGGTTTATTGTTTAAGACAAATATTTTTAAATTTTCTCAAGTTTTTTTGAGCCCTCCAAATCCTTTAATGTAAAACAGCTATTAGCTACTTTATGCTTCCTAATGGAAGAATATATAACCACCTTGAACACATGATGTTGAAAGAAGCCAGTCACAGAAAACCAAATATTGTCTAAATTCATTTATATGAAATGTCCACAAGAGGCAATTCAGCAGAGATAGGAAGTAGATTATTGGTTGCTTAAGGCTGGTGGGGAGGACTAGGTGTTTCGAGGATGATGGCTAGAGAGTATGGTGTTTCTTTTTGAGATAATGAAAATGTTGTAAAATTGACTCATTATTATAGTCAATTTTACAACATTTTTATCATCTCTGTGAATACACTAAAAACTATTGAATTGTACACATTAAATGGGTGAATTGTGTAAGATGTAATTTTAAAAAATTTCTCAGTTTTAATTAAATTTTAACTAAATTAAGATTTAACTACTAACAAAGTAAATATTAATAGATTTAACCCACACAAACAAAAGCTTTTGGGATCCTTAGTAATTTTAAGAATATAAAAGAGTTTTGAGTCGAAAAAGTTTGAGAACCCTTGCCTGTATTCTCTTCCCCATTCAGATTCGTCTTTCACTCACACAACCATGTTTGTTTTTGCCTGTCCCTGAGTCTTGAAATGCTTTCCTCTGCCTTTTTCTTGACCAGATTTTAAGGTCTATTTTGCCTTTCCTGATCATCCTAGTCTATAGTCATTCTTCCCCCATTTAGTCTTAACCTGTTTATTATCTACATACTTACTAGTCATTTATAAACTTTGTTTTACTATATGTGCATATCTCATGTTAAATTCATGTAAAGTTCTTAAAACAATATCTGACATTGTATTATAATATGTAGCAGTTAATTACATAAGTGTAAAGGACAGAGAGGAGTCAACTTATGATGACACCCAGGTTTCTGGCTTGTATAACTTAAGTGGATAGTAGTGTCATTCATTAAAATAAGATACCTAGGATTGAATGAGGTTTGCTTGGGAAGATGAATTTCATTTGATTGAGTTTGAAGTAATTATAGGTCATTTAAATAGAGGTGTCAAGTAGCAGTTGGATATGTGTGTCTGGAACTTAGGAAAGAAATCTAGGCTAAGGTTATGGACCTAACAGCTGCCACACATGTGTAATAAAAAATGCCACCCTTTATTGATTGTTTATCTTGTGCCAGGCACTTTGGTGAGCACTTCTTAAATTTAATTTTCATAATAATCCATAAGGTAGTATTACCCTATACCAGGAAATGAAAGCTTAGAAAAGTTTAATAACTTACCCTAGACCACACAAGCTA
This sequence comes from Rhinopithecus roxellana, assembly GCF_007565055.1. Taxonomy (NCBI): domain Eukaryota; kingdom Metazoa; phylum Chordata; class Mammalia; order Primates; family Cercopithecidae; genus Rhinopithecus; species Rhinopithecus roxellana. The sequence goes on along the minus strand of NC_044566.1, from coordinate 44,223,270 downwards.
AATGGCAAGATCTATGATTTGAACCCAGGTCTTTCTGGCTCCAAAGCTATTAATCCTTATGCTTTACTGAGTAACTGAAGTTTGGAGAAGGGATAAGATCACTTAAGGGGAGAACGTAGTATGAGAAGAGAAGGAGGCTAAAGATAGAATACTGAGGAGCTCTAACATTTAAAGGATGGACAGAAAAGAGAAGCCTGTGCCTACAAAGAGATTGAAATAGAACAGCCAGGAAGATAAGAGGAAAATCAGGAGAAGTGGTATCATAGAGAGACTGACCAGGTGCAATGGCTCCCACCTATAATCCCAGCACTTTGGGAGGCTGAGGCAAGTGGATCACTTGAGGCCAGGAGTTCGACACTAGCCTGACCAGCATGACAAAACCCTGTTTCTACTAAAAATACAAAAATTAGCTGGGCTTGGTGGCGCATGCCTGTAATTCCAGCTACTCTGGAGGCTGAGGCATGAGAATCGCTTGAACCTGGGAGGCGGAGGTTGAGTGAGCCAATAATGTGCCACTGTACTCCAGCCTTGGTGACAGAGTGAGACTGTCTCAAAAAAAAAAAAAAAAAAAAAAAAAAAGAATTAAAATTAAAATTGAAAACTGAAAAAAAGAAAAAGGAGAGAGAGCATTACAAAGTCTGAGTGAGTGCTTGCTGTTTCAGATAAGATCTGAAAAGTTTTAGCAACAATGAAGTCACTGGTGACAGTGACAAGGACTGTTGAATGAAGAGATGGGGATAGGATGAGATCTGAATGAGAGATAAAGTGGACACAGTCATAATAGATGGCTTTTACCAAAAGTTTTGCCTGTGAAGAGAAATAAAGATATAACAGAAGTAAAGATACAGCTTGATGTGTGTGAAGTGGAGGGAATATATACATATTTTTTAAATGAGAAAGGTAGGGTTTAAATATTGATGGAAAAGAGCCATTAGAAGTGTTCTCTTGCTGGATAACAAATTGCTGGCTTTAAACAAATATTTTATTGTGCTCATGATTTTGTGGGTCAGGAATTTGGGGAGAACTTCACTGGGTGGTTTGTCTCTGACTATGTGTCAGCAGGTGTCTGGAGCTATAGGGTCCACTTCCAAGATGCTTCTTCACTCAGAAGTCTGGCATCTTACCGCTCTTTGGTGCACACTTAGCTCTCTTCCTCCCATCTTCCCTCCCTAGAGTGGTTAGAATGTTAAGCTTTGGAGTTTTCATCTGCAGAGAGAAAATAGGAGATTCATAGTGAAAGTAGAGGTTTTAAGAAACAGGATATTTGGCAGGGTGCAGTGTCTCCACCTGTAATCCCAGCACTTTGGGAGACCAAGGTGAGAGGATTGCTTGAGCCCAGGAGTTCAAGACCAGCCTTGGCAACATAGGGAGACCCTGTCTCTACAAATAATTTTTAAAATTAGCCAGGTGTGGTGGCACATACCTGTGGTACTTGGGAGGCTGAACTGGGAGAATCGCCTGAGCCTGGGATGTTAAGGCTACCGTGAGCTGTGATTGCACCACAGCACTCCAGCCTGGGTGGTAGAACGAGACCCTGCCTCAAAAACAAACAAGCAAAACAAACAAACAAAAAACCCCAAAGCAAACAAACAAAAAGTAACAGGATATTTCATTAAATAATTCATTCATTAAATAATGAAGTTTAACTTAATAAATTTAATGAAGTTTAATAGGTATAGTGGGAGTAACAATGAGAGTGAAAGTGTAGGAGGTTGTAGTCAAAGAGTTGTTTCACCTTAGAATTTCCAGAGACAGAACATTTCTGGGTAGTTTCCTGTATTCTAAGAAATGATCTTGGGAATGCATGAGGAGGTCAAGGAGCCAAAAAGTACAGTGAGCAAGAGTCCAGGACATGTAGCGAGGATGAATGTGACTGAACTAAGGACTAGCATCTTCAGTGCTTGAGGGGAGTAACCAGGAGACAAGTGGGACTAAATGGGGCAGAGGGGTAGAGAAGTCCTGAAAGCAAAACTCCTGGCTCACTTAAAAAAACATATCTCTCTCTCAATACCTAATCCAATGTCTAACATACAGAATTTAGGTGCATAAAGTATTAGATTTGTGATGTCCTTTGATGAATTTACCCCTTTAATCATTATTAAATGACCCTGTCTTTATCCCTGGTAATACTGTTTGCTCTGAAAACTACTTGTGCCCGATACTGGTAAAGCCATTCCAGCTTTCTTTTCATTAATATTAACGTGGCATATTTTCCCCATTCCTTTATTTAACTTATATATGTCTTTATTCTTAAAGAAGTGATTTTCTTATAGGCAGCATATAGTACGGTGTTGCTTTCTTAAGTCTCATCTAACAATATCTGCATTTTAATTGGGATGTTTAGATTTAAATTTAATGTGACTATTGATATGGTTGGGTTTAAATTCTCCATCTTATTATTCATTTTCTATTTTTTTCATCTCCTTTTTCTCCCTTTCCTCTTTCTCTTCTTTTGGATTGAATTTTTAAAATTCTGTTTTATCTTCTTTGTAGGCTTACTGTCTATACTTCTTTGTTTTATTTTGTAATTGGTGTTTTTTGATTTATAATATGCATCTTTAACCTTTCATAGTCTTTCTTTAAATACTATTACACTACTTCGCATATAGTATAAGAGTCTTAGAATAGTATATTTCCATTTTCCCTTTTCCAAACTTTGGGCTATTGTTGTCATACATTTTGCTTCAACAGAAGTTATAAACTCTACAATACATTGGTAACTTTTGTTTTAAACCAATGATCTCTTAAAGATAGTTCAAAACAAGAGAAAAAAGATGTTTTTATTTTATTACATATTTACCTTTCCAGTACTCTTCATTCCTTGTGTAGATCCAGATTCCTTTTGTTTTCCTTCTGACTGTAAAACTTTTTTTTTTTTTTTTTTTTTGACAATTTCTTGGCCAGGGGCAGTGGCTCATACCTGTAATCCCAACACTTAGGGGGGCTGAGGCGGGAGGATCTCTTGAAGCCTGGAGTTCAAAACCAGTCCAGGCAACAAAGCAAAACTCTGTCTCTATTCTTATAAAACAAACAAAAAGCACTTCTATTTTTTTTTTCTTTTTGAGACGGAGTCTCGCACTGTCACCCAGGTTGGAGTGCAGTGGTACGATCTTGGCTCATTGCAATCTCCACCTCTCAGGTTCAAGCGATTCTCCTGCCTCAGCCTCCTGAGTAGCTGGAATTACAGGCACACACCACCATGCCTGGCTAATTTTTATATTTTTAGTAGAGATAGGGTTTCACCATGTTGATCAGGCTGGTCTCGAACTCCTGACCTCATGATTTGCCTGCCTCAGCCTCCCAAAGTACTGGGATTGCAGGCGTAAGCCACCACACCCAACCAACAAAAAACATTTCTTGTCTGCATGTCTACTAGTGATGAATTCTTCCAGCTTTTATGTCTGGAAAAAAACATTTTACTTTTATTTTTAAAAGGTCTTTTGCTGGATATTGAATTCTAGGTTGACATTTTTTTGGTTTTTCTTTGAGTGCTTTATATTGCTCCACTGTCTTCTGGTTTGTCTTGTTTCTTTTCTTCTTTTTTTTGAGATGGAGCCTCGCTCTTTTGCCTAGGCTGGAGTGCAGTGCATGATCCCAACTCACTGCAACCTCTGCCTCCCAGGTTCAAGCGATTCTCCTGCCTCAGCCTCCCAAGTGGCTGGGACTAAAGGCACATGCCCGGCTAATTTTTGTATTTTTAGTAGAGATGGGGTTTCGCCATGTTGGCCAGGCTGGTCTCGAACTCCTGATCTCAGGTGACCCACCCACCTTGGCCTCCCAAAGTGCTGGGATTACAAATATAAGCCACCACGCCTGGCCTTGTTCTTTTTTTGCTGTATTTTTTTTCCTGCAGGTTTTTCTTTCTGTAGTTCATGTTGAATACCTTCTATAGCTATGTCTTCAAGTTTATTAATTTTTTTCTTCTGAGGTATCTAATCTGCTATTAATCTTTATTGTATTTTTGGTCTTACTATATTTTTCGTTTCTAGAAATTTGATTTGGGTCCTTTTTATATCTTCCATATCTATCTTTATTATGTTTATGCTTTTCTTTACCTTCTTGAACATATGGAATATAGGTGTTATAACTTTAAATGTCCCTGTCTACTAAGTCTAGTACCTATGTCTTTTTAGGTCTGTTTCTCTTGACTGATAGTTCTCTCTCTCTCTTTTTTTTTTTAAGAGTCATATTTTTCTGCTTTTTTGTCTGCTTGGTGATTTTTTTGTTAGATGCCAGATATTTGTGAATTTTGCTTTAGTGGATCCTGGATATTTTCGTATTCCTTTCACTATTGACCTGTGTTTTGGAACACAATTAAATTATCTGGAAATCATTTGACTCTTTTAAGGCTTCATTTATTTATCTGGTTTTTGTTTTTGGACACAGCCAGAGCAGTCTTTAATCAATAGCCGATTTTCCTTCACTATCCAGGCATTGCTCTTCTGAGTACTCTACTGAATGTCCCATATATGAGAAGGTTTTTCCATCTGGCTAGTGGAAAGCAGAACTCTTCCTGGCCCTTTGTCAGCTCCTGGAAGGATTCTACTCCTTCCCATGTCTCTTCCCTGGCTTTGAGTAGTATCCTCACATCCATGCACTGATCAGTACTCAGCTGAAGACTCAAGCTTAACCCTCTGCAGACCTCTGGAGTTCTCTTTTTGTAGCTTTCTTCTCTCTAGTATTCTGTCCTGCTAATCTTAGTTTGCCTTGGCATGTCCCATTTCTCAACTCTGTTTCTTCAACTGGGGGACCACTGGACTGCATTCCAGTTTCTCATCTCTGGACTGTGGACCATAAATTGTCCCCAGGCAGTAAGCTGTGGCAATAATGAGGCTCACCATTTGTTTTCTTTCTCCCAGGAATTGCTGTTCTGTACTGCCTGTTGTTTATTGTGTAAAAAGTATTCTTTTATTTATGTTGTTCAATTTTGTGGTTGTTTAAATGAATCTGGTCCCTGTTTCTTCATCAGAGCTGGCAGTGTTACTGAACATAAAGCTTAGTGATTGATGAAGTATTTATAAATATGAAATATGTATACGTATAGAATATTTAGGGTATCATCTCTGCTTCCTTGTGTTAAATGCATCAGGTCTTCTGACTGATGCATTGTACTGTTTCAGAGGGGTGCTTACTATATGGAGAACATAGAAGTACTAGTTATTAACTATTTTCTTGTATTAAATTTTGGTAAGTCACATAAACATTGAGTCTCCTTTGAATGTGTCAAATGTAGCTGACTTACTAATTAGATTCTGTCATACTGGTTTTCTGTGGTCACCGAATATTAGCAAATTTCTTCATTTAGTTACACAAGTACTTGGCCAACATACTTTTACATAAGAAAATGTTTAGGATGGGCTGGCAAGATAGCCGAATAAGAACAGCTCCGGTCTGTAGCTGCCAGCAAGATCAATGCAGACAGTGGGTGATTTCTCTATTTCCAACTGAGGTACCCAGCTCATCTCACTGGGACTGGTTAGACAGTGGATGCAGCCCACAGAGGGCAAGCTGAAGCAGGATGGGGTATCACCTCACCTGGGAAGCACAAGGGGTCAGGGAACTCCGTCTCCTAGCCAAGGGAAGCTGTGACAGACTGTATCATGAGGAATGGTGCATTCTGGCCCAGATACTATGCTTTTCCCACAGTCTTCACAACCCACAGACCAGGAGATTCCCTCGGGTGCCTACACCACCAGGGCCCTGGGTTTCAAGCACAAAACTGGGCAACTGTTTGGGCAGATACCAAGCTAGCTGTAGGAGTTTTCTTTCATACTCCAGTGGTGCCTGGAATGACAGCGAGACAGAACCATTCACTTCTCTGGGAAGGGAGCTGAAGCCAGGAAGCCAAGTGGTCTAGCTCAGTGGATCCCACCCCCATGGAGCCAAGCAAGCTAGCATCCTCTGGCTTGAAATTCTCAACTGACATCACAGTAGTCTGAGGTCAACCTGGGATGCTAGAGCTAGGTGGGGGAAGGGGCGTCCCCCATTACTGAGGCTTGAGATTTCCCCTCACAGTGTAAACAAAGCTGCCAGAAAGTTCGAACTGGGCAGAGCCTACAGCAGCTCCCTAAAGCCTCTTTAGCCAGACTGTCTTTCTAGATTCCTCCTCTCTGGGTAGGGTATCTCTGAAAGAAAGGCAGCAGCCCCAGTCAGGGACTTATAGATAAAACTCCCCTCTCCCTGGGACACATCACCTGGGGGAAAGGGTGGCTGTGGGCACATCTTCAGCAGATTTAAATGTTCCTGCCTTCTGGCTCTGGACAGAGCAGTGGATCTCCCAGCACAGTACTCGAGCTCTGCTAAGGGACAGACTGCCTGCCTCTTCAAGTGGGTCCCTGACCCCCGTGCCTCCTGACTGGGAAACACCTCCTGGCAGGAATCGACAGACACCTCATACAGGAGAGCTCCAGCTGCCATCTGGTGGGTGCCCCTCTGGGATGAAGCTTCCAGAGGAAGGAACAGGCAGCAATCTTTGCTGTTCTGCTGGTGATATCCAGGCAAACAGGGTCTGGAGTGGACCTCCAGCAAATTCCAGCAGACCTGCAGCAAAGGGGCCTGACTGTTAGAAGGAGAACTAACAAACAGAAATGAATAGTATCAACATTGACAAAAAGGACATCCACACAGAAACCCCATTCGAAGGTCACCAACATCAAAGACCAAAGGTAGATAAAATCATGAAGATGAGGAAAAACCAGCACAAAATGGCTGAAAATTCCAAAAACCAGAGTGCCTTTTCTCTTCCAAAGAATCACAACTCCTTGCCACCAAGGGAACAAAACTGGACAAAGAATGAGTTTGACAAATTGACAGAAGTAGGCTTCAGAAGGTAGGTAATAACAAACTCCTCCTAGCTAAAGGAGCATGTTCTAACCCAATGCAAGGAAGCTAAGAACTTTGAAAAAAGGTTAGAGGAAGTGCTAACTAGAATAACTAGTTTAGAGAAAAACATAAATGACCTGATGGAACTGAAAAACACAGCATGAGGACTTTGTGAAGCATACACAAGTACCAATAGCTGAATCAATCAAACAGAAAAAAAGGATATCAGAGATTGAAGATCAGCTTAATGAAATAAAGCGCGAAGACAAGATTAGAGAAAAAAGAACGAAAAGGAACAAACAAAGCCTCCAAGAAATAGGGGACTATGTGAAAAGACCAAACCTACATTTGATCGGTGTACCTGAAAGTGACAGGGAGAATGGAACCAAGTTAGAAAACACTCTTCAGGAGAACATTCCCAACCCAGCAAGACAGGCCAACATTCAAATTTGGGAAATACAGGGAGCACCACAAAGATACTCCTCAAGAAGAGCAACCCCAAGGCATATAATTGTCAGATTCACCAAGGTTGAAATGAAGGAAAAAATATTAAGAGCAGTCACTGCTCAGGGAAATAAGAGAGGACACAAACAAATGGAAGAACAAACAAATGGAAGAACATTCCATGCTCATGGATAGGAAGAATTATATGAAAATGGCCATACTGCCCAAAGTAATTTATAAATTCAATGCTATCCACATTAAGCTACCTTTGGCTTTCTTCACAGAATTAGAGAAAACTACTTTAAATTTTATATAGAACCAAAAAAAGAGCCTGTATAGCTAAGACAATCCTAAGCCAAAAGAACAAAGATGGAGGCATCACGCTACCTGACTTCAAACTATACTACAAGGCCACAATAATCAAAACAGCATGGTACTGGTACCAAAACAGATAAATAAACCAACGGAACAGAACAGAGACCTCAGAAATAATGCCACACACCTACAACCATCTGATCTTTGACAAACCTGACAAAAACAAGCACTGGGCAAAGGATTCTTTATTTAATAAGTGATGTTGGGAGAACTGGCTAGCCATATGCAGAAAACTGAAGCTGGACCCCTTTCTTACACCTTATACAAAAATTAATTCAAGATGGATTAAAGACTTAACTGTAAGACCTAAAGCCATAAAAACCCTAGAAGAAAACCTAGGCATTCAAGACATAGGCATGGGCAAACACTTCATGACTAAAACACCAAAAGCAATGGCAACAAAAGCCAAAATTGACAAATGGGATCTTATTAAACTAAAGAACTTCTGTATAGCAAAAGAAACTATCTTCAGAGTGAACAGGCAACTTACAGAATGGGAGAGAATTTTTGGAATCTATCCATCTGACAAAGAGCTAATATCCAGAATCTACAAGGAACTTAAACAAATTTACAGGAAAACAAACAACCCTATCAAAAAGTGGGTGAAGGATATGAACAGACACTTCTCAAAAGAAGATATTTATGCACCAACAAACATATGAAAAAAAGCTCATCATCACTGGTCATTAGAGAAATGCAAATCAAAACCACAATGAGATACCATCTCATGGCAGTTAGAATGGCAATCATTAAAAATCAGGAAACAACAGATGCTGGAGAGACTGTGGAGTAATAGGAATGCTTTTACACTGTTGGTAGGAGTGTAAATTAGTTCAACCATTGTGGAAGACAGTGTGGCGATTCCTCAAGGATCTAGAGGCAGAAATAACATTTGACCCAGTAATCCCATTACTGAGTATATACCTAAAGGATTATAAATCATTCTACTAAAAATAACATGCACACATATGTTTATTGCAGCACTATTCACAATAGCAAAGACTTGAAACCAACCCAAATGCCTGTCAATGGTAGACTAGATAAAGAAAACTTGGCACATATACTCCATGGAATACTATGCAGCCATAAAAAAGGATGAGTTCATGTCCTTTGCAGGGACATGGATAAAACTGGAAACCATCATTCTCAGCAAACTAACACAGGAAGAGAAAACCAAACAATGCATGTTTTCACTCATAAGTTAAAGTTGAACAATGAGAACACATGGACACATGGAGGGGAACATCACACACCGGGGCCTGTCAGGCAGTGGGGGTCTAAGGGAGGGATAGCATTAGGAGAAATACCTAGTGTAGATGATGGGTTGATGGGTGCAGCAAATCACCATGGCATGTGTGTACCTATGTAACAAACCTGCACATTCTGCACATGTATCGTAGAACTTAAAGTATAATAAAAAAAGAGAAAATATTTAAAATATATCTTTCAAATTATTTCTTCAAATTTAAATCGACGGTCATTTTATGTATAAGTACAATTTGTAATGAATAGCCCATGGTTTTAGAGTCCTGATTTATTGACAAACTTATAAACAAAATTTTAAGCTTTTTTGGTATTCTTTTGAAATGTCAATATTGACAGGAAGCAAACACAAAAGGGAGAACAGTCTGTGGCTCTCAAAAAACCAAAAAGGATATCTATTGTATGTTTGTATGGTGGGTCATTAACCTTTGGTGCACTTTGCAGAAGTATTTTAAGTATTTACCATTAGACATTATTTGTTTTAAGTTATATTTTACTGAGAGCTATAACTCAGGAAGGCAAGTTAATTGTAAGATAATGATTAAGCCACATTTAACGCTTTTTAAAAGCATGGATCAGGACAGTGAAGCGGTATGATGCCATATATACTTTTACACAACAGCCATGCTAATATAATAATAAAGTAATTATGCTATATTTTTAAAATCTTCTCATGAATTACTTAAAATAACCATGTATTTACTGTTCTTTGCCAGAAAGAGGAAACATTTCATTTTAATTTTTAAAAATTCAATTCTGAAAACATAGTTAAAGCTTTAACCTTTCTCACTCTGACCCAGGTATTCCTAATATAGCTTTGCCCTTGACTTGCACAGCTAAATACTAGTTTCTCAAGTGATTTAGGAGACTTGACTTCATTATTCAAAACTGAAATTATTTAGCTTGTTCTAAATGCAACTCTGCTTCCCACTATGTCTTTTTTTTACTTTTCAAATCATCCAGGCTTAAATACTGAGCATTTTCTCCTTTTCTTTCTCAATAGTTGATAAGAGTCCTGTAATTTTTTTAAAGCTGTTTCTCATATTTATTATATTATTATTTTAAGAATCTGTTTCATTACACTTCCCTAGAACAGATCATCAGCTCTCTTTAAGTAGTTTGTCTAAGATCACCCAGTGGGCATTTGAACTCATATTGGTTTGATTCCAAATTCCATACTGGTTTCCAATAAAGGGCTCTGTCACTGTACTACATTATTTCTGTTGAACCATTCACGCTGTTTGTATTACCTCTATAATATATAGTCAGGCATATGGGACAATATAAAGAGAGCAATATAAATAGTAAGTTAATTTTATTCTAAGTGAAACATAATATATATGTGTATTTTTTTATCTTGAGTAAGAAGAGAAGTGTTTTGCCTAGGAGCTAATTAGTAACAAGAAAGGGAAAAGTAACATTTGTTGACTAGCTCCTTTGTGCAGTGCACTGTGACTATTGGTCTGATTTATTCCTCAGAAAGAAGGATTAAAAGACTTTACAAAAATGAGCAAACTATATTATAAAAGTAAACGCTAATATGCATATATGTTTCATTCACGCAACTCCTAGAAATGAGACTTTACTATAAGTGTTTTCAGAATCCATAATAATATAGGTTGAAATTAGGTATTTGGATCAACTTTCAAGGGAAGGGGTGAGAGAAATGGACGTCAAGATTGTTTTCATAGACTGAAACATTAGACCTGAGGTTTTTGTTGTTTTACTCTTTCTCTGTTTTTAGTAAAAGATTCCAGGTATGCCTGAAGTCATCTTCTATATGAATGAAAAAATGTAACAGCAAAGAAGGGAAAATAAAAGACGGCAGTATCTTAGAAATAAATATTTTATGGTGACATTATTTTTCTGCCAGTGAACTAATAATCTACAAAAATTTTAAGATAGATAAGCAGAAAGAATACAAACAGAAAAAGGATAGTAATTTAACTCATGAATAATCATCCACTGAAACGTAGCAAGGATATGCTACATATGAAATGTAATTAGATGATTGCTTAAAGATCTAGGAATATAAGCTCAGTGTAATAAAATAACTCTATTTCTTTTTCATCATTGTTAAGGATTAATAAGGCATTAAATGGGTTTTCATGTGGGTTCTCATATGTTTAAAAAGGACAACAATAAGAAAATCTAAAGAAACTGAAATAACTATTATAAATCAATGCAGGTAGCCTATTTATGATTTTAAACATAAAATCCTTTTCATTTCTAAACCTTTGCTCAAGTAACTTCTAGTACCTGAGTCATATGTCTGATACCTAAGTCTATTCTTTTCTCTATGTATCTATTCCCTTCTTTAATTTTAAAACACTCTGACACATGAAAAAATGCCAGTTTACTGTAGAGAAATATTCATAACTTGTCTATTCATGTCACTCCTCCCCACCACACTATTCATATTATACACATTACCCGTTCTCTTTGTTCATTAATTGGCAAAAGGGACTAAGAATTTCAAGGATGTCCAAAAATAAAAAACAAACAAACAAAAATCTAACAACTCAGGAATGTCCTGTAGGTAGCTCATAGAAACTTCCTTTAGGAAGTAGTGCTCATCACTTGCTTACTTCTTTGGAAGCTTGTCTGGTAATCATATAGACCAACATCAAAATAACTCTCATTTATGTGTGTGACATTTCAGTGTAGAAGTAATATTAGGTAATGTTTTTCATATGTCCTATTACAGGTACTATTAAAAGTGCTTAGGTGTATTAACTCATAACTTCTCACAACTCTATGAAATAGATTCTCTCATCACTGTTTCACAGATGGAGAAACTTTCCCTTGTCCACAAAACTGGCTGGTGACAGAGCCAGTATTTTAACTCAGGCTGTCTGGTTCCAGAGACTATACTTTTAGACTCTATGTTGCCTCTTAGTGTATGTTAGTTTACTGTTTGGTACGTACGTTGTCATTATTAGTTTATTTGCTCATGTTTTATCTGTGTTTGTATTTTTCTGTTTGTGAGTGTTACTATGCTATAGCAAAAAGGGCCTGGACTTTGAGTGAGCAGATCTTACTTAATATTCACAGAAGCCTGGAAGTGTAAACATTGCTATCCCTATTTTATAGATAAAGAAACCTGAGGTCCAGAGATGTCATGTAACTTGCTTTGTTGTGGTTCTGAGCAAATTATGTCTCTGTATCTCAGGTTTCCTTGTATGTAAAATAGGAATAACTTTCAGACTTGTGAGGAATAAATGAGCGTTTATGAGAATAGTAATTAGAAACATAAAAATTAATTGTTAGTACCCTTCATTCCTTTTCCTCTACTATACAGTAATTTCATAAGAACAGAGAACCGAGGATACAGTTACACAGTATTAACCTGTTTATCTTGGCTTATTATAAGTACAGAGAATTTTTCTCTGCTCTTGAAGCACCCCTCCTCCCCCATCACCTTCTCAAAATGGAAAAAGTTCAGGGGAAAAAGGCATCATGGGACTCCAGCATTGTTAAGTATTCACTGTTATATTGCAGTTGGAATTTGTCATATTGCTTTAGTTATGAATCATGTCAGTAATTACCCTGAGGGTGGTGTTAGTTCACTATTCAAGTACAAACAAGAAGGGAAGTAGCAATGGTAGAAGAATAGCTAGGACATATTCTCTGTACCTAACCTGTGGGGTGGAAGCACATATACTCTTGTTCAGAGAATTTTATGAAGAGTCATGATATTAGATAATTACTTGAATTTAGTTTTAAAATTTTCAGTTTGTTAACTTATATCTTAACTGGAATTGTGAGGAAGAGCTCTGGAATTCTGGATATGCAACAAAGAAAGAAGAGAAATAGAAGAAATCGATCCTAATTAGTGTAGCTTCTGAATTTCTGCAGCTAAATAAAAGGCTGTTATTAATTATTGAGTTTACTGAAATTTTAGAACTACTCTAAGGCAATTGTTCTTAAATCGTCTAAGCTTACTTACCTTTAATCATAAAATATAACAAGTTTTTGGCATTTCATTTTTCCAAATATTTATAGCATGTTTTAAAAACTCTGAACTGTCACAACCCAGACTGTTTCAACATACACATTTGTGGTCCTTGGTGTTGTTATTAATGTACTTAATTGATTCTTCATATTTTCAGCTTTTCTCAGAAATGGCCAAATATCAAAGGTATTTTTGGTGTCTTCCTGTAAGTGCTAGATTTAGAACATGATAAGGAAATGTAGAACAGGAAACAGCTGGATTTGTTTCTTAGCCTTTTCAAAAAAGCCTTTTCTTACTTTGCTACGTTTCAGTGTTCTTATCTTCACTAAATATAACAACAAATTTATCTTTAAGACTTTGATTATATTCCTTAAGAATTCTTCAAAGACTGACATAAATCTGTCTTGCTATCTTTTAAGTCTGGTCGTTTTATCATTATGCCCTTTTCATATTTTAAGATAATTTAATTATCTAAAAGTTTTAAAATTTACATATTAAGTAATGATAGTTTTTATATTAGGTTTTATCATTTAGTTTTTTTCTTTTAAACATTAAGATGAAAAAGGTGGAGAAATGAAATTACTTGTCTTTTACATGAGTCATAAACAAAAATGAACATAAGATACCCTAATCCAATACTGAACTTACTATCTGTTCTTGAAAATATAATTTTTTTGCATTATCTTTTTCATATGAATATTGGGCACTTTTAATAGTATGCACTTTTAGATTGGCATCTGATTTAGTTGAACCCACATATTTTAATGGGGTCTTCTGAAAACAAACTTTTGCACATTTCAGTTCCAATGCAGAACAAATGGCCTGGGGAAGGGACGGAGAGTGGTAAAGAAATCCCTTGTAGAAAACCCTTTTTTTTTTTTTTAAACAGACGAGTCGCACTCTGTTTTCCCAGGCTGGAGTGCAATGACACAATCATAGTTCACTGAAGTCTTGAACTCTTGGGCTCAAGTGATCCTCCCACCTCGGCCTCCCTAGTATATGTGACTACAGGTGTAAGCCAACACACCCAGCTAATTTTTTTTATTCTTTGTAGAGACAGGGTCTTGCTGTTGCCCATGCCGGTCTCAAACTCCTAGACTCAAGTGATCCTATTGCTTTGGCCTCCCAAAGTGCTGGGATTAGTCATGAGCCGCGCCATTCTTGGCCTAGAGAAACTATTTATATGTGTCCTTTGCTTTGTTTTTCTTTAAACGCATGTCCATTTTTCCCCCTTGTTTTAGGTAGCTGAGATTATATTGAATCGTGTGTGTTTCAGTCTTTTTCATCTCAGGAAGTCTTATGAGACCAAAGCATAAAGTATAGTAATTTTTGTGCAATAATTTTGGCCATTAGCAAACATTACCTATATGACATATAAACCAAATGGTATAATTTTTTAGTGCCAAGTCTTAAGTAGTATTCATTTTTATTTAAATAAACTTCTTCTGTTCATAAAGTACTATATATAAAACCTTTTTACCTTTTTTGTATATAAAACTTATGACTCATAGGTTTTATGTCCTATTAAAATATGAGCTAACAATAATTGGTAAAATTCGTTGGAAAATTATCAGTTTTAAAAGAAAATTAAATTGAAGGTTATGTTGTTAGTAATGTAAAGATCTCCTGTGTTTTGATGTAAAAACACTTCGCTGTTTTTTAGCAGCAGTAAAAAGGCTTAAGTAATATGACTTTTTGTGTAACTTGGACTGTGCAATTGCTTTTAAAAATGAGACTATTTCTCATTTATAATGAGATAATGGAACTTAGCGCATCGGAATAGCAGACTCACCACACACTTCTACCTCCTTTCTCCTGGCAAACCCTGCAGAAATGACAAAAAAGACACATATCACAGGGGAGTGAAACCCAGCAGTACTCAGACTGTGAAGCAGAAAAACTATGGAGGGATGTGGAGGAGTTGAATCTTTTTTTTTAGTATAAAAAATAAATGAAGACTATTGTGGATACAATAAAGTAGAGAAAACCACAGCACACAACACCCCCAGGAAAGGGGACTGGTGGAAGTGGGAGTCTTAGAGAGCCCCCAAGCTCCAAGTAGCAGATACAGAGAGTGGGGCAATAATCAGGAAGGTTTTCTAAAGTGCTGTCTGGCAATGGTCCTCAAACTTGAACATGCATCAAAATTACCTGGAGGGCTTGTTAAAACACAGATTACAGATTGCTGGGCCCAGTCACAAAGTTTCCAGTGTAGGGTCCAAGAATTTGTATTTCTGATATGTTTCCAGGTGATACTGATGCTGCTGGACTGGGTACTATATTTTGTGAGCAACATTTTAAGAACGTGAAACACCTGGACCAGTCCCCCATCTAAGGCCATGCCAGCCTATGAGAATAAAGAAAATGCACCTCTGTAGTCCCAGATACTTGGGAGGCTGAGGTGGGAGGATTGCTTGAGCCTGGGAAGTTGAGGCTGCAGTGAGCCGTGACTGCGCTACTGTATTCCAGTCTGGGTGACAGAATGAGACACTGTCTCAAAGGAAAAAGAAAAAAAAGCACCTTCCTCTGTACTAATGAATTATAAAAAGATGCCATCTGGACAGAACAACCCTAAGCTTAGTATGCAGTTTAGGCTAAAGCCCCATGCTGTTGTGTAATGCATAAACTATACAGGTACAAGCCTTTCCCCACCTTCAAATTTTGTGTACACTTGCAGACACAGGGCTAGGGTTTCCTGATGGTGCCAAAGAGAGAAGCGGAACAGAAACTGAAGTAAACCCAGACTTCTGTAACAGACCTAAAGAAAAAGAAATAGGAAAGGCAGTTCTTCCTAGGAGGAAAATACAACCAACTGTTGTACTGGTAGGTTATGTAGTTCCTTACTTTCATATTTTCAGGTACCTCAGTTCAATATTTATTCATTACCATAAGAAAGACCAGAGAAAATGGAGGAGAGAAAATAATAAAAAATAACAGGAAAAAAAAAAATTCCAAAACTAATGAAAACTAGGGGGCTTCAGATGGAAAGGACCCATAGTGCCGAGCATGATGAATGAATGTGGATACTTTTTTTTTTTTTCCTATGACAGTCTCGCTCTGTCACCCAAGCTGGAGTGCAGTGGTGTGATCTTGGCTCACTGCAACCTCTGCCTCCTGGGTTCAAACAAGTCTCCTGCCTCAGCCTCCTGAGTAGCTGGGATTACAGGCGTGTGACACCACGCCCAGATAAGTTTTGTATTTTTAGTAGAGACGGATTTTCACCATGTTGGTTAGCCTGGTCTTAAATTCCTGACTTCGTGATCCGCCCGCCTCGGCCTCCCAAAGTGCTGGGATTACAGGCGTGAGCCACCCTACCCAGCGAAAAATTCAGAATTCTAAAGATAATGAGAAAATTATAAAAGCTTCCAGAGAGAAAAAGTAAGTTATTTTATGGGAATGAGATCCAGATCAGCACAGAAGTTCTCACTAGGAATACTGGATATTTTATAACCTAAAATTTGTCAAATATGGCAGCAAAATGAAATTTGGAAATGCAAGGACTCAGAATGTTTATCTCTTGACTGTCCTTTTGAAATGAAATAACTAGGGAATGTGCTTTAACAAAATGAAAAAAGAATCCACAAAAGGGAAATCATGAGACCTAATAAAGAGTGAAACCATCACACCAGTGCAGGGAGAAAAATGCAAAAAATCCTAGGATGCAACAAGCCCAGAAAATATTTATTCCACATGAAAAATCAGATAGTTTCAAAAAGAAACTAGGTAGTTTCCAGTTTTTTGCAATTTTGAATATTACCACAATAAATAGCTGTGTGTGTGTGTGTATGTATGTGTGTGTTATGTGTGTGTATGTTCATAAATTGAAATTGTGTCTTGAGGATAAATACCTAGAAGTGAGAATGTTGGGTCAAAGGGTTAATGTGTGTGTGTATGTGTATGTTAGATATTGCCAAATCCCATCCATAAGTTTTGTACTATTTTTCATTCCAGGTAGCAATTTCTCCATGACAGCTGCTGTCCAAATTTTGCCAAGTAATGACATTAAAATAGTCTTCTCATCTATTATCACCATCATTTAAAAAAGAATTTCTCCCATTTTAATAAGGGAGAAAGGACAAATCAGAAAAAAAAAGATAAGAAGAGCCCTTTAAATTGTATAAATATAGTTCTTATTGTGATTATTTTTCTTTTCTTGCTGAAGACAAATGCATCTCTACCCTGTATCAGACGAATCTTTATTTGATCATGTTTCCCCTACCTTAAAATTCTTGAGGACTCTCCACAGCTTCTCAACACTTAATATGGTCTTAACATGGCCTGTAAGTACATGTAAGATGTCAGCCCTATTTCTCCAGCCACTTTGAATGTTTTAATCCTTTCAGTATCCAAGTTCTCTCTCACAGGGCCTTTGCCTGTGGTACTTGCCTTGCCACCATTAAATAATTAGATGAGTAAAAACAAAGAAACTGGGTTCAGCCAGGTGCAGTGGCCTGCACCTGTAGTCCCAGCTGCTTGAGAGGCTGAATTGGGAAGATTGCTTGAGCCCAGCTATCAAGTCCAGCCTGGGCAATATAGCAAGACCTCATCTTTCTATTAAAAACAAACAAAAAACAAACAAACGGAGTTCTTACCCTGGCTCTACCTTAATTTGTTATGTGACATTGTGGCTCTTAGTCTTATAGTTCCTCAGTTTCCTCAGCCTAAGGTGTAGTTATATCAGATGACCATCAGGCCCTTTCTGTTCTAAGTTGTGAATGTTCCAGAAGCCATTTTGATAGGATGATAATGGAACTTAGCACATTTACCCCATGGCTATTAACTGTAACTCTGCTGTAAGTATACAACACATAATTGTTTCTTACAGTTACTTAAACTTTTTTTATTTTTAAAAATCACTTGACATCTATTATGAGTAAATCAAGTTTTGAGAAAATTGATTATTAAATTTTTGAATTATACCCCTTCTGGGGCTCTATTGTTTGAATTCTGTTTTTAACACTGCTTTTCCAATAAAAGAGGTAATTTTGTACCCTTTTAAGAGGTTATTATAGTAAATCTTTTGGGGACAGGAAGACAGGAAGGTGGGAGAGGCTTAACGCTATCATTTTAAGGTAATAAAAAAGAGAGAGAAGTTTGCCTGATGTTAATCTCCTATTCATTTATTATCTGGTCTGTTGCCTTGTTTAATTGACATTCTTTGTACTTTTATAAAACTGTCTGACATTAAGTAAAAATGATAAAGAGAGAAAATAGAAATTTGAGAATTAGAGATCTTAGGAGTATGTACATGTTGATATCTGGAAAATGTTGCTAAAGAAGTAATGTTGTTGATCATTAAATACTCTGGTCAGTTTAGATATTAATATGTTCTACATTCTTACGTTTGTTCATTAGCCCTTTTTAATTTGTAATTTATTTCTTAGGAGCCATGTTATAAATGGATAATTCAATTTTCAGGAAAGCCCCAAAAAGCTTTTCAAAAAGTTTGTTTTTGGAGTCTTTAAGATTTCATCCCTGCCTAAGCACTGTTTATAAAATTGTTTCTACACAAAAATTTATTCACAACTAAGAACATTTGTGACATCCAGAGTTGGATTGGCATTTAGGCACTAAAAAAGTTTAGGTGCTGGAAAGTAGTAAAGCTTCTTCTTGGAAATAGTAACTTAATATATTGACAAAAGACAAAATACTTGGTTCATCAGGTGTCCAAAATTGTAGGACCAAAAAGCAATTGCTTCAGATTCTTGATAACTATGTACCATTCATGAACCAAATGTTTCTCCGATGGGAATATGAAGTTTGCTCCATTTTCTATTTTATATTTCTCGATTTAGTGGCTAATTTCTTTAAATACCAATATCTATAATTAGGATTTATATTTCCAATTTACTTTTCAGCATTTTGAACGTAGAATATTAAGGTTCGTTGATAACTCCTTAAGTAGTGTGTTCAGTTTAATTTTCTGTGAATATATTATATATAAATATATAATACACATAATAAAAATACACATATTTTTATGCTTTTTTAAAACTAGGTACTTGATATTTTCTCAGAAAAGATGATTTCTAAGTTCAGAAATTATTAGGATGCTGGAAAGTCATTTTTCCACACCTGAAAAATTTTCTTAGCTTACTCTGTTCCTTTGAAGAGAGTTAATGTGGGAAGGAAGATTAGTCAAATCATCTACTGTTTTATGAAAATGTTAATAACAGTGGGCACAGTTTTTGTAGGGGGGCTTAGTGCTATCATTTTCAGGTAATAAAAAGTAAAATTATCAGAGTTCTAATATTAATATAGGTTTTTCTGAATAAAGGGGGAAGGGAAGAGTAAACCCTCAGAATATATGATTTACCACAAAGTACAACACTAACAAAGGAAAATAAATTTTGTTCTGGTACACTTTTTTCCCATAGGTAAGATTTACCCAGTATTTGAAGTTCTAGATGAGAAAACTATGTTTGTTATCTGTTATGTATTGCTTTATGAAGAATCTTACAAAACTTTTGATTCATTTATCTTCCTGTTGACAAGAGACACCAAAAAGTTTCTTTATGAACGTAGTAATAACAACTATTTAATGACTGTTTTACTTGTATTTTAAAGTTATATTCATGCTTTGCGATCTTGCCTTAAGTTGAGATCTTTAAACTGAGGAGAGTTCCGAGAAATCTCAAAGTTACAGAATTCTCCACCCGTTTGCCCCATATTGGTAGACTGGTAGTTGCTTTTCAACTCAGTATGTTTAAGAAAGACTGCATGTTTATTTACTGAAGTGTGATATCAAATAAAGGAATTTCAAGTCAATGGAAGAAAACACACTTATATTATGTATATACTTCTCTTGGTATATAAAGGACCATGGTTAGTATCTTCACTAGTTTTTGGGTTTTTTTCTAAGCATTTTTCTTTTCTTTCTTTATTATTATTATTTTTTGAGATAGGGTCTTGCTCTGTCATCCATACTGAAGTACAGTGGTGTGATCATATCTCACTGTAGCCTGAAATTCCTGGGCTGAAGGCATTAAAGATGTATTTTGCTTTAGGTTTATCTAAAGGAAAACATAGATCCCTAAAGAAAACCCCCCACTGTTATTTTATTGAAAATGGGTTTACCTGTCTAGCAAATGATTGTGGTTTTTCTGAAATCATTACAGCTCAAACCTAGAGAACAGCAAAAATCAAATTTATGTCTTAAAAGAATTTTTTGTCCAAGTTGTATTCAGGACTTGAAAGATTAAGACAGTAAAAATCAGATAGGTTGGATGCTGAATTTAATTACATGTCCTTTTTCTTAAATAGAAGGCCTTCTTTTTTAGTTAACTTTGGAGAACTGCTTGATTTTTTATTTTTAATTTTTTTTTTTTTTTGATATTGAGTCTTGCTCTGTTGCCCAGCTGGAGTGCAGTGGTGAAATCTTGGCTCACTGCAACCTCTGACTCCTGGGTTCAAGCGATTCTCCTGCCTCAGCCTCCCGAATAGCTGGGACTACAGGCATGTGCCACCACGCCCAGCTAATTTTTGTATTTTTAGTAGAGACAGGGTTTCACCATGTTGGCCAGGATGGTCTTGATCTCTTGACCTTACGATCCACCTGCCTCAGCCACCCAAAGTGCTAGGATTACAGGTGTGAGCCACTGTGCCCGGCCTGAATTTTTTTAAAAAATGAATATGTTGGATAATAAAAAAGTTTTAGTGTACTTGGTACTTTTTTCTAAAGTATACCTCAGAGCCATACCCATTTTATGTTTAGGGAAATGAAAATATAGTTTTCTTTAGTTTTTTGGTCTTATAGTTGTTGCTTTATAATGAAAGGAACTATGTCCTTAATAAATCATTTTTACGTACAATAACATCTTGCCTACTTGAAATAATGTTTTGAACTGTCCAATATTTGGTTTAAAATGGCCAGAATAGTGAAGGAAAAGAAAATATTTACAGTCATGCATCACATAACAGCATTTTGGTCAATGACCACATATACGGTGGTTGTCTCGTAAGATTATCATACTGTATTTTTACTGTACCATTTCTATGTTGAGATATATTTAGATACACAAGTACCATTATTTTACAGTTGCCTAAAGTATTCTTTACAGTAGCATGCTGTATAGGTTTGTAGCCTAGAAGCAATAGGGTATACCATATAAACCTAGGTGTACAGTAGTGTATACCTTCTAGGGTTGTGTAAGCACACACTATGAGGTTTGCATGACATAATTACCTAAGCAAGCACCATAAGCAACATGTGACTGTATATTACTTTCTAAATGCCAAGTACTATATTTCACTATCTCTGGTGTTTCTCTGACCTAACATACTTAAAACGTAAGTTCTTGACTGTGATGTAAGTGCACCTTTAAAATGTACCTATGGTAGTATTTTATTTTTTTGCTAAGTAAAAACTTAGCAAAATGACATTTTATTAGTTTTCTCCCTCTCAATTTTTGTGGCATGTATCATTTTGAAATTGGGTGCATTATATACAGAAAATCAAAATAGTAACTTCAAACATACCATATAGATAGCATCTGCTTTCTACAAATTGCCTACATAAACCAAACTCCCAAAATGTTATCAGTGTGTTACTGCTCAAGATCTTACAACAACGTTAATATGTCACCATTTCTACAGAAGACTACATTTTTAGTTATATATATATTTTAAAATACTCCCAAAACATTTGATTATTTCAAATTACTCTTCTTTCTCATTTGTTAATCATAGTTTAACAAATACGATTAGTCATTTTAATTCAAAATAAAAATGGTATGTTGAATAAAAATATTAAATACTTAAACTTATATAAATTAGTATAAAATAATTTAGTAAATTAAATCATTCAAAGACATTACAGATTGTCACCACATAATTTAAATCAGTCACTTTTAGACACTGAATAACTTTAAGAGATTTTTTTAATGAAGGAACAAATCAAAATGGCTCAGAAAAATCAGATAGAGTGTATACACAAATAAAATACATGCTAACGCTTAACACATTGAATACAAATTTTCTTTATACTAAAGACTTTAAAATGTCCATGTGTTAATTTCTTTTGGAGGTGGAAAAATAGTTTGTCCAAGAAGACACTTTTCACAGTTGAAGGAACTTGAAAGTTCTGTCCCAGTGAGTTCTAATGGTTTTATTTCAGGCAGCAGATTCATTGTCAAATATCTTACGTTTTAAGGTCTGTAGGTTATGCTGAATAAAATTCTCTGCACCATGAACTTCAGAGAATCTGAAGTCACTTCTCCTGGTAGACCAGTTTTTCATTTTTATTGAATTCTGAATTGTGTCCGACGTAAAGTAGTAAACCACAGGGTCAAAACAGCAGTTTGAAACAGCAATACAGAGAGTGATTGGGTACATTGTCCTTACTGCTGCCACTACTGAGCAATTAACAAATGTTTGTGTTCTCACAAGAGAATATAAAATAAGATTGATATTGTAAGGAACAAAACAGAAACAGAATATGATCAAATGTACAAAAATCATTTTTAAAACCTTAGTTTTGTTTATTTTGCTTCTACTTAATGTAACAGGTTTATTTAAAGTTTTTAGCACCATACTAGAACAAGTTACATTTAAAATTAGAGGAATAAAAAATCCCACTATTTCGATGAAAATTACAATCCTTGAGAGATATGTTTTCCATGTGGCTTCTGGGAAATTTTCAAAGCAGGCTTCTGAGGCATTGTTACCCTGAGAGTGGGTAGACTGAACCAAAACCGCCGGTGCACTTCCTCCGATCACAGTTAGCCACACACCAATGCAAACAATCTTTGCATTTCTTTTGGTTCTTAGAGTCTTTGACTTAAATGGGTAGACAATTGCCAGAAATCGATCTACACTAATACAAGTTAAGAACAGAATGCTTCCGTACATGTTGGTATAAAACAGCATCACAGAAATCTTACAAAGTAAATCTCCAAATGGCCAATTTTGTGTTGTGAAGTAAAAAATCCTGAAGGGTAAAGTAAAAACAAAAAGCAAGTCTGACATTGCCAAGTTAATCATGTAAGTTGTAGTTTCATTTCGGACTTTGAGGACGCAGATGAAAATGTATATGGCAACACAATTGGATATTAACCCAAGCACAAACACCGTGCTGAACATGCACCCATACAAAGTGTACTTAAAGGAGTCATTATAGAAGCAGTGGGAGCTGTTAACGCTTACCATCGTAAAGGCACGTCCAATTTTCAGTTTGGAAGCACTTTCATCAGCTGCAGTCTCCTTTGGTATTCATATTATAACCTCCAATTTATTTGTAAATTATCTGGATCTTTGGATGGTTTTATAAATATTTCATTTTTCTCAAAAATATCCAAAAGAAACATGAAATTTGTTGCTGTAAAATTTCCGCTGAGTTCTTCAACAGGAAAATATTTTCATTTGTTAGTCTTTAGAAAATCCATGAATTCCAAGGCTCAGTTAACTGACGAGCAACCTTTAAAAAATACAGTCAACGAGGCCAACCCATAGGATTATGAATTTAAAGAAAAGCTGTGATCTGTGACCAGAATGAAACCACTTGTCTTCTAAACTTCTATTTCAGTCGACAAGATGAATACTCCAAAGTTAATGTTTCTTTATGCCTCAGAATGTTAAGTTTAAGTTATCAATCTTATTTTCTTTTCAGTGCAGAGTTTCAGAGACTTAAACATTCCGAATTTGTCCCATTTTACTTCTTGCTTCTTTTAAATGAAGTTTTCCTTGTTTGTTTTCCTGCAGTGGATCCCAGATGGTGGGTAAGCAGAAGAGTCTTTTAAAGGTTCCAAAATAAATTCCCAAGCATGTTAGCGCTTGCCGAATTGAGGCCTTTTCCTCAGTTGCCAGCTGTATCTTGAGGTCGCTTTCTCTGAAGTGAAAAAGAAAGGCTTGCTAGATTTGTAATATGACATCACAGGAAGAAGAGGCTGGGTTTTGACAAAGAAAGTTTCAGCCCAGTTTGTTTGCACTTCCTTTAATCTGATAATGTGTCTGCTGGGAATATACCTAGGAGGCTTGCAAATGGTCACTGGCTGTTTAACTGCGTGGTCTGCTCATTAACTCTTTTTATGTGGAAATGCCTTCTGGGGTGCTGGCAACCTCTCAGTTGTTTTGATTTGTTTCAGTAGTAATAATTGAAAGAAAAAATATCACTATTAATCCTGTTCTGTTATTCGATTGTTTTCATGTTTGAGATATGACATTTTAGAAAAGAAAATGTATATGGGTGTGTATATATAAATTGCAATTGTTAGTGATATCTTTACATAGCATTTCAAAGAACTGTTCAATGACTATGAAACAGGGGCCTTTAATCTTTAAGGTATAAAAAGCATTTGACTCTTGGTTTCTGAAAAATCCTCAATATTTAATTGTTATGATTATGAGTAACTCTTATCCTGGGTCTCATTATTTTTTGATAAGCAATTTTCTAACATTCTTTCCTCTTTCCTATGAAGTTGAATTAATATTTTAGAGCTGTTTAAATTTTTAAATTACTCATTTCACCAAAGAACAAATTCAAGAATGTTTATCTTTGGTGTGGTGTTAATCTTACTTTTTAAGCACAAAATGAAGTTGCATCCTTTTAAACAAAATTTTTTTAACCTTAAATTGATTGAAATAAGGTTTAGAGAATAAAAATCCTACTACTTGGCTAAATTTTAGGTTCATAGTCTTATCTTCCTTCTTCCTCCCAGCTCTTCCCTTAACCCCTTAATATGACATTAACTGTATATTGGAATATATTTCAGATTTGTCTTCATTTAAAAGTTTCTATGAATGGTTTCTCTATATATTTATATTTAAAGTATACTCATATTTTGGGCCAGGCGCAGTGGCTCACACCTGTAATCCCAGCACTTTGGAAGGCCAAAGCAGGTGGATCACCTGAGGTCAGGAGTTCAAGAGCAGCCTGGTCAACATGGTGAAACCCCATCTCTACTAAAAATACAAAATTAGCCTAGTGCAGTAGTGTGTGCCTGTAGTCGGGAGGCTACTCGGGAGGCTGAGGCAGGAGAATCGCTTGAACCCAGGAGGCACATGTTGCAGTGAACCGAGATCAAGCCACTGCACTCTAGCCTGGGTGACAGCGAGACTATCTCCAAAAAAAAAAAAAAAGTATACTTACATTTTAAAAACTCCAAAATCAGAAGAAAGTGTGTGTAAGGTGAGGGTAGTTAAATGTAGGTGTTATTTCCTCAAAGATTGAGGATATCACAACCTCTATAGCACATGTTTTTCTTGTTTTAAATATTTTTTCAGAAAAGGCTAGATCTGGTTATGCCTTACTGTTGTTATGTTTTTGAGTTTGGTCTAGTTTAAGCTGAAACTCTTCCTTTTGGGTATTAAGTAATTTAAGAACAATTTATTTTTTCTCATAAATTACTTAGCTAGCTTAAACATAACTTATTACAGCAATATCTTGTGTTGTTTTGCACCATTCTTTCACACTCAGCAATTTTTGTCATTTGTTGATGAACTATAATCTATTTCTACTGTCCGGACTAGAAAATTCATCTATTGTCAAATGACAAAAAAAGATGAGTATTACTTATAACCAATACTTAAAATTTTGAAGGGTTGAATATCTTTGTATCACATTTGGTATAGAAAAAAGGTATGTGTGTGTTCTTATTAGAAGACTGGTAGAAGCTGAGTGAGCATTAATGAAAAAAGGAGTAGTTAATAAGCTTGTATTCTCATTGGAAAAAATTTTCTGTTAGTACTTATGTCTTACTTTTTTTTTTTAATTTGGTTCAGTATGTTTAAAAAAACGTAAAATCTTAGTAATCTTCTTTCAAATTGATAGTCTCCTCTTTAGTCATCTTTAATTGATGAAGTATATGCAGTTGTATATGCTGATCTTGTCCTACTTTTACTTTCATTTTGAATATGGCATTTTCTCATTCAAAGAATTAAAAGGTATTAATTCTGTTTGGAATATTCTCCTACATATTGTCATTACTCACTTGACTTGTTATTCACTTAAATCATTCATCTATAGTTTTTCTTTCTTTCTTTTCTTTTTTTTTTCTCACTCTGTCGCCCAGGCTGGAGTGTACTGCTGCGATCTTGTCTCACTGCAACCTCTGCCTCCTAGGTTCCAGCGATTTTCCCACCTCAGTCTCCCTAGTAGCTGGGATTACAGGCGCCCGCTGCCACACCTAGCTAATTTTTGTATTTTTAGTAGAGATAGGGTTTCACCATGTGGCCAGGCTGGTCTTGAACTCCTGACCTCAAGTCATCCACCCACTTCGGCCTCCCAAAGTGTTTGAGTTATTGGGGCCTAAAAATGGATAGATTACTATTTGTTGAATTAGGTTTTTCATTATTATCAGTATCATAGTAAATATTTGTATAATTCTTAACACAATTCTTGGTTCTTTGTAGATGATTCTCACATGTTTGCTGATGAGTGAATCATAAACTTGAATTTTGTTGCAAGTTGTTCCTACTGAGGAAGAGCAGTAGCAGAGGGACTGTTTCAATGGGAAGAAGATAATTGAATACTGCATTTTTTCCAGATATTAAATTTGGCTTCTAATTAAGGAACCAAAGGGGAATTTAGAAACTGAAAAATTCTTAGGTTAGAATTGGAAAAATACAGAGTAACTACTTGCAAAGGGAGGTAATGAATCCGTAGAATCAATTATATTTAATAGATACTTTTGTATTTGATAAACTCAGGCAAACTGTTATTTTAATTGAGATCTCTACACTTCTGGAAGTTAACTCTGAGAATCAATTTATTTATTGTATGGATTTTTTGGGGGGGAGTGAAAATTAAATAGAGCCAGATAGATGTTAAAATGGTAAAGACAGGAACAGCTTGAGTCTGTTAAAATGGTAAAGACAGGAACAGTTCCCAGTGAAATCAACACAGAAGGTGGGTGATTTCTCCATTTCCAACTGAGGTACCCAGCTCATCTCATTGAGACTCATTAGAGAGGGGATGAAGCCCACGGAGGGCGAGCCAAAGCAGGGTGGGGCATTGCCTCACCAGGGAAGTTCAAGGGGCCAGGGAAATTCCTCCCCTAGCCAAGGGAAGCCATGACGGAATATGCCATGAGGAACAGGGCATTCCGGCCCAGACACTACACTTTTTCCATGATCTTCACAACCCTCAGACCAGGAGATTCCTTCGGGTGCCTACACCACCAGGGCCCTGGGTTTCAAGCACAAAACTGGGTAGCCGTTTGGGCAGACACTGAGCTAGCTGCAGGATTTTTTTTTTTTCATACCCCAGTGGCACCTGAAACACCAGCAAGACAGAACTTTTAACTCGCCTGGAAAAGGGGCTGAAGCCGGGGAGCCAAGTGGTCTAGCTCAGTGGATCCCACCACCACAGAGCAAGCTAAGATCCACTGGCTTGAAACTCTCACTGCCAGCACAGCAGTCTGAAGTCCACCTGGGATGCTGGAGCTTGGTGGGAGGAGGGGCATCTGGCATTACTGAGGCTTGAGTAGGTGGTTTTCCCCTCACAGTGTAAGCAAAGCCACCAGGAAGTTTGAACTGGGTAGAGACCACTGCAGCTCACCAAAGTGACTGTAGCCCAACTGCTTCTCTGGAGTCCTCCTCTCTGGGCAGGGCATCTCTGAAAAAAAGGCAGCAGCCCCAGTCAGGGGCTTACAGATAAAACTCCCATCTCCCTCAGACAGATCACCTCAGGGAAGGGTGCTATTGGGTGGCTATGGGTGCAGCTTCAGCAGACTTAAATGTTCCTGCCTACTGGCTCTGAAGAGAGCAGCAGATCTCCCAGGATAGTGCTCAAGCTCTGCTAAGGGACAGACTGCCTCCTCAAGTGAGTCACTGACCCCCATGCCTCCTGACTGGGAGACACCTCCCAGTAGGGGTCAACAGATACCTCATACAGGAGAGCTCTGGCTAGCATCTGGTGGGTGCCCCTCTGGGATGTGACCTCCAGAGGAAGGAACAGGCAGCAATTTTTGCTGTTCTGCAGCCTCCAATGGTGATACCCAGGCAAGCAGGGTCTGGAGTGGACCTTCAGCAAATTCCAGCAGACCTGCAGCAGAGGGACCTGACTGTTAGAAGGAAAACTAACAAACAGAAATGAATAGCATCAATATCAACAAAAAAGACATCCACACAGAAACCCCATTTGAAGGTCACCAACATCAAAGACCAAAGGTAGTTAAATCCATGAAGATGAGGAAAAATCAGCACAAAAAGGCTGACAATTCCAAAAACCAGAATGCCTTTTCTCTTCCAGAGAATCACAACTCCTTGCCAGCAAGGGAACAAAACTGGACAGAGAATGAGTTTGATGAATTGACAGAAGTGGGCTTCAGAAGGTGGGTAATAACAAACTCCTTTAAGCCAAAGGAGCATATTCTAACCCAATGCAAGAGAGCTAAAAACCTTGAAAAAAGGTTACAGGAATTGCTACCTAAAATAACCAGTTTAGAGAAGAACATGAATGACCTGATGGAGCTGAAAAACACAGCACAAGAACTTTGTGAAGCATACACAAGTATCAACAGCCAAATCGATCAAGTGGAAGAAAGGATATCAGAGATTGAAGATCAACTTAATGAAATAAAGCATGAAGACAAGATTAGAGAAAAAAGAATGAAAAGGAACAAACAAAGCCTCTAAGAAATAGGGGACTATGTGAAAAGACCAAACCTACGTTTGATTGATGCACCTGAAAGTGACAGGGAGAATGGAACCAAGTTGGAAAACACTTCAGGATATTATCCAAGAGAACTTCCCCAACCTAGCAAGACAGGCCAACATTCAAATTCAGGAAATACAGAGAACACCGCAAAGATACTCCTTGAGAAAAGCAACCCCAAGACACATAATCGTTGATTCACCAAGGTTGAAATGAAGGAAAAAATGTTAAAAGCAGCTAGAGAGAAGGGTTGGGTTACCTACAAAGGGAAGCCCATCAGACTAACAGCAGATCTCTCTGCAGAAACCCTACAGGCCAGAAAAGAGTGGGGGCCAATATTCAACATTCTTAAAGAAAGGAATTTTCAACCCAGAATTTTGTATCCAGCCAAACTAAGCTTCATAAGTGAAGGAGAAATACAGTCCTTTACAGACAAGCAAATGCTGAGAGATTTTGTCACCACTAGGCCTGCCTTACAAGAGCTCCTGAAGGAAGCACTAAATATGGAAAGGAAAAATTGGTTCTAGCTGCTGCAAAAACATACCAAATTGTAAAGACCATCAACAGTATGAAGAAACTAATGGGCATCAACTAATGAGCAAACTAACTGGCTAGCATCAAAATGACAGGATCAGATTTACATATAACAAAATCAACCTAAAAGTAAACGGGCTAAGTGCCAGAGTTAAAAGACACCGACTGGCAAGTTGGATAAAGAGTCAAGACCCATCAGTGTGCTGTATTCAGGAGACTCATCTTACATGCAAAGACATGTGCTCAAAATAAAGGGACAGAGGAAGATTTACCAAGCAAATGGAAAGCAAAAAAAAAAAAAAAAAAAAAAAAAAGCAGGGGTTGCAATCCAAGTCTCTGATAGAACAGACTTTAAACCAATGAAGATCAAAAAAGACAAGATGGACATTATATAATGGTAAAGGGATCAACGCAACAAGAAAAGTTAACTATCCTAAGTATATATGCACCCAATACAGGAGCACCCAGATTCATAAAGCAAGTTCTTAGAGACCTACAAAGAGACTTAGACTCCCACACAATAATAGTGGGAGACTTCAACACCCCACTGTCAATATTTGACAGATCAATGAGATAGAAAATTAACAAGAATATTCAGGACTTGAACTCAGCTCTGGATCAAGCAGACCTAATAGACATCTACAGAACTCTCCACCCCAAATCAACAGAATAGACATTCTTCTTAGCACCACATCACGCTTATTCTAAAATTGACCACATGATTGCAAGTAAAACACTCCTCAGCAAGTGCAGAACAATGGAAATCATAACACAGTCTCTGAGACCTCAGTGCAATCAAATTAGAACTCAGGATTATGAAACTCACTCAAAACTGCACAACTGCATGGAAACTGAACAACTTGTTCCTGAATGAATACTGGGAAAATAATGAAATTAAGGTAGAAACAAAGAAGTTCTGTAAAACCAGTGAGAATCAAGACACAACATACCCAAATCTCTGGGACACAGCTAAAGCAGAGTTTAGAGGGAAGTTTATAGCACTAAATGCCCACAGGAGAAAGAGAAAGGATGTAAAATTGACATCCTAACATCACAATTAAAAGAGCTAGAGAAGCAAGAGCAAACTAATTCAAAAGCTAGTAGAAGACAAGAAATAACTAAGGTCAGAGCAGAACTGGAGGAGAGAGAGACACAAAAAACCCTTCAAAAAATAAATGAATCCAGGAGCTGATTTTTTTGAAAAGATTAACAAAATAGACTACTGCAAGGCTAATAAAGAAGAAAAGAGAGAAGAATCAAATAGACACAATCAAAAAATGCTAAAGGGGATATTACCACTGATACCACAGAAATACAAACTACCATCAGATAATACTATAAACATCTCTATGCCAATAATCTAGAAAATCTAGAAGAAATGGATAAATTCCTGGACACATACACCTTCCCAAGAGTAAACCAGGAAGAAGTTGAATCCCTGAGTAGACCAATAACAAGTTCTGAAATTGAGACAGTAATTAATAGCCTACCAACCAAAAAAATCCCAGGAGCAGATGGATTCACAGCCGAATTCTGCCAGAAATACAAAGAGAAGCTGGTACCATTCCTTCTGAAACTATTCCAAACAATAGAAAAAGAGAGAATCCTCCTTAACTCATTTTATAAGCCAAGCATCATCCTGATACCATAACCTGGCAGAGACACAACAAAAAAAGAAAATTTCAGCCAATATCCCTGATGAATATTGGTGTGAAAACCCTCAATAAAATACTGGCAAACTGAATCCAGCAGCACATCAAAAGCTTATCCACCACAAACAAGTCGGCTTCATCCCTGTGATGCAAAGCTGGTTCGACAAAAGCAAATCAATAAACATAATCCATCACATAAACAGAACCAATGAAAAAAAACCACATGATTATCTCAATAGATACAGAAAAGGCCATCGATGAAATTCAACACCCTTCATGCTAAAAACTCTCAATAAACTTCATATTGATGGAACATATCTCAAAATAATACGAGCTATTTATGGCAGACCCACAGCCAATATCATACTGAATCAACAAAAGCTGGAAGCATTCCCTTTGAAAACTGGCACAAGGATGTCCTCTCTCACCACTCCTATTCAGCATAGTATTGGAAGTTCTGTTCAGGGCAGTCAGAAAAGAGGAAGAAATAAAGCATATTCATATAGGAAGAGAAGAAGTTAAATTGTCTCTGTTCACAGAGTACATGATTGTCTGTTTAGAAAACCCCATTGTCTCAGCCCAAGATCTCAAGCTGATAAGCAGCTTCAGCAAAGTCTCAGGATATAAAATCAATGTGCAGAAATCACAAGTATTCCTGTACAACAATAATAGACAAACAGAGAGCGAAGTCATGAGTGAACTCCCATTCACAATTGCTACAAAGAGAATAAAATACCTAGGCATACGACATACAAGGGATGTGAAGGACATCTTCAAGGAGAACTACAAACTTCACTACTCAAGGAAATAAGAGAGGACACAAACAAATGGAAAAACATTCCATGCTCGTGGATAGGAAGAATCAATCTTGTGAAAATGGCCATATCACCCAAAGTAATTTATAGATTCAATCCTATCCCTATCGAGCTACCATTGACTTTCTTTATAGAATTAGAAAAAAACTACTTTAAATTTCATATGGAACAAAAAAAAAGCCCATATAGCCAACACAATCCTAAGCAAAAAGAACAAAGCTGGAGGCAGCACACTACCTGCCTTCAGACTATACTATAAGCCTACAGTAACCAAAACAGCATGGTATTGGTACCAAAACAGATATATTGACCAATGGAACAGAAGAGAGGCCTCAGAAATAATGCCACACATCTACAACCATCTGATCTTTGACAAACCTGACAAAAACAAGCACTGGGCAAAGCATTCCCTCTTTAATAAATGGTGTTGGGAAAACTGGCTAGCCATATGCAGAAAACTGAAGCTGGACCCCTTTCTTACACCTTATACAAAAATTAACTCAAGATGGATTAAAGACTTAACTGTAAGACCTAAAGCCATAAAAACCCTAGAAGAAAACCTAGGCAATACCATTCAGGACATAGGCATGAGCAAAGACTTCATGACTAAAACACCAAAAGCAATGGCAACAAAAGCCAAAATTGACAAATGGGATCTTATTAAACTAAAGAGCTTCTGCACAGCAAAAGAAACTATCTTCAGAGTGAACAGGCAACCTACAGAATGGGAGAAAATTTTTGCCATCTACTCATCTGACAAAGGGCTAATGTCCAGAATGTACAAGGAACTTAAACAAATTTACAGGAAAAAAAAAAAGCAAACAACTCCATCAAAAAGTCGGGGAAGGATATGAACAGACACTTCTTAAAAGAAGACATTTATGTGGCCAATAACCATATGAACAAAAGCTCATCATCAGTGGTCATTAATGAAATGCAAATCAAAACCACAATGAGATACCATCTCCTGGCAGTTAGAATGGCAATCATTAAAAAATCAGGAAACAACAGATGCTGGAGAGGATGTGGAGAAATAGGAATACTTTTACACTGTTGGTGGGAGTGTAAATTAGTTCAACCATTGTGGAAGACAGTGTGGTGATTCCTCAAGGATCTAGAACCGAAATAACATTTGACTCAGCAATCCCATTACTGGGTATATACCCAAAGTATAAATCATTCTACAATAAAGACACATACACTTGTATGTTTATTGCAGCAGTATTTACAATAGCAAAGACTTGGAACCCACCCAAATGCCCATCAGTGATAGACTGGATAAAGAAAATGTGGCACATATACACTATGGAATACTATGCAGTCATAAAAAGGATGAGTTCATGTCCAGGGACATGGATGAAGCTGGAAACCATCATTCTCAGCAAACTAACACAGGAACAGAAAACCAAGCACTGCATGTTCTCACTCATAAGTGGGAATTGAACAATGAGAACACATGGACACAGGGAGGGGAACATCACA
Source organism: Rhinopithecus roxellana (assembly GCF_007565055.1). Taxonomy (NCBI): domain Eukaryota; kingdom Metazoa; phylum Chordata; class Mammalia; order Primates; family Cercopithecidae; genus Rhinopithecus; species Rhinopithecus roxellana. Next base: position 44,190,336 of record NC_044566.1, on the reverse strand, counting down.
CACCAGGGTCTGTTGGCGTGGGGGGTTAGAGGAGGGATAGCATTAGGAGAAATACTTAATGTAGATGATGGATTGATGGGTGCAGCAAACCACCATGGCACGTGTATACCTATGTAACAAACCTGCACATTCTGTGCATGTATCCCAATACTTAAAGTATAATAACTTTAAAAAATGGGGAAGACAAGCCTTTTTTTAGGACTGTTGCCATAATGACCATGTAGACTGATTTGAAATATAGTGTATCAGCTTTGGCAACATAGGGAGATCCTGTCTCTATAAAAAATTTAAAAATTACATGGGTGTGGTGATGTGAACCTGTGGTCCCAGCTGGTTGGGAGGCTGAAGTGGGAGGATTGTTTGAGCCTACGAGGTTGAGACTGCAGTGAGCCTTGATCGTACCACTGCACTTCAGCCTGGTGACAGATCAAGACCTTGTCTTAAAAAGAAAGAATATAGCCTACATATACAACCAATTCAAAATATAGTGAATCTTGGCTGGGAGCTATGGTTCACACCTATAATCCCAACACTTTGGGAGGCTGAGATGAGAGGATCACTTGAGACCAGGATTTCAAGACCAGCCTAGGCAACATAGTGACACCCTGTTTCAAAAAATTAGCCAAGTGTGGTGGTGTGCACCTGTAGTCCTGGTTACTAGGGAGGCTGAGGTGGGTGGATCACTTGAGTCCGGGAGATTGAGGCTGCATTGAGCTATGATTGTACCATTTTACTCCAGCCTGAGTGATAGGCCTGTTCTCAAATAAATAAGTAAATAAATAAAAAGAATGAAATAGAGTGAATTTCATTGCGTAATGCGTCAGTTTTTAAAATTTAATGACATCTAATTCTGATTCTTTGAATACTTTCAATGCTTAAGCTGCTGGGTTGGGTTTTTGGTTCTGTTTTCGTTTTTGTTTTTTTGACATGGAGTCTCACTCTGTCGTCCAGGCTGGAGTGCAGTGGTGCAATCTCGGCTCACTGCAACCCGCAGGCTGAGTTTTTTCACTCTTAGGTATAATAGATCAAGGAGTCACCTTACATTCTTTATGTTTAAGGATTTCTGATTTTTGAAACCAGGTTGCCCAAGAAACATGTATAAGATTAAATATTTTGTAAAAGGCTTCCCTTTATGTTTCAATAGCATTCTTCTTTAAAAGATCTATTTTTTTCCACAGTAAGACACCATGTTCTTTTACTATAAAATTGATCAAACAGGAATTGATTAAAACTTTAAAGAATTCTCTCATTAAAAGTTTTGAAGGCCATAAATGAAATTGTACATAACATTGAGAACAGGGGATATGCCAAAAAAAAAAAAAAAAAAAAAAAAAAAAAAAAAAAAAAAAAAAAAAAAAAATCAGATAAGAGAGTATGTGAGACTTAAAACAGAAATAAATTCATTTAAGTTCAAAAGAAAGTGTGAGCCAGGCATAGTGGTACACACCTGTAGTTGAAGCTACTCTAGAGGCTGAGACAAGAGGATCACTTAAGGCCACAGGAGTTTGAGGCTTCATTGCTCTATGATGACACCTATGAATAGCCACAGCACTCCAGCCTAGGCAACATAATGAGACACTGTCTCTTAAAAGAAGAAAGAAAGAAAAAGAAATATGGAACACTGATATTTTAAAATTTAAAAAGAATTATTCTAAACTTACTTTAGTCATTTTGCATGCAGCACATGTTTGCCATGGTGAAATGTGACTTCCATCTCTAATTTATACTAATGAAAAAAGCAGTTTTCTCATTTGGGATTCTTTTAATGCTCATTATGATAAAATTTTCTATTTAGGTGTAGAAACAAATAAACCTTTTTCTTTTTCTTTTTTTTTTTTTTTTTTTGAGACGAGTCTCGCTGTGTCGCCCAGGCTTAGAGTGCGGTGGCTGGATCTCAGCTCACTGCAAGCTCCGCCTCCCGAGTTTACGCCATTCTCCTGCCTCAGCCTCCCAAGTAGCTGGGACTACAGGCACCCGCCACATCGCCCGGCTAGTTTTTTTGTATGTTTTTAGTACAGACGGGGTTTCACTGTGTTAGCCAGGATGGTCTCGATCTCCTGACCTCGTGATCCACCCGTCTCGGCTCCCAAAGTGCTGGGATTACAGGCTTGAGCCACTGCGCCCGGCCACAAATAAACCTTTTTCAATTTGAGAAATGAACATTTGTAATTTATGTTGACAGAATATATTTATTTTCTATAAAAAGATATTTTAGCCTAAGGAGGAAAAATTTTAAATTCTAGACTAGTATTACCTTAAGTCTATTGGTATCATTTGGAAGTGATTTACCTTCCTTTCATTATTGTAAACACTTAATACTTTATGGTACTTTTTACCAGAATGTGAGTCATCTACCCAAGTTCAAAGAGTTGAACCAACTTTTATAGAGTTGGATGGAAGTAGAAGAGGAAAGATTTAAAAGGTGATGAATGATGATTATAGCAAAGTAAAAGTTGATGGGAATGATGGTTGAAGCAGGTTCAGACAAGTAGGGAAAGGAAATCAAGAGGAGTGAAAATGTTATTGTGATAAGATTTAAAACTTGAATAAGCATATTTATCTGTGCATACACTTGAGTTGTCGCATATTTATCTGTGCATACACTTGAGTTGTCCCTTCTTCCTTATCTTTTTTCGAACTCTCTTGCTGCTTCCTCATCTCCAGCTCTTAGAATTGTATCACATCTTTTCTATGGAGTCTTCTTAGTCTCATCAGTTCCTTTTCTGTACTTCCACAGTACTTAGTTTGCCTTTTAAGACGTATTCGTGCAATTCAATTAAGAATGAAAAGGCCATGTGTGGTGGCTCATGCATGTAATCCTAGCACTTTGGGAGGCCAAAGCGAGCAGACCTCTTGAGGTCAGGAGTTCAAAACCAGCCTGGCCAACACAGTGAAACTCTGTCTCTACTAAAAATACAAAAAAGTCGTCCAGATGTGGTGGCTGACACCTGTAATCCCAGCTACTCAGAAGGCTAAGGCAGGAGAATGGCTTGAACCCGGGAGGCAGAGGTTGCAGTGACAGAGATCATGCCACTGCACTCCAGCCTGGGTGACAGAGCAAGCCTCTGTCTCAAAAAAAAAGAAAAAAATAATAATACAAAACAAAGAAATAATTGCAATACAAGATATAACAATAGCTATTAGTAACACATAGAGATGAGAGTCTACAAATTTAGTAAAGAGCTTCTTGAGGAGATGATGTGTAATGAAGGCTAGCCTTTACAGTTGAATACAAAATTTTAAATTTCAGGTCTTGAAGGCTTGGGCATTCCTGGTAATAATGTCCCATTAGTATAGTCATGCTGCCTTTCTCATCCCAAAACACAGAAAACTATTTGACTATTTTCTCCATTCTCTCAAGGATGCTACGTAACCTAGTCCTACTCTGAATTCCTAGAGGATGTTAATTCTTCACATACAATATATGCCTTGTTGCATAAAGGCTGAATTTGGTCATAAAACCTTAGTTGGGAAAGGCTGGGTGGGTTGTAGCTTTCAAAAATTTTTCACCTACTCTAGAAGCTGCAAAGTGTAATGAAAGGACCAGTTTCACTAGGTGTTAAGTGACCTGGATTCTAATCCCAGTTACTAAAAATTGATGTGCATCTCCTGAGCCCCACCTACTCAGGAGGCAGAGGTGGAAGGATTTCTTGAGCCCAGGAATTCCAGTCTAGCCTGGACAATATAGAGAGACCTCAACTCTTAAAGGAAAAAATATTAACATAACCTTGAGCAAATAATTTAGCTTCTCTGTTGTGTATTTGTAAAAGAAGAGTATTAAATTAGACCTATAGAATTCTTTTCAGCCCTCAACTTTCTATCTAATTTAGTCTCCACACGAATTTTGAATGATAGAAAGAGCATATATTATTGTCTCAATTTTACAGATCAAGAAACTAAAATTCAGAGAAGTTGTGACTTACTTAGGATTACAAAGCGATTATTGGTGGAGAACAATGAAGTCAAAACTAAAAGCTGGGTCCTCACAAGAAGTACCCAACCCAGTTCTTTATACATGTTTGTCTAATGAAAGAATACAACTCAATGAGTGCATGCATAAAGGGATAGTAGAAATCACTGTGACCTAGAGATCCAGAATCCTTGATTTCTAAATTTTGACCTTACCTTGGGCAAACTCTGCCCTGGACTTTAAGATGGATATAACATGCCCTTTTGACCTTATGAAGAGTTTTCAGAATAAAATGAAATGAAAACAAATTTTGAATGTAAAACTCCAAAAAGATACTATTATAGATGAAATCACCTATAATATGTTAACTTTATAGAAATAAAGGTTATGTTGTGGGAAAACATGGAACAATAAGATTTATTTTGTTTTCTTCACCAGATAGAATGCCTGTGCTCTGTCAGATAAAGAAGTGATCATGTGATGCATTTGGTATGCCTTTTTTAGCACTTTTGCTAATGTACAGCCAATTTAAATCAAATAGACATAAGCTTTGCTTATAAAAACCACATATATTTCTAAGTTAGTTTGCTTAGTGGTTAACACGTTGCATATTGCATTAGTCTTAATATCCTCTAATGTTGGAGCTAGCACTAGATCCTAGAAATTCATAATAAAAGTCCACCTTACCCCTGTTACAACTAGCCATTCATCTTCTTTGGAATATAGTTTAGCTCTCCTTCCGGTCACTCAAGTACAACTTAGGAAACTAAAACTATAGCTGATTATTGCTGGAACTCGAATCCTAGTTTCTTCACTTCTAGTCAAATTTTCTCATTGTAATAGGTAGCTTTCACCCCTTTTTTTCTTACTGATGTTGTGCTAGTTCATTCTTGCATTGCTGTAAAGAAATACCTGAGACTGAGTAATTTATAAAGAAAAGAGTAGGGTTTAGTTGGCTCACGGTTCTTCAGGCTGTACAGGAAGCATGGCACCAGCATCTCTTCGGCTTCTGGTGCGTCCTTAGGGAGCTTATATTCATGGCAGAAGTCGGAGGGGGAACAGGCATGTCACATGGTAGCAGTAGGAGCAAGAGGAAGGAGGAGGTCCCATACCCTTTTTAAATAAGCAGATCTCTTGTGAACTAACTGAGCGAGAGCTCAGTTATCACCAAGGGGATGGTGCTAAACTTCATGAGGGATCCACCCCTATGATGTAGTCACCTTCTACCAAACCTCACCTCCAGCATTGGGGATCACATTTCAACATGAGATTTGGGAGGGACAAACATTCAAACCATATCAGACATAAAATAGGAAACTTGGTCAATAGCTTAGGTAAATATCAAGCATAGAACTTTGTTTTTAAATGTGTAATGCTATATAGACTTTTAAAAACACTAAATTCTAACATTATGATAGAAATTTAAGATTAAGAGATTTTAGACATTTTCATCCTTCTGTACATTAAAATCATATGATGGCCATCCTTCATTTTTAGCTTCATCTTTATTTATTTAAAAAGTTTGCATTTGTACATAGTAATGTGCCAAGTTTTATACAAAAGCAGGAAATGTCTCTGCTGCTTTCAGATAATTAGAACAGGGTTTTCTGTGAATAGCAAATTTAACACCTTCCAGCATAGATTATTATCAGAAATCAAAGTACTCTTCAGTTTAAGTAAATATTTATTGACTTGTATCTTTTACCTATTACTGAGGAGTAGAGGTTGAAAAGGATTGGTCTCTCAGGATGCTCCTGGAAGCTGAATGCTTGTGGCTAGAAAAGTATTCTCTGATATACCTGAATTCTTTTGCTCCCAGTAGTGAAATTGTATGTATTAAAAGTTTAAGCATTGTTTACTCCCAGATTTATATTTGCTGGTTTTTCATATTATTGTAATGTTATGAAATGTAAGTGCAAAAAAGGGTTGTTTTAGTCAAACCAAGTTCGGTGCTTTGAAATGATTCAGAGGAATGTTGCAGAAAATATTGTAGAGTTAGATGTAGAAAAGATACGAGGGGGCAACATAAGAAACTAGAAAGGACTGCTAGGTGCAGTGACACATGCCTGTAGTCCCAGCTACTTAGTAGGCTGAGGTGGGAGGATCGCTGGCACCCAGGAGTTCTGGGCTGTGTGCAGTTCTGCATCAATATGGTGACCTCCCGGGAGCAGGGGACGGCCAGGTTGCCTAAGGAGGGGCGAACCCGCCCAGGTCAAAAAGTAGAAGGATTGTGTCTCTAGATAGATTTGACTAAATAATTTTGTTGCAAGAACAACATAAAGTGGAAAGAAAATATCAGTCCATCATATGAATCATATGAGTTATAACATTTACAGAATAGTTAAATGACAAATTTCTTTACAGAAACAAGTCTGTTAGAACAAACTAACAAAAAATAGCAACCCATTCAAAAAAGTGGGAAATGTGTCTAAACAAGCATATCATTTTGTTCTTAACTTAAAAGTGGTTCTCAGTCAGTTTTAGGTACCCAAATTTAATATTTGTATTTTTTTTTAAGTTTTGGCCTTCAAAATAAAAATGACTATACATTTGATTAGATTTCTTTCTTTTTTTTCTTTTTGTTATAGATGACTGATTTTTAAGGACTAGTGCTATGAACATTAATGCAAGTATGCTTAAAACCAAAAACATATTTTGACTTTAGGTATTTGTGTAGATAAATGTTTTGCTCTTAACCCAATTGGAATTCAACGAAAGAGACTAGCTCTGAATTCAATGAAAGAGACGAGCTCTTTAACAGATACTGATGCTCAAAGGTAAAGAAGAATTACTGGTATGGTTCTAAGCCACTAGCCATCTATTCTCAGAACAAAATTTCTGTGTTCACTTTTTTTTATTTCTAGTGTGCTTGCTTTAATCAACTGTTTTCACATGTGTGGAAACTTTGAGGGTTTCCTGTGTATACTAGAAGATACAAGCACTACTCCAGAAAGGTTAGAAACAAAAGACCAAAGGACAGCTTCTACAAAAGGCTCCCTGTTAAAGCCCAGCCTTTTTGTTGTTGTTTTAGTTAAACAGAAGTGGTCTATTTCAGCCCAGCCAAAAAAGATTGCTGGATTTTTGCTCTGGCCATATAAATAGGAAATTAAGACAGGCATATTAAAATTTTTTTCCTGCTTATGTTGTCTTCATCTCTGGGTTCACTGATTTTTTTTTTCTAGTCCAGTAGGGAAATATTTATGGAGTGTAACTGTGTACCAGGTGCTTTTCTAGGTGCTGGGAATATAGCAGTGAATAAAACAAAATCCCTGATCTTATATTTTATTTGGAGAAGACAATCACTAAATAAACAATTATACAACTGGTCATATGGTGATAAGTTCTCTGAAGAAAAATAATTTAGGAGGAAAAAGGGGGTGGGCTCTTACTGTTCTATATAGGGAGGTCAAAGAAGGCCTTGCTAATAAGGAATGAATCATGTGTCTATCTCAGGGAATTAACCTTTAACTGATCAACATCTTTAAAAGGCCTTCCCCAATCTGTATTTCCAGCTCACCTACCAGAAATTCACTCACCATGTTCATGTCCCCAAGATCTTTGGGGCAATTAGAAATTTCTAAACAGTATTTTGACTTGGTAAGATTCTACATGTCTACTTCTGATTCTTATTTTTCATGGCACCTCATAAAATAGGAATGTATGTTTTGTTTTGGGCTACTTGCCAGTGTTCTGAAACTAAATAAAGAGAGTAACTGTCTCTCATTAAAGAGCCTCAGGTCAACAGTTCCATTTTAGTCACATTCCACCCTGACTTCTCTCTTCTCCCCATTCAGTGATTAGGTTAATGTCTTTTACTCTTTGATGCTTTGGTTAACATCCTGTTTATTTAAAGGTTACAAGAATATATGTTCTTTAAATGTTGAGAATTAAAAGAAATAATTTCTTCAATCATAATAACTTTGTATTTTATACTATAAATTGAAACATGAAGTTTTAAAATTCTTCTTCAATGAGCCAGGCTTAGTGGCTCATGCCTGTAATCCTTGCACTTTGGGAGGCTGAAGCAGGAGGGTCACTTGAGGCCAGTAGTTTGAGAACGGCCTGGGTAGCATAGTGAGAATCTCTCTCCATCTTAAAAATAAATAAATAAATATAAATAAAATTCTTCTTCAGTGAATCTGTTTTTTGATTCAGTCTTGATAATATAAAGGGAGAAAAAATTTTTTAACAGATAGGTTATTTCGATATTGCTCTGTCAGCAATATCTGGAAATAGCATTAGTCATTTTGCTTCGGGTGCTTTTATCCAACAAGCGTAGGACTCCTAAGATTCCCTTCCCCATTAGGAAGCTCCTGGCAAGCAAGTGAAACCAGCAGAAGGGACCCAGCCACAAAAAACACCGTGGTCCAGGAAGTCTCTTTGACCCTACAGCCGAGACTCTTTCTCAACCCAGAAACATCAGGGCTGTAGAGGGACACTCTTCAGGGGTTTCCACTATATACTATATTCCACTATATTCCACCAGGCAGCCTGACCTGGTGAAAATGTGTAGGTCCATGTATCCACCACCACAAGCAATTGCACCCACATCCCTCCAGCCTCTCTACCCCTGTCCCTAATATCTGGCCACTACTAATCTGCCCTTCATTTCTCAAATTTTGTTATTTCAAAAATGTTATATAAATGCAATCAAACAGGATTAGTTTTTTTCTCACTCAGTATAATTTTCTGGAGATCGGTCACGATATTGTATGTATCAATAGTTCATACCTTTTTATTGCTGACTAGTATTTTGTAGTATGAATGTACTACAGTTTCTTTGGTCAGACACATGTTGAAGAATATCAAGGCAGGTTCCAGTTTTTGGCTGTCACAAATAAAGCTGCTATGAAGATTTGCATTTTGTATGAACGTGGGTTTTCATTTCTCTGGGATAAATGCCTAATGAGTAAAATTGCAGAGTTGTGTGGTTATTGTGCATTTTCTTTGATCAAAGACTGCAAAAGTATTTTCCAGAATGGTTGAATCATTTTAAATTTCTGCCAGCATTATATGAGCAAGTGATCTACTTTCTCTGCATTCTTTCCATCATTTGGTGGTGTCTTTGTTTTTTATTTTAGTCATTCTGTAGTGTAAGGATATCTCAGTGAGGTTATAATTTGCATTTCCCATCAGGATGATAGCTAATGATATTGATTAACCTTTCCCTGTTTATTTGTGACCTGTATTTCCTCTCTGGTGAAATTTCTCTTCATGTCTTTGCTCATTTTCTGATTGGATTGTTCGTTTTTTACCATTGAGTTTTGAGGGTTCTTTATATGTTCTCAGTACTAGTCTAGTACTAACCACTAGATATGTGGTTAGCAAATATTTTCTCTTGGCCTGTAGCTTTCTTCATCTTCTTCACATCATCTTTCTCATCCAAACGTTTTTAATTTTGATAAAGTCCAGTTTATCACTATTTCCTTTTATGGATTATGCTTTTGGTGTCAAATCTAAGAACTCCAGATCCTGAAGATTTTCCCTTATACTTAAAAAATTATAGTTTCACGTTTTAAGTCCATGATCCATTTTAAGTTTATTTTTGTACAAGGTTTGAGATTTGGGTTGAGGTTCTTTTTAGGGGGTGCTGAGGTAGGGCACCATGGATGTTCACTTGTTTCAGCACCATTTGTTTTAAAGGCTATCCTTTTTCTATTGATTTTCTTTTGTATCTTTGTCAAAAAGGGAACAACAAAAAAAGATGAGACAAATAGATGTAGAATTTCAACTAATCATATTAATAATTGCATTAAATATCAGTGCTCTAAGCAGCCCAATTAAAAGGCAGAGATTATCAGAGTGGATGAAAAACAAAACCCAACTCTATGCTATCCAAAAGAAATCTATTGTAAATATAAAAACACAAGTATGTTAAAAGGATGAATGAAAAGATTAGGTCCTGGATGGAACTGAGGTTAACTGGGGATAATTTTAAGATTTGTACTATGGGTGATTAGGTATTTGATAACACAATTAACCGAAGTAGGTATTGAAAGACCATCTCATAGCTGGTTGGTGATGAAGTAATGTTTGAACCTATTATATTTGAGATGTTTGCCACATATTCATGTGGATATCTTTGGTTTCCAGTTGGAAATATGGATCTAGAACTTAAAAGCATAGTTTTAGTCAGAAATGTAGACTTAGGAATAATATAGATATAGTTAAAATCATGAGGCCAGGTGCTGTGGCTCACGCTTGTAATCTCAGCACTTTGGGAGGCCAAGGCAGGTGGATCACCTGAGGTCAGAAGTTCGAGACCAGCCTGGCCAACATGGCGAAAACCCATCTCTACTAAAAATACAAAAATTAGCTGAGTGTGGTGGCAGATGCCTGTAATTCCAGCTACTCGGGAGGCTGAGGCAGGAGAATTGCTTGAACCCGGGAGACGGAGGTTGCAGTGAGCTGAGATTGCACCACTGCACTCCAGCCTGGGCAACAAGAGCAAGACTCTCTCTTAAAAAAAAAAAAAAATGTCAGCCAGCATATGTATTGGCAAGCGGATCTGCAGAAATACTAGTATTAAAGGACCAGCAAGGTAAAATGGAAAAGATCCTCAGAAAGGCCAAGGTCTGCCAAAATTCTTCTATTTTCTATTCTAGTTTCCTCTTGTGAGGCAAAACAGTCTTAGAATTTAGCTTAGGATAGTACAAAAACATTTCCTGTAATGTAGTTCTAATAATATTCCTTAAAATACCCAGAAAACAATAGCAATTCCACCTTCTACTTCCTCTATTCTTAATTTTTCTACTAGCACTACAGACTTGCACTTACTTCCATAATCAGAATCTCTTTTAGGAGCACCTTAACTTAATAGCCTTGGAGTTCTTTACTCTCTAGACAAGTTCAAGCTTGCCTTAGAAATGTATGTTAATTATGAAAAGTCGTATAGAACAGACTTATAGCTTATACTTTTTCTATCAATATTATTTACCCAGTGGAATTTATACTAATCTTGCTGACAGAAAGAGCCTGGCTTCCTTCACAAGACTAGGTAGCAAAACAGAGTAAAGTGTTGTATAGAGAGGAATTAGGCTGACAGTTACTTTGAGTAGTAAGTAATAACATGAGACGAGTACCAGAGAAAACTACTGCCCAAGTCCTGGATAGAAAAAATGCTATAGAAAGAAATATACATATTTTACTTTCAAAAGTTAAGTATTCCATGAAATCTTTTCTTTATAGTTAAAAAAGATCAATGACTATATTAATTATCTGTTAGAACAACTAACATTTATTATCTCATACAATTTCTGAAAGTCAGGAAACTGGGAGTGGCTTAACTGTATGGTTTTGACTCATGTTTCCTCATGAGAGATTCTTAAATTGTCAACCAAGCCTGCAGTTAGTTTAAGGCTTCACTGGGATTGGAGAGTCTACCTCTAAGTTCACTCATGTGGTTGTTGGTAGGCCTTAGTTCTTTGCTGGCTGATGGCCAGGGGCTTCATTTTTTTTGCCACGTGAGCCTCTCTGTAGCGCTACTCCATAGCAGCTCCCTGCCTCAACCCCAGTGGAAGAGATCCTAGAGAGGGAGAGAACCTAATATGGAAATTGCAGGTTTTTATAAATTCATTGCAGAAGTGACATGCTATCATTTCTGCCATATGTCATTGGCCCACAGACTAACCCTGGTACAGTTTAGAAATGGTCTACACAAGGGTATAAATACCCAGTGTCAGAGATTATTGGGGTGATGTTGGAGGCTGGCTGCCATAGTTGTGACTTAGTGTCAATTAGAAAACAAATCCTATTATCTGTTTTCTTGTTTGTGCTTCGCTATAGTTAATTTAACTCATGACATGGCTGCATCATATGTCAGTATTCTAGAAATATTTACCAAGTGTCCATTATGTGCTTGGCACTGGAATTTAAAGAACTCTCTGAAAGTCACATCCGAACCCTGGTAGTCACCTGCCTAAAATCCTTCAGTGAGTTTATATTTTGCTATTTCTTTGTTATGAAATCTGTATTTTAGCATTATGGAAAGAAAAATTTCTGTCTCAAAGGCTTGTGTGCCAGGTGCCCTTCTAAGCACTTTACATTTATTATTTCATTTAATTGTCAAAACAGCCCTATAGTAAGTATTGTTTTTCTTATCTTATAGATTAGCTACATGAAGTTTCCCTAGGGCCATATTATTTTTTTCTTCTATCGCTTCTGAGTGCTCTATTCCTCTGCTTTTTACTTAAAATAATTTGTTCTTTCTTCAGGATTCAACTCAAGCATAACCTCTTCCACGAAGTTTTCTCTAATGCTCCTAATCTGAGTTAGTTGTCTCTTCTGATTTTCATGGCATCCTGTGCATTCTTTTATTGTGGTACTTAACACTTTGCATTGCTATTTTTTATTTACTTATCTTTTTTTTTTTTTTTTTTTTTTTTTTTTGAGATGGAGTCTCACTCTGTCGCCCAGGCTGGAGTACAGTGGCCGGATCTCAGCTCACTGCAAGCTCCGCCTCCCGGGTTTACGCCATTCTCTCGCCTCAGCCTCCCGAATAGCTGGGACTACAGGCGCCCGCCACCTCGCCCGGCTAGTTTTTTGTATGTTTTTAGTAGAGACGGGGTTTCACCGTGTTAGCCAGGATGGTCTTGATCTCCTGACCTGGTGATCCGCCCGTCTCGGCCTCCCAAAGTGCTGGGATTACAGGCTTGAGCCACCGCACCCGGCCTGTTTTTTTTTTTTTTTTTTTTTTTTTTTTTTTTAGACTGTAAACTATAGCATAAAACTTCAAAACAAGGGCTCTGAAATCAAATAGTTTGGAACTGTGTCCTGGATCCACCACTTACAATTTACTCCTAGTCTAGACAATTTATTCCTAGTCTACCTTTCTTCACTTACAAAACGGCATTTAAAAAAATAGTAACTTCTTTCTAGAGTTTATTGTGAGAATGAAATAATATAAGTAATGTGGTTGGTGCTATGCCTGGCATTCAATAAATGTCTCTTAAACTCTTTGAGGGTAGAATTATTGATTGCTTATCATGTGCCATGTATCGTACCAAACTTTTTGTGTAGGTTATTTTATTTTCGCAACAACTCTATATGGTGGGTACTACTATGAATGTGTTATTTCTCTTAGCATCTCTAGATGAGTGGATCAGTGAATGAATGATAGATGGAATTGTGACCAGTGGAGCTAATTATAGGGGTAAACAGCAACCTAGAAACATGGTTAAAAGCATGACAATCAGCAAAGAAAGAGTGAAAGAGACGGTGAGCAAAGGAATGTGACTCCCATACTAGTATAGCAGCTAACAGCACAAGTTGTAGAAACAGGTAGACTTGGGTTTGGATCACTGCTCCATCACTTATCAGCCATATAATATGGGGCAAAATTTATAATTTCTATAAAATACTGGTTATCTACTTTATAGACATATTATGAAGATTAAATGAGATAATATATGTAAAATATTTTGCATAGAACCTAGCATATAGTAGATATTCAATAGATATTAACCAGTACTATTATTTAATTAAGATAATCATGAAGACAGAATTTTGATAGTGAGAGAAATAAAATAGAATCATGAAGTATAAGGTAATGACTTTGATTCATTAATCATAGTTATCAAAATCAGGCATGATAGAAAGATTCCTGCTGTCAGTGTTCCTTATAGTGCAGTATCCTCACCAGTCCACACAATATTTTTGCCCACTGAGTCTGGGATAAAGTTAAAAATTAATCCTCATGAACTAAAGCTAATGAAATGTTTAGAATATTCTGCCTTCTTACCCTATCATCACTTTAGCCCAAATCCTAGGAAAAAGAGAAACAAAAGTCTTCTGTCAGCTATTGAATGTGTTATGATTTAGAAAATTTCTGAGATTCACAGTAGAGTCTGTACTTTTTACATTTGATAGACCTCAAATTTGCCTGAGTTATTAGAATTCCAGAAAAAAGGCTTTGGGGAAGGGTTGAAGGCCTTTTTGAACCTAAGAAGACAAGAAATTGAATTGTTACAACAATATTGCTATTTAAGAAAGAATATTAAGTTACTTTTCAGAAATTTATATCAGAATTAGAAAAATGCAGAAATATAGTTTATACTTCTTAAGGAGGTGGTGGAGGAGATTAGGTATATACATGCATACATATATACATAGGTCTAAATATATTTTTATGTATATGAGAGAAGTGTCAGGAATAGGGTAGGAAAGAGAATAGTAGGATTACATTAGAATCTGCTTAGGAGCTTTTCTAACATGTAGATATTCTCTCTTTTGGGGTATATGAAAATCCTAGGAGTAAATGGGAAGCCTGGCATGTATGTTTAATAAAGCTTCCTTGGGGACTCTGATATATACTGCCTCCCAAATAAATTACAAGCCACGTCAGAAAGTAGGAGTTTACATTATAAAATATAACTGAAAACTAAAGTCTGATGTTCTAGAAAATATTAACTATTTTTCCTGAGTGGTTGAAACTTGGGAGATAACTTTTGCTATGTTCTGTGAGGCAAAGAGGAGGGAGGCTAGAGTTGATGAAGACATCTTTCTTTTATGTATGATTTTGTCTATGTTGGGCCCTGTTAATTTTCATTTACTTAGGTACGAATAGCTAATGCATATTTTTTAACTTTAATGTTTGTTATTTATATGCATAGCCTGAATGGGAACATGATCCAAAGTTTAATTTTTTGGTTGAAATTTAGTATTTGGCTTCATATATATAAAGATTGGGGTAAGGCGATCTGCCTTGCCTTGCCTTTCTTCCACTGTGTCAAAGAATTTATGATCAAGGGCTAGAGTCAATATTAATTATATGATTTTGTTTTAACCAAGAAGAACTTAGTTAAATTTAAAATTGTAGTTGTACTCATAGATAAAGGGTTTTCTTTGTTAAAGGGGAAAGAAGAGCTATCTCTTATACTTGCTTAACTTTTCATTTAATAAGTTAATGTATTCATAATAAAGAGAAAATGAAAGGAGTTTAAAAAGTAAATTGAACACATAGTTATCAGAGAAAACAATTTTAAAATTATGATTTTAAACTCTCATCTGTATTGCTAAGAAAAGAATGCCCTATATGGTAATAATTAAAAAGTGGGGAAGAAAAAAAGAATCCTGCATTCTAAGGATGACCTAGACCATTGATAATCTAAGCTTGAAGTTAATCATTAGATTTTCTGAACCTTTATTACACTGGATCTGTTCAGTCTGCTTTAACAAAATGCCATAGACTCAGTGGCTTATAAACAACAGAAATGTGTTTCTCACAGTTCTGGAAGCTGGGAAGTCCAAGATCAAGTTTCCAGCAGATCTGGTATCTGGTGGAGGCCTGTTTCCTGGTTCCTCGATGGTACCTTCTTACCATGTCCTCAGATGGTGGAAGGGACAATGCAGCTCTCTAGGGTCCCTTTTATAAGGGTACTAATCATCCTTTTCATAAGGGATGTGCTGAAACTAAATTGTGCCTGAAGACCCTTATGTTACCTTTACATGTCAAATTTCTATTGTATTTGGCCAACCTTTTATTTTAAGGCACTAGGGCAAGAATGACTAAGGGGTTTCCAAAGGTATAGAAATAGTAACATGTGCATATCAACAAAAATCACTTGGTAGGAACCCAATACCAACCAATAAGCCTACTCCTACTGTCTCAGATCTACTTCCGTTTCAGAATTAGAAGCTTTAAGGATTATGAAATTCTGGGAACTTGGAGTAGGTCCACCTAGAAGTAGAAGCAGCAAAGCCCAAAAAACCAGTAAAATTTTTTAGTAGTGTTGCTTAATTTTTTAAGTGTTATTTACTGGAAAATAAAACTATACCATGTTTAATCACTAAGCAATTTTTAACAAAAAACTTTAGCCCTAGGAATAGGTTAAACATGACACAATTTGCTATCATAGAATAATATATATGGGTAAAGGGTACCAGTTAGATTCCCATCAGCAAAAACTGGGTGATTTTCATTCTGTGGTATAGAGGTGCTAGTTAAGAGGCAGGAATTATTTTAAAATGACTTTAATTTTGATCATGTAATTATAGGATCTATTTATTCACTTGTTTTTAACTTATTCACAAATCTTAGTCATGAGCATTATTAATAGATAATTTGATGCCTTGTCACTTAGCAGTACAAGCATGTTTATTTTTGACTTTTAAACTCTAATTCACCCTTCTTGTATTTTTCTATTCAGTCATAACCCTCTCCTTCAAAATTTGGTGAGGCATCTTTGACTTTTGTCATAATCAGACATGCTAGCTTCAAGAGCTTTCCTGTTCCTCTTTTAATGTCTGTTTCGCACATTGTATTAGTTCCTTTTACAGTGTTAATTCTTCCTACAGTATGAATTTTTTTTTTTTTTTTTTGAGATGGAGTTTCGCTCTGTCACCCAGGCTGGAGTGCAGTGACGCAGTCTCCGCTCACTGCAAGCTCCGCCTCCAGGATTCACGCCATTCTCCAGCCTCAGCCTCCCTAGTAGCTGGGACTACAGGCACCCACCACCATGCCTGGCTAATTTTTTGTATTTTTAGTAGAGACGGGGTTTCATCGTGTTAGTCAGGATGGATACAGTACGAATTTTTATTCATTTTGCAAATATTCATCATAGATATTTTTGTCTTATTATTTCAGTTAGAATATGATTTTTTTTTTCTTTGGATTCAGAAGGTAACTTTCCTATTGCACTTAGGATAAATTCCACAAAAACTCTTTAACAAGGTTTTTTTCCTGGCTATTAGAAAGGAGGAAGACCCTTGTTGAACTGAAGATAGTAATGATGGGAGAGGACTTTGACTTCTGTAACACCTCATTCAGATAACTGGCTATTTTAGTTTAATTACGTGAATTTTGTCATCTCCCTTGGAGCTGCCTCCCAGAGCTGGTATGTCAGACATCCTCAAGTAAACCTTGACCCAATTTTAGAAATCTTGGCTAATTTTGAGTTAGGAAGTCCTTTCTTTAAGCAATATTTTTAAATTAATGGAACAATCACAAAATATATTTTACATATTGCACTTTTCAAAATACTTTAAAGTACTTTTAAAAATACTCAACACCACAAAGTAACTTAGTTTAAAATAAAATAAAAATTTTTGAAATTAGACCTAATCAAATTTATATATCTCATATTTTCTTTCAAAATTTTGACTAACATATCAATTAATAAATCCACCTTGAAAGACATTTGAAGCTATAAATGTGTTTGTTCATGTGTATAAAATTGTGTCATTGATATAACATTACTATTCCTTTAAAGACTTTTATGTTCTGAAAAATATCTCCTCTTAGTCTATAATTGAGCAAAAGGATTACTGTTTTGAAAGACTTAAAAAAAATACTTAGCTATTTTTTAGCTAAGGAAAAAGATTCCTTTTTCAGTAAATGGATAAAGCTGAAAAAAATAAATTAATAAAATGTTTTAAATAAAAAGTCATAAATATCTTAATTCTAGGAAGCTTCTCTATTCATTTGCTTTTTTATTTTTAAAAAGTTTGAGTTTTAGTTTTAATATTTATAAACTTCAAATGTTATTATTCCACACTCAGAAAATATTTTTAATGTATTCAGTCACAGTTTACTAAAATAGCTAAGTTTTCTGATCCATAAAATGAATAATAACACTTAATTTTAAGACTTCTTTGAAGATTAAATGAGGTAATATATTCAAATAAAACATTTTAAACTGAGAGTACTTTCATTCTTATGTAAGAAAACCATGAAAGTAAGAGACACATCATTCTATTTTGCCAGTGTATCTTAAATTAACTTGCTTTTATTGTCAGTTTAGTGTTCAGCGCACCAAGGGTACATTTCATACTAAGATTGTGCAAGTGAGAGTAAATGCCTCTTTAAATTTTCCATCTTAGGCACCTCCATTGCTTTTAGACCTGGCTATGTTTTATATTGCTTATATACATTTTTTTTTCTTTTAGAAAAAAGATAAGCTGAAAAACATTTTTGTTGATGATATACTATTGTTGAAATAAAAATAACCCAGAACATATTGGTGTGTAGGAAAAAATTCTCTCAAACTGTGTTTTTCTTCTGCTCTCATACCACCACAACAGTCATCAACCCAAAAGACTTCTGTGACCAAATGGGTGGGTTTTTTCCCCCACACACTAAGCAGTAGATACCAGCCGGGCATCCTCCAATTCAGTTCTGATACTGTCTACTTGGAGATAGTGTCAGATCCCACTGGTTGGGGGCTCAGTGCCCAAGACTGCCCCTCACACCCCCAGATACCAGCCTAGGCTTCCAAAACTTCTGACCTACCAGCTTCAAATTGAGGTTCTCACACCACACTCTTTAGGTTCAATTAATTTGCTGGAGCGGCTCACAAAACTCAAGGATACTGGGCACAGTGGCTCAAGCCTGTAATTCCAGCACTTTGGGAGGTCGAAGCGGGCAGCTCACTTGAGGCCAGGAGTTCAAGAACAGCCTGGCCAACATGGCAAAACCCCGTCTCTACTAAAAATACAAAAATTATCCGAGTGTGGTGACACACGCCTGTAGTCCCAGCTACTCCAGAGGCTGAGGCATGAGAATCACCTGAACCCAGGAGGCGGAGGTTGCAGTGAGCTGAGATTGTGCCACTGCATGCCTGCCTGGGCCACAGAGCAAGACTGTCTCAAAAAAAAACAGAAAAAACCACATGCATGTGTGTGTGCACTACAGCACAATTCACAATATCAAAGACATGGAATTAACCTAAATTAACCTTGCCATGTCCTGGCGAGTACATGGTTGGAACTGGAGGCCATTATCCTTAGCAGAATAGAAATAGAAAATCAAATACTGCATGCTCTCCCTTATAAGTGGCAGCCAAATGATGAGAACATGTGGACACATAGAGGGAAACACACTGAGGCTTATTGGAGAGTGGAGGATGGGATGAGGGAGAAGATCAGGAAAATATCTAATGGGTACTAGGCTTAATACCTGGGTGATGAGATAATCTGTACAACAAACCCCCATGACACACATTTACGTATGTAACAAACCTAAACATGTATCCCTGAACTTAAAATAAAAATTTAAAAAATCAAAAAAAAAAAAAAAACAAAAAACACCAACAAAACAAACAAACAAAAAAAACAAAAAGGAAAAACCCAAGGAAACACACTTACTGGTTTATTACAAAGGATATTACAAAGGATACAGATGAGGAGATGCGTAGGGTGAGGTATGGGAGCAGGGGTGCAGAGCTTTCATGCCCTCTGAGAGCCCGACCCTCCAGGAACGTCCATGTATTCAGCTATCCAGAAGCTCTCCTAACCCAGTTCCTTTGGGTTTTTATGATGTCAACATTCCTCCCCTACACTATAGGGCAAAAACCCTCTCTGGGGAGGGTCTTAAAGACACACAGTTTACAATGATGGAGAAAAATTAGAGTCCTGCCTTGGAACAGGTTAAAGGAGAGCAAGAGAAGACCTGAGGCCTGCCTCTGAGGCCTAACACACCCAACATTATGACAAAACAATAGTTGTTATGTATTTTCAGGTGTTTTCAGTTCTGCATACTATGAAGTTAAAGACTTAAGTAAATTGAGTAAATAGTAGTTTTTGCTTTTTTTTTTTAAATTTCACAGATCAATAGTTAACTCTTGAGTTATATGTATACAACCCCGAAGTTGTTTGCTGTCACTGGAGCTGTGCCTACCCCCGCCTGGCATATTCTTGAGACATTGGAGCTAGGAAGTTGGAAATTGATAGAAAATTTTGTCACTTGTAACAGAGTTAAGGCAATATGGATTATGGTGGACCCTATCACCTGGAATACTTTCCTGAAAGCAACACAGGTCATCATTGCCAAATATTTTTAGGACCCCAATTCTATACTAAGTGCTAGTGATGTGATAGGAAGCCAGACACAATTGAACTAGCTATCTCTATATTAGTGTCTTATCCTAAAACAGCGTTTCTATTGTAATTGGTTTCCTGTTTCTCTTAGAATATTTAAACGTTTTACCATGGTCTTTCAGATTCTGCATGATCATACAGCTTCGTACTTTTTAACCTCTTCTTTAGCAACCTCTCCACTATCCCACCTGAGTACTTTAGTTCTGGTGGCCTCTTTCATTTTCTGAAAGAACGTCAGTTTCTTAGCATATGATCTTTCATCTTTTGGAAGATCTCTACCCCTTCTCCTTTCAAAGCACAGCCTCCTTCTCACATTTCAAGACTCAGCATCCATGTTACCTTCCCAGATCAGCCTTCCTTGAACCCACCTCATCCACCTGGATCTCCCTGTTTATTCTTCATGAGAGAACCCTGTTCTTTCATAGGATTGTTTTGAATTTGTCATCACATACTTATTTCCTTGTTTGTGTGCCTCTTCTCGCCAGACTCTAAGCACCATGTAAGTAGGAATGAAGTATTATTTCAGAGACCCAAGTCTGAAATGGTTTATCTCTTTATACTTTATGGCTAAGGTATACATGTACACGTATTCTGTTTGATATTTGAGGAAAAAAACATGGGGGAAAGGCGTAGATAACATATTTTTAAAGAGGATTTAGGGTATATATAACTAAGAAGCTTCCCTTTTTTTTTTTTTTCAGTGGGGGGGAGAGGGAATCCCGCTCTGTCACCCACCCTGGAGTACAGTGGCACGATCTCAGCCCACTGCAACCTCTGCCTCCTGGGTTCAAGCGATTCTCCTGCCTCAGCCTCCTGAGTAGCTGGGATTACAGGCGCGTGACACCATGCCCGGCTAATTTTTGTATTTTTAGTGGAGATGGGGTTTTGCCATGTTGGCCAGGCTGGTCTCGAACTCCTGATCTCAGGTGATCCACCCGCCTCGGCCTCCCAAGGTGTGAGCCACCACGCCTGGGCTCATTTTAAATCTTATTCTCACTTTGAGGTGGAGTTAACCTCAGGTAACTTTGAAGACGTCAACCTTCTCACTTTATTCATTTATTCAACAAATGTTTATTGAGCCCTTATTGTGTGCCAGGCAGTTTTAAACATTGGGGATACTACTGAATAAGATAGACAAATACCAAGTTTTCCTGCATCGTGCTTGCTAGTAGAGAGATAGTTAATAAATAAGAAAATAAATGAATTTATAACATAACCTCAAGTGGTGATCAATACTATGATGGAAATAGAGCAGAGGTTGGAGTAGCAAATAAGCGGGAGTTATGGCTGTCTTAGGCAAGATGTTTAGACAAGGCTTTGCTTAGGAGGTGCTATTTGAGGAGATATGTGAATAATGGAGTGGGGTGAGTCATAGGAAGCACTGGTCAGAGTATTTTGGGCAGAGGAAACAGCAAGTACAAAAACCCAGAGACAGGAAGAATTATGCCACAGTCATGGAATGGAGAGATGACCAGGATGGCTGGAGTAAGAAGAGTGTTAGAGCATGAGGTCTGAGAGGTATCAGGGGGCCAGAACTCATGTAGTGTTTTGTAAACCAAGATAAGGCATTTGAATTTATTCTATGTGTGATAGGAAGCTCTTGGAGGGTTTTGAGTATGGAGGTGGGATAACGTTAGCTCTATGAGGAGATCTAGGAGACAGCAAGAGTAGAAGTATGGAAACCAGTTTGTAGGATGCTTTTGCAGTGGAACAGACGAGATAAGAATTGATTTGACTCGGACAGAGCAAGACTCCGTCTAAAAAAAAAAAAAAAAAAAAGAATTGATTTGACTCTAGAAATGGTATACGTAATGAAAAGAAGTTAGACTTGGAATATATTTTGAATTTAGAGCCAATATGACTTGCCTGGTGTCTTGGATAAGAGTATGAGAGAAAGAATAATAATGATGACTCCTTTTCTTTTTTGCTTTGGGCAGCTGGATGTAAGAAGTGATTTAATGATATGGTAAACACTAGGGAGAAGCAGGCCTTTTTTGGGGGTGGTAGAGGATGATTAAAGTTTATTTTATACATAGACATCAAGTGAAGATGTTGAGTAAGGTCAAGTAGGGCAGATGCTTCTGAAATACTCCTTCAAGGCTATTTAGTATCTGACAAATGGAGCATTGTTACCTTTATGGCTCTACTTCCTAGCATAGGGTCTAGTAGAGAATAGACATACAACATATACTGGGTAGATGGGTGGATAACTGGGCATACTGTCATACATTTGAGGAAATAGAATGTTCTTTGTATAATGACACTCATAGGTGTAAAGAAGAATCACAACCATAATAATATCAAATATTATATATTGCTCTGTGTCAAGCACTGTTCCCAATTCTTAACATTATTAATGTACTTCTCATATACTATGATTTAAGTTACTATTCTTATCATTAGTATCTCTGCTCTACAGTGAGAAACTTATCGAGGGGCATGTCGCTACAGGTGGCCAGGATTTGAACCCATGTACTGTGGCTCCAGAGTTTGTGCTCCTACCTACTGCACTATACTTTTCCCATGATCATGACATTCATCATCATAAACCAATATCTATATATCTGTGTGACCATTTGGTTTGGGGTGATGGAGTGATGAAAATAATATTTGAATGAAATATGAAGACTATTGGTGAAAAATGCCACCTTAATCCTTGGAAGAGAAATTTACCTTTAGTATAATCCTATTGGGTGAATCTGAAGCACAAATTAGGTTTTATCTCATATCTGAAAAGTATCTAAAATACCTAATTAGTATACTTAAGTCCTGTTAATTGCACATCTTTGCAAGGTCTCAAGAGTCTCCTAAAATTTCATTGTTTGAGAGAAAAATTGGTAGTAGGCCACTCTTGAATATATGTGGGTTTATACTCATACCATTTTAGTTAAATAAAGATATTAAGTTCATCCATGGCTAGGAAGTATAAAATATTTCGTATAAACAATATGTGTATTAGCCGGAAGGAATTTCTTAAGGGTTAATTGTTAGCATTACTTTGCTCAGATGAAAGCCATTATTTATACTGCCATGCCCCTAGTGAATACAGGAAAAGATGGCATGTCAAGAAAAATTATATGATGGGAGTTGTAGAGTCTACTTCTTTTTCCAAAGCATACGTGCCACCTTCTCTTTTTTCTCCCCACATAAAATACAGCTCCTGTAGGACACCTTCTCTTCTGATGCCTCCAAAGGAGACAACTCATGCTCACCATCTCCACTTTGAGAATTATTTCTGTAGTGAGTCACTATTACAGATGATAACCCATCTCCTGTTGGTCTGCTGGAACTGAAAAACGACGAAAATTGTTAACTTTTGTAGTGAAATGTGTAATGACTATATGATTATCTTGCCTCTTTTTTTTCACAACTTATCAAGTACCTACTTGACATATAGAAAGAAAAACAGTAAATTTAAGAAAAGACAGTTTTTTTTCTCCTGAAAGTTTAGAGTTGAAAGTGCATCTTTAACACATTCATACATACATCCAAGAGATTCAAATGAAATAATCAAGCCAAATCACTGAAAGCTGAGAAAAGAGTTGAATGTTCAAGTGGCTACTGCGTAGTCACTTCATGTGATGTATCATGTAATCCTGCAAAATGAGTGCTGTATTGCTGCTTTTCAAGTAATGAAACTGAGGTTCAGAGAGCAAAATGTTCCATTACTAGTAAACTTCAAATTAATAAACAAGAATTTGAGCTTATATATCTCTAATTCCAGAACCTATGCTTTTATTGCTAATGGCTTTTTTTAAAACTTGTTCTTCATTCTTTTTTTTGTTGAGTGAATTAAGAGCAGGATAAATAAGATAAATAGTATTTAGGAATGAATTGCTTAGGTATGAGTAACTTCCTATTTGAAAGAACTGTTGAGTAATCGCCGTTTTTTTTTCTTTCTTTTTAAATTTCTCCTCCCTGCATAGCTTCTGCATCTCCCAGATCACCTTTTTGTTTGTTTTGCTTTGGCACATTTATATTAGGGACTTTCTGGAAATATTTGATTGCCACTCATATATAAGAGTAAATCACTAAAAATTAGTTAGAAGCTCTGAGCACCTGGGTGAGGTTTGTGAACTTAATTGCATAGTTATTTGATAGAGCAATTTCTTAAGAAACCCCCATTGCATATCTTTAGGTCTTTTATCCTGTTACTCAGTACCTTACTGCCCAAAGTACCTGGTATCGCTACTGCCACATCCTTTTGGTGGGTTAAAAGTTTATCTGGTTTGCCTGTTGACTTTCCTTACTGCTGAGTTCCAATTCATTTTTTTCTCATCTACTGAATAGGTTACCATTTGTGTATCTATCTTCCAAGCTTTCAAAATTTTGTATCTCCAGCCTGGACAACACAGGGAGACCCTGTCTCTACAAAAATTTTTTTAGAAAATTAGCTGGGTACCATGGCACATTCCTATAGTCGCAGCTACTCAGGAAGCTGCAGTGAGCCATGATTGTGTCACTATGCTCCAGCCTGGGTGACAGAGCAAGACCCTGTCTCTTAAAAAAAATAAAAAATGTTGTATCTGAAAGGTTTATGTCTTTTAAAATAAGTCAGTTTATTGCCATTTTAGTGGAGTTTTATGAGAGAAGTTAATGTATACATTCAATTTGCCATCTTTAACCAATGTTGTTTATCTTCTGAAGATTCCATTTAATTTAGTTTGTTGTAGTTTTAGTCATCCAGAAGTTTCCAATTTATATGAATTCAGATCTGTTCATATCCTTTGCCCACTTTTGAATGGAGTTATTTGTTTTTTTCTTGTAAATTTAAGTTCCTTGTAGACTCTGAATATTAGACCTTTGTCAGATAGATAGACCGCAAAAATTTTCTCCCATTCTGTAGGTTGTCTCTGCGCCCTGATGATAGTTTGTTTTTTCTTTTTGCTGTGTGGAAGCTCTTGAATTTAATTAGATCCCATTTGTCAATTTCTGCTTTTGTTGTGATTGCTTTTGGTATTTTCATCATGAAATCTTTGCCCATGCCTGTGTCCTGAATGGGTATTGCCTAGATTTTCTTTTAGGATTTTTAGAGTTTTTGGTTTTACATTTAAATCTTTAATTCATCTTGAGTTAATTTTTGTATAAGGTTTAAGGAAGGGGTCTAATTTCAATTTTCTGCATATGACTAGCCAATTCTCCCAGGACCATTTATTTAATAGGGAATCCTTTCCCCATTGCTTGTTTTTGTCAGGCTTGTCAAAGATCAGATGTGTGGTCTTATTTCTAGGTGTGTGGTCTTATTTCTGAGTCCTCTACTCTGTTTAATTGGTCTGTGTGTCTGTTCTTGTACTAATACCATGTTGTTTTGGTTACTGTAGCCTTGTAGGATAGTTTGAAGTCAGGTAGTGTGATGTCTCCAGCTTTGTTCTTTTTGCTTAGGATTGTCTTGGATATTTGGGCTCTTTTTTGGTTCCATATGAATTCTATGAATTTTGGTTCCATATGAATTAGTTTTTTCTAATTCTGTGAAGAAAGCCCATGGCAGTTTAATGGAAATAGCATTGAATCTATAAATAACTTTGGGCTGTATGGTCAGTTTCACAATATTGATTCTTTCTATCCATAAGCATGGAATGTTTGTCCATTTGTTTGTGTCCTCTTTGATTTCTTTGAGCAGTGGTTTGTAGTTGTTAAAGAGGCCCTTCACTTCCCTTGTTAGCTGTATTCCTAGGTATTTTATTCATTTTGTAGCAATTGTGAATTGAAGTTCATTCATGATTTGGCTCTTTGCTTGCTTATTGTTGGTGTATAGGAATGCTAGCGATTATTGCACATTGATTTTGTATCCTGAGACTTTGCTGAAGTTGCTTATCAGCTTAAGAAGGTTCTGGGCTGAGATGATAATTTGACCTCCTCTCTTCCTATTTGAATATCTTTATTTCTTTCTCTTGCGTGATTACCCTGGCCAGATCTTCCAATACTTTGTTGAGTAGGATTGATGAGAGAGAGCATCCTCATCTTGTGCTGGTTTTCAAGGGGAATGCTTCCACCTTTTCCCCATTCAGTATTATGTTGGCTGCAGATTTGTCATAGATGGCTCTTTGAGGTATATTCCTTGAATACCTAGTTTGTTCAGAGTTTTTAACATTATGTTGAATTTTATCAAAGGCCTCTTCTGCAACCAGAGATAATCATGTAGTTTTTGTCTTTAATTCTGTTTATGTGATAAATCGCATTTATTGGTTTGCCATATGTTGAACCAGCCTTGCACTCTGAGGATGAAGCCAGCTTGATCATGGTAGATTAGCTTTTCGGTGTGTGCTGGATTTGGTTTGCCAGTATTTTATTGTGGATTTTTGCAGTGACATTCATTACAGATGTTGGCCTGAAGTTTTCTTTTTTTGTTGTATCTCCTGCTAGGTTTTGGTATCAGGATGATGCTAGCCTCATAAAAGAAGTTAGGGAGGAGTCCCTTCCTTTCAATTTTTTAGAATAGTTTCAGTAGAAATTTGTACCTCTGGTAGAATTCAGCTGTGAATGTATCTGATCCTGGGATTTTTTTTTTTGGTTGGTAGGCTATTTATTACTACCTCAATTTCAGAACACGTTGTTGGTCTACTTAGGGATTTGATTTCTTCCTGGTTTAGTCTTGGGAGGATGTATGTGTCCAGGAATGTATTCGTTTCTTCTAGATTTTTTAGTTTATGTGCATAGAGGTGTTTATAGTATTTTCTGATGGTTGTTTGTATTTCTGTGGGGTAAGGGTGGTATCTCCCTTGTCATTTCTGATTGCGTTTATTCTATTCTTCTCTCTTTCCTTCTATGTTAGTCTAGCTAGTGGTGTATTTTATTAATTTTTTCAAAAAATAAGCTCCTGGATTCACTGATTTTTTAAGGGTTTTTTGTGTCTGTATCTCCTTCAGTTCTGCCCTGATCTCGGTTATTTTTTGTCTTCTGCTAGCTTTGGGGATTGTTTGCTCTTTGAACTAGTTTTAGTATCAATATTGTACTAGCTTCATAAAATGAGATGAAGAATGTTTCTACTTTTTCCATTCTAGGAAGAATCTGAATAAAAGTGGAATTATCTGTCCCTTGAATGTTTGGTAGAATTTACTGGTAAAACCAAATGAGCTTGATGTTTTATTTATGGGAAGATTTTAAATTATTGATTCAAATTATTTAATAGTTGGCAGGACTATGTAAGTTATTGTATTTTTTATTTTTTATTGAGGTTTGGTAATTTGTACTTTTGTAGTAATTTTCCTCTTGGTCTACGTTTTCCAATTTATTGATATAAAATTATTCATAATAATTCCCTATTATCTTTTTAATCTTTGTGATTCTGTCCCATTTTTCATACCTAATACTGCCTATCTATCTCTTTTCTTTATCTTGATCAATCTGACTGGAGATTTGTTTATTAGTTATTTCAAAGAACCAGTTTTTAGCTTCGTTGACCAAAGTGTGTTTTATCTTTGTTTTCAGTTCATTAAGTTCTGCTCATGTCTTCAATTCTTTCTTTTTACTTTTTTTTTTTTTTTTTTTTTTTCTGAGACGGAGTCTCGCTCTGTCGCCCAGGCTGGAGTCCAGTGGCCGGATCTTGGCTCACTGCAAGCTCCGCCTCCCGGGTTCACGCCATTCTCCTGCCTCAGCCTCCCCAGTAGCTGGGACTACAGGCGCCCGCCACCTCGCCCGGCTAGTTTTTTTGTATTTTTTAGTGGAGACGGGGTTTCACCGTGTTAGCCAGGATGGTCTCGATCTGCTGACCTCGTGATCTGCCCGTCTCGGCCTCCCAAAGTGCTGGTATTACAGGCTTGAGCCACCGCGCCCGGCTCTTTTTACTTTCTTTGTGTTTTTTCTGTCTTTCCCCCTAACTTCTAACTTATTTTCTAATATAAGCATTGAAGGTTATATATTTTTCTACTTTTTTGTGTGTGTGAAGTACAAAAATTGTCAATTGGGAATTTCGAAGTGGAGAAAAATATTTCATTCTGACTTTTAAATTGCCACTCTCAATCGTGCCTAAAATTCATAGTGCTTACCATGTCAAACAATATGATTTTGATATGTACCTGGGGAAATTATGCTTACTAATGTGGTTTTAATCTCATCATGTTTCTTATAGGATTCACCTTTATTTGATCTTATTAAACAATCAAAGGACCGAGAAGGACCAACTGATCACTTTGAATCTGCTTGTCCTCTTAATCTTCCTCTCCAGAATAATCACACTGCAGCAGATATGTAAGCAAATTATATGTTATGTTGACCATTCAAACTACAAACAGATTTTAAGCATAAGTGCGATGTAAGGTTCTATAAAGAAACTGTAGGAAATAGAATTTTGAATAATACATTGTTTCTGTTTTTAAGAAGTTAGTAATAAAAGATACATGACCCAAATAAAGTCATATAAAAGAGTTCAGAGTGCTACTGAATCACCTAGGATTTGCATAATGAGAGCAGTTTTCATGGCAGAGTTGGCAGTTTAGGTGGAATAGGATTTCAACATGGAAACTGGAGAGGATAGAGGAGACAGAGGAGTGTGTTCCAAGAGTAAGAATGATATGAACTCAGAAGTATCAAAGGAAGCAGAAAACATTTTTCAGAGCATGCAGGTCAGACCATTTGAAGTGAAGCATAGGATAAGTGTAGGGAGAAGTATGGGATGTGGACTAACACACAGTTGATTACTGTGTGCTGATGATGATGATGGGAAAAGAAAATGTAAACCCAGAAGTATCTGAAACAGGTCTCAATCAATGTAGAAGTTTATTTTGCCAAGATTAAGGACATGCCCAGGAGAGAGATCTGTGCCTTTCTCCAGTGATGATTTTGAGGGCTCCAATATTTAAATGGGAAAGTCAGTCTGGAGGAGAAAGAAAAAAGGGTATGGTAATCCACATGTTGCAAGAGAAAAAGAGCTGGTAGAGAAATAGTCAATTATCTCTCCATCTCATGCTGAGTGAATTGACATTTTACATAAGATAAGGTGAACTTAGAGTCACTATCTGTAGAGGTATTTAACCTTTTATCTGTATTTATTTGTGTGGGAACAAAAGGAAAGGCAGTCTCTTGCATGACTCAGCTTTCAGCTTAATTTTTTCCTTTTGGCATAGTGAATTGGGGTCCCAAGTGTTTATTTTCCTTTCACAAAAGCAATCACTAACTGTGTGCTGGGCAGTGTCCTAAGTACTTAAGATTTATTTTGTCATTTAATCTTCATAACAATCCATAAGGTAGTAGATACTGCTGTCAGCCTGTTATCTAAAATGTAAAATAGGAATTAGAGAAATAAGATAACTTGCCTAAGGTCAACAGAATTCAAACCCAAGCTATCTAATCCCAAAGCCCAGGCTCTTAATCACTGTAGCTACATTGCCTTTCACAGAAATGTGCCTAATATTTTGTTTCTGTTTAATTGTGTATAGGAACTGACATTACAGTATTCTGTATTAGTGCAGGGGCCATTTTCCAGAGACGTCATTTTCATGCTAACTTGTACCCAAAGTGTTTCTGGCATATGGAGACTCTGCCTTCATGCATACATTTGTTTCCTAAGTAATGCTTTATATAAATAAGTTAAGCCTTTTTTTTTTTTTTTTTTTTTTTTGTTTAAATTCAAGAAGCAGTCATCTGTTAACTGCCAGGAAGTGGTGTAGGCACTGGGAATACAGAAGTAAGATGGCCTGGGTCCTTCCCCTCATAGAGCTTACATTCTGGAGGAGAAACACAGGCAGTGAACAAGTAAACCAAGATGTAAGATGATTTTAGAGTATAATAAGTGCTATAAAGGAGATAAACAGAGTGTTGTGAAAGAGAGAAATGGAGAGGGTGATAGAATATTTAGTGATACTTTCCTTTCTCTGAAAAAGTGATATTTTGACCTGACACCTGAAGGGCAATCTGATGCTGGCCAGGCAAAAATCTTCATGATGTGCATTCCAGGCAGAACAAACAGCAAGTGCAGTGGCTGTAGGGCAGATCAAACTTAGTTGGATTTAGGAACAGAAAGAAAGAAATCCTAGTGTGGCTGGGGTATTGGAAGAGGAGAATGGTGCAAGATGAGAGTGAAGAGCCAAGCTGGGGTGGATCTGGTAGGTCCCACAGGCCATAGTAAGGAGTTTGGATTCTATAAGGGAAGTGGGAAGCCATTGAAGCAGAAATGCAGCTTGCTATAATTTGTATTTTTAAAGGTCCACTCTCTGGCTGCTATCTGAAGTACAGGTGGGTTTGGAGGAAAGAAAGGGACAGGGCAAGGCAGAAAGCGAGGAAACCAGTTTGGAGACTATTTCTGTAGTTCAGATGAGGGATGTAGGTGACTTGGTCTAAGGTATGGTATTAGAAATAGAAATGGAGAGATCTGGGGTGTATTTAGAGATAAATTAATAGGTTTTACATTGGTTTTACATTGGATTTCAGGAATTTGGAAAATGGAGAAATTAAAAATAACTCCTAGATTTTTGACTTAAGACACTAGATGTAATGTGGAACTATTCTTTGAGATGGGAAAATAAATCTAGAGCTCTGCTTTGTTCTTATTAAGTCTGAGATTCAAGTAGTTATATCTGGTAGGTAATTGGATATTTACACCTAGAACTTCAGAGACTAACTTTGCCCAAGTTAAGCCAGTTTATAATACTGTCAGTAAACTGAATGAAAATCCAAAGTGGAAAATAGACCAGACACTGGTCCTTCTAAAATCATTGTGATAATGAGTTGCTTTTCTTAGTGTACTAGTTAATATACTACATGTTGTAGAAACATCCATAGTAAGGTACAAATTCTACTTCCTGTTCCTTTGTGCTTAAAATTTATGTCCTTAAAAATAAGTTTGTTTGCAAACTACCAAAAGAAAATCAGAAAGTAGATCTAGATTATTCTGTTAAATAGGGGGCAGCACAGAATGATAATATTTGCTAATATCCCTGCCTTGAGTTATGCCTGACATATTTAGTATACAGCTGTAAATCTGTCTGAATAATGTTATTTGAAGTATTAATTCATAGAATTCTGTACTGTGTGATTTAGGTGTGTATAAATCTGTGTGTGTAACTGAAATCTTAGATATGAACCATATCTAAGTTATCACCGTATTTAGTTACAACTAAAAAAGTTTTTGGGAGAATCACAAAAACAAGGTAACACTATTTAATATCAATACTTTTTTTTTAGCTGGAATCATCTTATGGTCTCAATCCCACTATAATTATTAAAATTGTACATTATACATATATAGCTATTTTTTCTAATAAGGCAGCAATCCCCAGGAAAAGCCATTTATTAAAATAGAGTTAGATATGATGATGACAAGCAGTTTTCCTATTAATATATCTTTCCCAGCTTGCATTTAAGTAGTCTGCTCAGTGAATTCGATATACAATACCAATTAAATAGACAAGATGTATCTGGGTATACAACTTTGAAGTGTGTGTATAGTCTGTGATTCTTAGCCAACTTCAAATGAAGACTTTTCTTTTAAATATTTCTAGGTATCTTTCTCCTGTAAGATCTCCAAAGAAAAAAGGTTCAACTACACGTGTAAATTCTACTGCAAATGCAGAGACACAAACAACCTCAGCCTTCCAGACCCAGAAGCCATTGAAATCTACCTCTCTTTCACTGTTTTATAAAAAAGGTTAGTAGATGATTCTTTTCAAGAGCATAGACTCTGAAACTAGGCTGACTGGGTTCAAATCATGTTTCTTCTATTTTCTAGGTACATTACTGGGCAAGTCACTTAATATCTCTGTGGCTCAGTTTCCTCATTTATAAAATGGAAATGATAATGTTGTAAGATCTTTCCTGACTATTCACAGAGTCATTTTTCTGGCCGGAAACCTCTGTGGCCGGTGGCGCCTTTGACCGAGTTTTGCTCGGGCCCACTGGGCTCATTTCACCCCCTTGGCCTGACAGGCTGCACTTGGGTCACACTACCGGCCTGGGTCCCATGCCAGCCAGGAGCAAGTCAGACGTGGAACAGAGAGGGGTGTGTGAGCAAGCATGAGGTCTGGCCATTGCACACAGTCAGAAATACTGGCTCCTGCAGCAGGGCAGGCAGGTGCTGGCACAGATGCTGGCTGTCTGTAAGGCTGCAGCTGGACCAGACGCACCACAAGCAGTTTCCACAGCTGGCATCAGGGAACAATAAAGTGGCCCCCAGAAGCTTGGAGATGCCAGAAACCACAGGGCCCCAAAGAGGGAGTCACAGCCCTGGCTCAGGGAGCTCCCAATTCTGGGCTCCCCAAAGGGCCGCAGCTCTTCTCTTTATCCACAACATGGTGAGCAAGGGGCATGTTTCAGCCCTGTTTGTGTTACAGTCCTTTTTGCCTCACCATTTGGTGGGTCCTGAGTTCTTGTCCTGCAACCAGGAAGAATGAGGTAAACAGACAAGTGGAGGGTGAGCAAGATGAAGGGGAGATTTATTGAGCAATAGAGCAGCTTAAAGAAGACCCACAGTGGGCAGCTCCTTTCTGTAACCACAATGTCCCGATGAGTGTTCAGCTCCTAGCAGAGAAGGTAGCTCCTCTCTGCAGGCAGGTCGTCCCAACAAGTGTTCAGTTCTCAGCAGAAAGGGTAACTCCTCTCTGCAGCTGCTCGTGCTGACAAGTGTTCAGCTATCAGTAGAGAGGGTAGCTCCTCTCTGCAGCTAGTTGTCCCATCGTCTCCATCCTCTGCTCTGCTCTAGCTGAGCCTCGGGCTTCTGTGGACCTCAGTGGGGAGAAAGTACGTACCGATTGGTCCATGGGCGGCCACTAGTGGGCCCAGAAAAGGTACCACAAGTCCTCACTCCGGTCTGTGGGACTGGCAACTCCCACCCCTAGCCTTCAGGCACTCCCTGGCCTGAAGGTAGGGCCTCAACAGGAGGCCCATCTGCCTCCTGCCGCCATCCATGCGCCAAGGGGCACCTGCAGGCCAGTGCCAAGCTGCCCTCAGCCCCCGCTTCGGCTTCCCCCGTGCTTGTCAGCGCCCAAAGTCTGGAGAGGGCTGAGGCGGCAGGGGGCTGGTGTGTCAGCGCTGCCTTGAGCGTGCACATACCCGGCTGGGCTGCGACAGCATCCAGGCTCAGCCCTGACTTTGCTCCGAGATTGGAGTGGGCGCTGGCAGCAGGGAGAAACCAGGCAGTGGGAACAGACACTTCTGAGCCTGCGAGGGCGGTGGCGGTGGCGGTGGCGGTGAGGGGGTGCCTTCCCGGGTCCCCAAGAGTACAGAGATGCCTGGGTCCACAGCCACGGTTTGGGTAGCTGCAGCTGCACCGGGGAGGGTGGGACTCCCACCTGCTCCCCAGCCCTGAGAGCACAGGGATGCCTGGGTCCGCAGCGGTGGCTTGGGCAGCTGCAGAAGCACTGGGGAGCTCCTGTCCCTACTCGGAAGGGGCAGGGTTCCTACTTGTCCCCGGCTCCCCCGGGCTTCCTGGAGCATGCCGCCCCATCCATGCCTCCCTGCTGCAGCGGGTGTGATGTACATACAAAAGTAGTGTGTTGTTGCCTACTGCAGACACATTTAGTGGATATTTTCAGGACCTTTAAGAAGGCCAGTAACCAGGTCATGTAGCATTCTCTGAGTGTGTATATATATTGTGGGGTGGGGAGGTTGATTTGAGTGTCTGTGCACACGTATATACTTCCTACTGTACACCCACTTGGAGCTCTTTGAAAGACAGTAAAAGGTCATGTTCCTCCATGATAATCTTTTTCCTGATTTTATTCAAGTAAGAATTATGCTGAGCTTTACAGGCATATTGTCAGATATTATCCTTAGGTTAGAGCAGTGGATTTCAAAGTGTCATTCCCAACCAGCAGAAGCCACATCACCTGGAAATTGTAGAAATGAGAATTCTGGGGCTCCAACCTAGACCCGCTCAATCAGAAACTCTAAGATAGGGCCCCCAAAACCTTGTTTTAACAATCCTCCAGCTAAGTCTGATGTATGCTAAAGTTTAACACCACTGAGATAAATTGTTAGCTTTAAAAATTTCAAATTAGCTTATGCAAGTCATTGAAAGAGACATATAAAGGGTCTATATGATATTTAAAGTAGATGAAGGAAAATTCAATTTTATGGATTCCTTTTTGCCAAATTTGCATTCTCAGTAGTTTTTATAGACTAAATAAATTACATATTGCAGTCATTTTACACTTAGGTAATCTACAAGTTTACCATTTTTCAACAGAGTATCCTCCATTGGTATTTTATAGAGAAATGTGTGGTTTAGGACTGGAAAAATTCATAGACATTAGCAATTATATAATTTTTAAAAAGATTGTTCCCCTTTAATATTGATAGTGGGAATGACCAATGGTGAGTGATTATTAATGGAATTGAAACAAGCCCTACTGGGTTGGCCTAATTTTACAGTGTCTTATGACCTTTCCTCCACTGCTTCCCACCTCTGCCCTAATTTCATGCCATACTAGTTAATTCAGCATGTATCATTCTGCCTTATATGTACCTAGAACTGTGCTAACACAAGGAATCAGTTATTTTTAAGGAAAATAGTGGTAGAAAAATCTTAAAACATCACCACTAAAGAACTTATTCATGTAACCAAACACCGCCTGTTCCCCCAAACACCTATTTAAAAAAAAAACAAAAAAAACTCATGCCTACATAATGAAGCCTCCATAAAAACTCAAAAGGACCTGGTTCTGGGAGCGTCTGGATATCTGCCCAGCTGGAGGTTCCTGGAGAAAAGCATGCCTGGGGAGGGCAAGGAAATTCCATGCCCCTTCTCACATGCCTTGCCCTCTGCATCTCTTCATTTGTATCCCTTGTAATATCCTTCATAATAAACCAGTAAACGTGTTTCTCGGGGCGGGGCCGGGGGGGGGGTGAAGAGTGGCAGAAATGAGGTTTCTGTTAAAATGCTACTTAACAGCATTATAATCAGAGCAATTCATCATTTGAACAAAATCTACTTGTAATTCAAAATGAACAGTAAAAATGACTAATTCTTCTTATCCCCACAGTGTATCGGCTAGCTTATCTCCGGCTAAATACACTATGTGAACGCCTTCTATCTGAACACCCAGAACTAGAACACATCATCTGGACCCTTTTCCAGCACACGCTGCAGAATGAGTATGAACTCATGAGAGACAGGCATTTGGACCAAGTAAGAAAATCAAGCACTTCACCTTCTCTCCTCCCTACTTACTTGTTAACTGATGTCTTACTTTTTTCTTTCTTTTTTTTTTTTTGAGATGGAGTCTCCCTCTGTTGCCCAGGCTGGAGTGCAGTGGTGCAATCTCGGCTCACTGCAACCTCCATCTCCCAGGTTCAAGTGATTCTCCTGCCTCAGCCTCCCAAGTAGCTAGGATTACAGGCGTGTACCACCACGCCTGGTTAATTTTGTATTTTAGTAGAGACAGGTTTTCACCATGTTGGCCAGGCTGGTCTCGAACTTCTGACCTCAGGTGATCCATTTGCCTACGGCCTCCCAAAGTGTTGGGATTACAGGCTTGAGCCACAGCACCCAGTCTTGTTAAGTGATTTCTAAAGAAAATATTAGATTCAGATGAGAAACTAGATCAATTTATTAGACTTAATATATGTTCATTTTTTGGCTACAATTTACATTTTTGTTGTAATTCTTACAAATTAAAGCTTTAACACTCAAGAGTATATTTTAGTAACTACTTATTTAATGACAAAAAAGATCTTACCTGTAAAAAAATAGGTGAAGAACCTTCTTATAGGCTTTTTCTGTGTAGTAGTGAGCTAGATATCATTTTAGTGTGAAAAAAGCATGAGACTTAAGAATCAGTTGATTTAAAACAATACCTATTGAATGAATGAATGAAATCAATTAGTTTACAATGAGAGAATGATCTTTCATATCCTCCTTTTTCTCTATAAAATAGGTTAATAAGAACAATATACTTTTGGCTGGGTGCGGTGGCTCACATCTGTAATCCTAGCATTTTGGGATGCTGAGGTGGGCAGATCGCTTGAGCTCGGGAGTTTGAGACCAGCCTGGGCAACCTGGCAAAACTTCATCTCTACAAAAAATTTAAAAATTAGCCAGCTACTTGAGAGGCTGAAGTGGGAGGATTTCTTGAGCCCAGGAGGCGGAGGTTGCAAGTGAGCTGAGATCACACCACTGCACTCCGGCCTGGGTAACAGAGCAAGACCCTGTCTCAAAAAAATTTTTTTTCTAATTAAAAATATATATATATACATATATATAGTTAATAGCTTTACTGACATAATTCACACACCATAAAAACCACCCATTTAAAATGTACAATTCGGTGGTTTTTAGTGTATTCACAGAGTTGTACAAACATCACCACAATCAATTTTAGAATTTGTATCACACCAGAAAGAAACTCCATACCCTCAAGCAGTCACCCCCTATTCCCCTACCCCCTCAGCCCAAGACAATATTAATCTGTTTTCTCTCTATGGACTTTCCTCTTCTAGACATTTCATACACATGGAATTATATAATATGTGGTCTTTTGTGTTTGCTTCTTTCATTTAGCATGTTTTCAAGGTTCATCTGTATTGTAGCTTGTATCAGTACTTCATTCCTTTTCATTGCCAGATAATATTCCATTGTATGAATATATACCACATTATGCTTATCATTCATGAAGTGATAAACATTTGGGTTGTTTCCACTTTTTGGCCATTATGAATAATGTTACTGTGAACATTTATGTACGTGTTTTCATTTCTCCTGGGTACATACCTAGGAGTAGAATTGCTAGGTCATATGATGATTCTATGTTAACTTTTTGAGGAATGCCCAGATCATTTTCCAAAGTGGCTATACCATTTTACATGGCTACCAATAATGTATGAGGTTCCAGTTTCTCTATATCCTCACCAACTTTTTTAATCTTTTTTTTATCATAGCCATCCTAGTGGGTATAAAGTGGCATCTCAGTGTGCTTTTGATTTGCATTTCTCTGATGGCTAGTGATGGTGAGCACCTTTTCATGTGTTTACTGGCCATGTGTATATCTTCTTTAGAGAAATGTCTATTCAGACCCTTTGCCCATTTTATTTTTATTTTTATTTTTTTATTTTTGACATGGAGTCTTGCTCTGTCACCCAGGCTAGAGTATAGTGGCATGATCTCAGCTTACGGCAACCTCTGCCTCCCGGGTTCAAGCGATTCTCCTGCCTCAGCTTCCTGAGTAGCTGGGATTACAGGTGTGTGCCACCACACTGGCCAATTTCTGTATTTTTAGTAGAGACAGGGTTTCATTATGTTGGTCAGGCTGGTCTCAAACTCCTGACCTTGTGATTCACCCGCCTCGGCCTTCCAAAGTGCTGGGATTACAGGCGTGAGCCACCATGCCCAGCCCATTTTGTTTTGAGATATGGTCTTATTCTGTCACCCAGGTTGGAGTGCAGTGACATGATCATAGCTCACTACGGCCTCGAATCCCTGGGTTCAAGTGTTCCTCCCACTTCTGCCTCCTGAGTAGCTGGGACTATAGGCACACACCACCACACCCAGCTAATTTTTGTATTTTTTGTAGAGATAGGGTTTTGCCATGTTGCTCAGGCTGATCTCGAACTCCTGAGCTCAAGTGAGTCACCCACCTGGGCCTCCCAAAGTGCTGGGATTACAGGCATGAGCCACCACACCCAGACTGCCCATTATTTAATAGGGTTATTTGTCTTGTTATTATTGAACTGTAATATGTATGTCTACATACAAGTCCCTTATCACATACATAATTTGAAAATATTTTCTTCCTTTCTGTGAGTTGTTTCACTTTCTTGGTAGTGTCCTTTGAAACACAAGTTTTTTATGTTGATGATGTCCAATTTATGTAGTTGTTTTCTTGTTACTGATGCTTTAGTGTCATATCTAAGAAACCAGTGCCAAATCTGAAGTTGTTAAGATTTATCCCTGTTTTCCTCCAAAAGGTTTATAGTTTTAGTTCTTACATTTAGGTTTTGCTCCATTTTGAGCTAATTTTTTAATATAGTTGAGGTAGGAGTCCAGCTTCATTCTTTTGTATGTGGATAACTAGTTGTTCCAGCAACATTTTTTGAAAAGATTTTTTCTCTCCTCATTGACAGTTGTCAAAAAATCACTTGACTGTAAATATGTAAATATTTATTTCTGGACTCTCAATTCTGTTTCATTGATCTACATAAGGTATTCTTATGTCAGTACTACACTGTCTACACTTGGCTGTAGGATGCCAAGCAAAAGATGATTATTTGGCACTCTTGGCAATAGTAGGTAACAGCAAGAATGTTGCAGAAGTAATGAGTACTTAAATTAGGCTATAAAGTTCATACAAATAAAGTCTGATGTTTTAAAGTCACAGGGAATCATTTTCAGAACTTAGTTTTGCATTTAAAA
Organism: Rhinopithecus roxellana; assembly: GCF_007565055.1. Lineage (NCBI taxonomy): Eukaryota > Metazoa > Chordata > Mammalia > Primates > Cercopithecidae > Rhinopithecus > Rhinopithecus roxellana. Next base: position 44,152,336 of record NC_044566.1, on the reverse strand, counting down.
TATCTTTTATTGAAATGTAATACACATATGTAAAAACCTGTGTATCAAAAGGATACATTCTAACAAAAATTCATCAACTGAACTTAGTTATATAACCAGCATCCAGATCTGGAAACAAAACATTGTCAGCAACACATAAGACTCTCTTACATGCCCTTCCAGTCACCATGGCCTCCTCACCACCACCACCAAGTGTGTTCAATATTATTTTATCTGATAGTTTGAAACGTTTTCACACCTGGCTTTTTAAAGTGCTAGTTATACAAAATTAATTGATTCTAGTTTCAACTTTTCTGGGAAACATTTAAGGGACAAGAGCCAAAGTTAGGGTAATTTACAAGCCAGGTGATCAGTCCTGAATAATTGAGCCTTGGTGATTTGCATTTTGTTCTTTAAACACACTTTGGGTTAAACACTTCATGTAGAATTTCAAACTGAGCTCAGTGTGGAAAGAAATAACTCTGTAGGAAGTTAAACTTTTCTTTTTTGAGGCTAAAAGAAAGAAAACGGTATTTTTTAAGAACAAAACCATGTAATAAAATTCTGACTACTTTTACATCATATTTATTCACTAGATTATGATGTGTTCCATGTATGGCATATGCAAAGTGAAGAATATAGACCTTAAATTCAAAATCATCGTAACAGCATATAAGGATCTTCCTCATGCTGTTCAGGAGGTAGGTAATTTTCCATAGTAAGTTTTTTTGATAAATCCGTATCTATAACATAGGTAATTTTATTCATTAATGAGATCATATATTCTGACCTTATTTTGTAAATTCACAAATAAAAACTTTTATATTATTTATTTGTAACTTAAATAGAATTGGAAAGATAAGGCAAATAATGAAATTATCCATATCCATATTTTTTAATAAAGTTAATAAGTAATACTTTATCCCTGTAATAAGCAGGTATTTGTAATAAACTTGACATGAGTCAGAACATTAGATATTCTTCGAAGTTATTTGTATTAGTTTATAGGAAAAGCCAGTATAAATGCAGCCTTGCAAATAAATAATAAAAATGTTCAGTATAAACACATTTTGTGTTTCTGGTTTACCGTCCCTTTAGAGAAATAGTAGTAGTAAAATATACTTGGTATGACATATTTCATACTGTTTTGTGGAAAGTGAGTTGTGGGATATTTTTCCCATTTATTATTGGAGTTTTCAAAAGTAATACAAACCAAGTCATTTTTGTTTGTATGTTTGAAGTTATTTTCTAAATTCAATCATTTTAATTGTGTATATCAGAGGCATCTGATGTAACCTCTGTGTTTTTACCTAAATTTTGAGTGAAATCTATCACTAGATATTTAGTGCCTTTACTAAATATCTACTTCTTGCAACTGAGTAATGCATACTTAAACCCTTATAGATTGGGGGGAAAACCAGGAGGTACAGGCCAGATAATGTAGTCCAAATATTGATGCATAATATTATTGGCTTTCACTCAGCTCTGGCCCTTTGATCCCCTTTGATCATGCTTTCCATTCTGCTAGCCTGTCTACTCCTGTCTTCTTAGATGGCCAGCTATTCCATCTGCTGCTGCCTGGCTATTTCTCTCAATCATTCTGTGACATTTCACTTATTGGAGAGCAGCTATAATCCAAGCCTAAGAAGTAATTTTAGATTATTTTTTTCTTTTATAATATGTGCTTCTTATCAGTCAAAAAGTATTATAAACTAAGGAAATCTAAAGGTAGAAATTTTAAAATTCATTTAACAAGTAAATTTTACTTTTTTTTTCCTACTATTCTTTCTCAGACATTCAAACGTGTTTTGATCAAAGAAGAGGAGTATGATTCTATTATAGTATTCTATAACTCGGTCTTCATGCAGAGACTGAAAACAAATATTTTGCAGTATGCTTCCACCAGGGTAGGTCGAAAGTATCCTTTGATTGGAAAAATCTAATGTAATGGGTCCACCAAAACATGAAATAAATGGTCTACTTTTCTGTTTTTGCTCTAGCCCCCTACCTTGTCACCAATACCTCACATTCCTCGAAGTCCTTACAAGTTTCCTACTTCACCCTTACGGATTCCTGGAGGGAACATCTATATTTCACCCCTGAAGAGTCCATATAAAATTTCAGAAGGTCTCCCAACACCAACAAAAATGACTCCAAGATCAAGGTGTGTGTTTTCTCTTTAGGGAAGTAGTAAAGAATGAGAGGGCGATTATTTTGATCCAAGAATAAAAAGTATAAAGCTTTCTTCATTTCAAATAAGCTAGACTCTTGAAACTCTATTTGCTTATTTAAGTAACATAATAAGAATATGGAGAGAAAGAAAATCTATTTACTTGGATGAGTTTACAGATTTACTTATCAGATTTCCTGACTGTTAGGGTATCTTCTTTTGTAAACAATTTGAGAACCAGTTTGGTTATATGTTTCAAAACACTTTCATATTTTTCTAAGTAGCCAATCTGCTAAACAAAGCAGGTTACTTTAGGTTGAGTACTTTTAGTTTGTAGTTTATTGGATGTCCTGTAAATTTTGCTTCCTGTGGATTTTGTTCATTTTGCTTGTTATATTAAATGTAGATTACTGTCAATTAAGTCTTTAGAGGTCCATCCCTAATCCTGCTGGCGGCCACTTTACCACCTTACCTTGGGCAGGTCTCTATCTCTACTTCACCAGGGTGCTGTGGATCAGGGAAATGATGAATATGAAGCTGTTTTAAATGCTCAGATGAAAGGTTGTGTGCAACTACAAATCATTATATTATCTTCCACATCCAACCACAAGTGTTCTCTGGCTTTGAAGTGCTTCAATTGACTAATTATATGTTGTCATGGGCTATTTGAAACTGACTTTATTTGTGTAAAGTAGGAGGCAGATTAGCTGGTATAGTTAATGTAGTCTCATCTCAGAAATTATCAGCCCATATGGTTGTACCTAATGGGCAAGAAAAGGGGAATATGTTGGCCTTTCAGAAAACATTTGCATGTTATATTTAATTATTTAAGTAGTACGTACTCATTATAAAAATTTCAAACTCTACAGAAAAATATGAAGTGAGAAATAATTGGCAATATGATACAAATGCTCTCATGTGCCTCTGTATCATCCTTTATTTATTTGGTGTTCTTGTAGTTGGATATCTGTGTACTGATACCTACTACTTGTTCTAAGCTGCTAAGATGCCACGTCATGTCTATTTAAGAAAATTTACATTGTTCCATGCCACTATATGAAAATGTATACTTAGGTAGTTTTCTTTAATAGTGATAATTAGTCCATACTATGGTGATAATGATGGCTACTTGCTGATACTTAGTGAAATAAATTCTGTGTTGGTATTCTTTAGCAAAAAAGTCACATTCTGAACATCCTAACTAATAAATCATTGACCAGGCATTAGGAGAGCATCTTAACACTACCTAGTACATTTAGGTGTTCTGGTTAATCAAATATTATATGTAGAATGATGGCCACTTATCAAGGAATTAGAGGACAAAAAATTCTCTATATTCACTAGTTCCATGTTCATATTTTCAAATCTTTGTTGAGTCATGTCAGTCTAATGATGTTCTTCAGATTTATTATCAAGAACATAAATTATATGGTTCAAATAAAGACAGACTAATAAAGATTTCTGACTCTATATATGATATATGATAGCCTTTACTATATCAATATAGATGCTAATTAGAATTCTGATTATTACTTAATATGGTAAGTTTTTTCCAAATATTACTTGAATTTTAAATGAGAAAATATGAAAAAAATTTGATAACTTACCCATTGATTTATGAAGAACTCAGTAGGGGTAAACTTGAAACTTTCCTTTGCCCTCCCTAAATATGGGCAATGGCAGAATATGTTCTTGCAGACTTATAACTTTTGCTTTAAAGCTAAGAGACTAGGTGAGTATATGATTAAATGGGCACTGTTAGAATAATTCCCAAATGAATATAGTTTGTCAGTAGTTCTAGGGTAGAGGTAACCTTTAATTTAGTCTTCCTAATAGTTCAGAATGATGTATCTATGCTCGTCTCTGCAAAATTGTATATGATTTTTTATTACTAATTGGTATTTCATCTTAACTTGACAGGATCTTAGTATCAATTGGTGAATCATTTGGGGTGAGTATTTTCTTTCTATGAAATATAATAGTATGCATTGTAAGTATAAAAGAAATTAAAGCTTTCTGTAATTCGAGTTTCTAAATGTAATTATTCAAACACCTCATCCAGGCATATTGCATAGAAATTTATGAGATATATATATATATATATATCATACTCCTAATCTCAAATCATACTCCTAATTGGTGAACTTCAAAACTTTTCTAAATATTCATTTGAGATTATATAATACATATACACATTTGTGTATATACATACATATATACGTCAGCTGTTTTTGCTCATAACACTTCTGTCACCAAATGTGTAAGATTTTTTTCTCACACAAATCTATTCTTCAACTCTCTGGTGTTCTACAATTCAATTCAATTCTGACACTAATTACTCAGAGTCAGCATCAGACTCCACAGGTTCAAGGGCTCAGTCCCACAAAACTGGTCTCACTGCAGACACCAGTCACAAGCATCAGGTCCCCAGGCTACACCACACTTCCTTCTGACTTGGATACAAAGTTGGGGGGTTCCGATAGTGCCTCTTCCTTACAGGTTTGATCCATTGCCAGAACTACTCACAAAACTCTGGAAAATATTTTACTTACTATTATCAGTTCATCATAAAAGATACAAATGAACAGCCAGATGAAGTATTATATAGGGTGAGGTCCAGAAGAGTCCCTAGCACAGGGGCTTCTGTCCCTGGGGAGTTGGGGTGCACCACCTTCCTAGCACTTGGACATGTTTACCAACTCCAAAGGTCTCCCAGCCTTATTGTTGAGGGGTTTTTATAGGGGTTTCATTATGTAGGCATAATTGATTAACTCAATCTCCAACCCCCTCCCATCCCTGGATAGAGGGTGGGGCTGAAAGTTCCAAGCTTCTGCTCAAGACCTGGTCTTTCTGGCAACCAGCTTCCATCCTAAATTAGCTAGGTACGCACCAAGTATCACCTCATTAGAACAAAAGAGGGTCCCATCACCCTTATCACTCAGGAAATTCGAAGGGGTTTAGGAGCTCTGTTCCAGTAACCGGGGACAAGGACCAAATATCACTCTATGATACCATGTATGTATGTACGTAACCTCACAGCAATTTTATAAAACAGTTTTGAAATTCACTCATTATGAGTGTGATTTGAAATGAGATACTCCAAAATGTAAGCCCGATATCCAAATGTCACCAGCCTGTCCCTGCCTACTGGTCTCCTTCCATACGTATGCACTTTTTGCTTGTCCTTCCTCTCAGACTTCTCAGACTTCTAGGATATTCTTTTTCTGGTACACTGACTAGGAATTGTTTACATGAGATCCTGCCTCAGTGAAAGTGGCAGGGCTTCATTCTAGGAGATCCAAGGGAACGCTTTGCTTTGAAACATTTATTCTAGACTGCAAATCTACAACACTAATTGGTCTTCCATTAAAGTCACTAATTCAGCAGTCCCATATTCAGTATGCATTACTATTAATATGTTGCACCATCTCCACTCCCCTGAGAGCTTATATTTTCAAATTTTTTATTTTTCTTTTTAGAGACAGTGTCTCCCTCTGTCACCTACTTACCGTAACCTCAAACTCCTCGACTCAAGCAGTCCTCTCACCTTAGCCTCCCAAGTTGCCAGGACTACAGGCATGCACCACCATGTCCAGCTAATTTTTTAATTTTTTGTAGAGACAGGGGCTTGCTATGTTGGCCAGATTGGTATTGAACTCCTGGCTTCCATGATCCCTTGTCTCAGCCTCCCAAAGAGCTGGGATTACAGATGTGAGCCACTGCGCCTGGCCAGAGAGCTTATATTCTTATAGGCAGTCGAATGTATTGCTACATAATACATTACCCCCAAACTTAGTGACTTAAAACAAACGTTTATTATCTCCATTTCTGTGGGTCAATAATCTAGGCATGACTTAGCTGGACCAGAGTTTCTCCAAAGTCTGTGATCAAGGTGTCAGCAGGGCCTGCAGTCATCTCAAGGCTCCACTAGAGGAGCATTCACTGGCAGACTTACTCAAATGGCTGTTGGCTGACCCTCGATGCCTGTTGGGCCCTCTATTGGTTTCTTGCCCTTGGGCCCCTCCATAGTGCTACTTGCTACTCACAACATGGCAGCTTGCTTTGCCCAGAGCAGGGACTCTGAGGGAGGCAGGGAAATAAAGAGCAAGAGAGGGGTAGATGGGTCACAGTCTTATTGTAATCTAATTCTGGAAATGACAGCCCATTACTTTTGGTATATTATTTTGGTTAGAAGCAAGACAACAGTAGATCTAGCCCACACATGAGGGGAGGAGGATTACACAAGGAGGTGAATACCCGGAGGTGGGGTCATTGGGAGCCATCTGAGAGGCTGCCCACCACACTGCCTCAAGTAACTAGGGAGAGGTAAAAGTTTGTATGCCAAATGACTAAATGTTAAAATGTGTGTTACAAATAGTTCATGATGGGCTGCAGCTGTCAGGCATTACAAAGGAGCTCTGGGACCTTACAAGGACAGTTGGAGCTGGCTAGGTATCACATTGTGGTCTTCAAACATTTTTGCTTGCCATAACCTCTAAAATAATTGGGAAAAAGTTGAATGCACTTCTATATCTTAAAGCTGATAATTTAAAATATTATACATTTAATAGCAGCATGGGATTTAGTTTTTGTTAAATTGTATATGTGCTCCAGATAGATTTACCATCAAAACCTGTTTTGAATTTAATATTGGAAGAATTTGCTCATTTAATTTTTGGAAAATAAAGCATAATTGGCAAAGCTAATTCTCACTGTTGAATCGATCAGTCAAATCAGATATAATTTCTATCAGAAAATCTATATGACTTGTCAACATAATACCCACAAAGTGAATCAAAAATTATTATTCATTGAACACATCATCTCTTATCAAATTCTTGTGACCTTCCCTCTGGTTATGTAATAGCCTAAAAGAAAAAAAAAATGACAAAAGCAAGTTTCCAGAAAGCTATTCTGACTTGCCTACTTCTGAAAAGTAGTCCTGTATGGTGGGTTCTGAAAATGAGGAACCAGCACTTGCAGAGTAGGCAGTTGCTGGAGGAAGAATGTGAGCTGCATGGGAAAAGACAGGAGGATTTACAAAGAGTGGGTGTTTAATTGGGGAGGGAATTAGGTAGTTATTCTGATTTTTAAATATTTCATATATTTTATTTGGTCCAATGAAGCAGAAAATTAAAATGAAGTGATTACCTCTGCCTGATTTTTGACACACCTCAAACTATAACTTGAGGTTGCTAACTACAAAACGCTGGCATTTAATGATTTAAAGTAAAGAATTATGTAATTTGTAGACTTCTGAGAAGTTCCAGAAAATAAATCAGATGGTGTGTAACAGCGACCGTGTGCTCAAAAGAAGTGCTGAAGGAAGCAACCCTCCTAAACCGCTGAAAAAACTACGCTTTGATATTGAAGGATCAGATGAAGCAGATGGAAGGTAGGAACCATTTTTGAATGTTTTCCAGTAGCTGAGATGGTCATCTAGGGAATCCAGTCTTAGCACTGCTCCTGACTTATACCAATTTCTTTCATGCCAAGTTTATTTGGCAGCTGTGAGAATGACTCAAAATAATAGATATGAGTGTAGTGCAAAGTTAAAAACACCTTACAAATTGTGTACCAACATTCAGTGAAGATACCTAATAAACCCTGATCTTTTTTACAAAGCTATTGATAAAATTTTGTTATTCTTAACATTAAATTTAAAAATGTTTACTCTTTAAAAATATTAACCACTATGTTTTGTAAGAACCACTGAAAAAATATATAGCATCATAAATTTGTGACATTTATGTTTTAGATGGTTAGTTTTTAAATTTTAAAATTAAAAGCTACTCACTAAAATAATAGCATAAAATAAGGCATTGAAAGCATCAGTTACTGGAAATTTGAGTTTTCCTTTTATAAATACACATGAAATGTTTTACATTTTTTTAAATCTGCAGTAAACATCTCCCAGGGGAGTCCAAATTTCAGCAGAAACTGGCAGAAATGAGTAAGTACTTATTTCACCTTGTGTAAATGAAAGAAACAATTGTTTACACTGCAGGAAGTCTTTTCATTCTATAAAAGAATGTATAATCTCTTCAGTTGGCAGGTTTGTTTATGCATTTAAAATATAATTCAATCAAGATTATATTATTTACCTACAAACATTTGTGGATTAAATGTATGATGCAAAGTGAAGGTCATTTTTACGCTTTCTATGACCTTTCGTGCAGGAAGACTAAGAAGTGAAACTGCTTGACCACATTCAACACAAATGGCTACAGTTACAAAATACTTTAGCAGAACTACAAAGAGGAACTATTCAGGAGTATTAGATATAGGGATAGGTTTTATAAACCTAGCATATGTAAACATCATCATCCTTATTTAAGGAATAACCTTTGATTCTGCCATTATTAAACTTTCCTTATTTGCAAATCTTAAACAATTTCAAACAAAAGTTTCCATTACTGGAAATCAGAATTTTAATAAAGAACACTGTGTCATTTTTCAAGTTATACAGAGTGATATAATGTTAGGGTAAGTGGAATTCTATTCAAAACTACTCTGAGACTAGAAAGAAAATTAATCCAAGTATAGTAGATGGAAGGCACATTAGAAAAGAGAGAAATGTTGACTGACTACTGTTGAGTTGTCTTACGTAGCTATGGTAGTGAGTGTAACAGTTCCCGGTATCTGCTGCCAGACCCATTGATAGGAAAAGGAACTGGGATTTTGAAAGAAGACAAATATTCAGGAGATAGGTGTTAAAACTATCATTCCTAGGTCACAGGACACACTAATGAGAACAATACCAATTAAAATGAGAGGCTTTCTTTTAATACATCTTTGTAGATACTAACTTTGAAAATAAGATATTTAAAAGAATTTTTTTATGTATTATTTTTAATACATAATTGAATTAAAACGAACTAAAGCAAAATTTTCTAGTCATAAACGAATCCCTTTTTGGATTTTATGTCGACTTATATGTTCCTATTTTAACTTTTAAATAGTTGTGTCTTTCCCCTCCGCACACGAAAATAGACAAGAGGCTTATAACCAAAATCAGGCCTTGAAGACAGAAGGAAACATTTTGGAACCCACAAATATGCACTTAAAAAGGAGCTGAAAGCTGTAAAAACATGTATATTTTCTTAGAGAAGAGTTCAGTTGCTATAGTTAGTACATTTCCCAGTGACACACTTAGCTATGATGGCGAGCTTCCTCTGCCAGGCCAAAGTTCAGGACCTTTGTGCATCTACAAAATTGTGAAAAAGCAGCCAGAATTTTAACCCCTGAGGCTAAGGCATTTCTTTTTTTTTTTTTTTTTTTTTTTTGAGGTGGAGTCTCGAGGATGCTCTTCAGCTTTTCTTAAACAATTACATTTAGGAAAGATCATCACACAATGCTGGATTGCCCAGAATGAAAGGGCATTCCATTTTTCCAAATGTTCTTCTTTATAAAGAGCTCATGCCTACCTCTAAAATCAAGTTAAGAATTTTTAAGAAATTTAAAATAAATTTATTTGTCTTTATTGTAATTCATAACATGCTTTTAACATGGTCATGCCCCGGGTAGGCACGATGGCTCATGTCTGTAACACCAGCACTATGGGAGGGCAAGGTGGGAGGATTGCTTGAGGCCAGGAGTTCAAGACGAGCCTGGGCAGCATAGCAAGACCCCATCTTTACAAAAAAATCCAAAAATTAGCCAGGCATGGTGGCATGTGCCTGTAGTCTCAGCTGCTGGAGAGGCCAAGGTAATAGGATTGCTTGAGCCCAGAAGGTCAAAGCTGTAGTGAGCCATGATCATGCTACTGCACTCCAGCTTGGGCAACAGAGCAAGACCCTGTCTCAAAAAAAAAAAAAAAAAAAAAAATCTATGCCCAGTTTAAATGAGCTATGATCTGATGTATTTGCAGTACCTGCAAGGCATCTCCAAACATAAGGGAAACTATAGCTTTGTAAAGAATACCACTACTCACTCTTGCATATTCGGTCTGGGCCAGCCGAGTATTCTAGTCTGCTGAAGTATATGCCAAGCATCAACCACCTCATATCTAGAATAGTGGCCTGCAAAATGGGGCATACCTGGAAGTATGCAAGATCATCTTTTGGGGTACATAAAATAGAAGTTCTGTTTATCTCGTTTTAATGTTTGCTTGTGGTATGTGTTTTATAATTTGTATACGCATACATATTTTTGTGGTACAGGCTTGGGAAAAAATTTACTCACATGGATATATGATTTTTAAAGATTTGCAGACCACTGCTTTTTTGGCAGGGGGAGTTTTTTTAAATTGATATATCATAGTTATACATATTTTAGGGGTACATGTGATGTTTTGATACATGTACACAATGTGTAATGATCGAATCAGGGTTATTGGGATATGTATCACCTCAAACGTTTATCTTTTCTTTGCATTGGGAACATTACAATTCTAGCTATTTTGAAATATGCGATAAATTATTGTTTACTGTAACTCCCTACAGTACTGTCAAATACTAGAATGAAGACCACTGCTTTTGCAAGGTCCTGAGCGCCATCAGTTTGACATTAGCATCATATGTATGGCAGCCACTTGCCACCTTACCCAGTACCATCAATGCTGTTAACAGTTCTTCATCCTTTTTCCAGCTTCTACTCGAACACGAATGCAAAAGCAGAAAATGAATGATAGCATGGATACCTCAAACAAGGAAGAGAAATGAGGATCTCAGGACCTTGGTGGACACCGTGTACACCTCTGGATTCATTGTCTCTGACAGATGTGACTGTGTAACTCTCCCAGGTTCTGTTTATGGCCACATTTAATATCTTCAGTTCTTTTTGTGGATATAAAGTGTGCAGATGCAATTGTTTGGGTGATTCCTAAGCCACTTGAAATGTTAGTCATTGTTATTTATACAAGATTGAAAAATCTTGTGTAAATCCTGCCATTTAAAAAATTGTAGCAGATTGTTTCCACTTCCAAAGTAAAATTGCTGTGCTTTATGGATAGTAAGAATGGCCCTAGAGTGGGAGTCCTGATAACCCATGCCTGTCTGACTACTTTGCCTTCTTTTGTAGCGTATATGTGATGTTTGCTCTTGTTTTTATTAATTTATATGTATATTTTTTTAATTTAACATGAACACCCTTAGCAAATGTGTCCTATCTTCCAAATGCAATTTGATTGACGGCCCATTCACCCAAATTATCCTGAACCCTTCTGCAAAAATGGATATTATTAGAAATTAGAAAAAAATTACTAATTGTACACATTAGATTGTATTTTACTATTGGAATCTGATATAATGTGTGCTTGTTTTATAAATTTTTGCTTTTAATTAAATAAAAGCTGGAAGCAAAGTATAAACACATGATACTATCATACTACTGACACAGATTTCATACCTCAGAACTTAAAAGAATTTACTGATTATTTTCTTCATCCAACTTACGTTTTTAAATGAGGATTATTGATAGTACTCTTGGTTTTTATACCATTCAGATCACTGAATTTATAAAGTACCCATCTAGTACTTGAAAAAGTAAAGTGCTCTACCAGATCTTAGATATAGAGGACCCTAACACAGTATATCCCAAGTGTACTTTCTAACGTTTCTGGGTCCTGAAGAATTAAGATACAAATTAATTTTACTCCATAAACAGACTGTTAACTATAGGAGCCTTAATTTTTTTTTCATAGAGATTTGTCTAATTGCATCTCAAAATTATTCTGCCCTCCTTAATTTGGGAAGGTTTGTGTTTTGTCTGGAATGGTACATGTCTTCCATGTATCTTTTGAACTGGCAATTGTCTATCTTTTATTTTTTTAAGTCAGTATGGTCTAACACTGGCATGTTCAAAGCCACATTATTTCTAGTCCAAAATTACAAGTAATCAAGGGTCATTATGGGTTAGGCATTAATGTTTCTATCTGATTTTGTGCAAAAGCTTCAAATTAAAACAGCTGCATTAGAAAAAGAGGCGCTTCTCCCCTCCCCTACACCTAAAGGTGTATTTAAACTATCTTGTGTGATTAACTTATTTAGAGATGCTGTAATTTAAAATAGGTGACATTTAAGGTAGCCCCAGCTAGCTTTTAGGAAAATCACTTTGTCTAACTCAGAATTATTTTTAAAAAGAAATCTGGTCTTGTTAGAAAACAAAATTTTATTTTGTGCTCAATTAAGTTTCAAACTTACTATTTTGACAGTTATTTTGATAACAATGGCACTAGAAAACTTTACGCCCTTTCATCATTAATTTCTGCATGAATATCATACAAATCAGTTAGTTTTTAGGTCAAGGGCTTACTATTTCTGGGTCTTTTGCTTCTAAGTTCACATTAGAATTAGTGCCAGAATTTTAGGAACTTCGGAGATCGTGTACTGAGATTTCTTAAATAATGCTTCAGATATTATTGCTTTATTGCTTTTTTGTATTGGTTAAAACTGTACATTTAAAATTGCTATGTTACTATTTTCTACAATTAATAGTTTGTCTATTTTAAAATAAATTAGTTGTTAAGAGTCTTACTGGTCTGATGTTGTGTTCTTTGTATTAAGTACACTAGTGTTCTCCTCTCTATCTAGGAGAAGATAGAAGATAACTCTCCTAGTATCTCATCCATTCTCAGCCTTTAAGGGGCTCTATATGCTAGAGATTTCCAAATTTATTTCTTCAGCCCTGATCTTTTCACAGAGGACAAGGCTCTTATAGCCAACAGAACTCTTGATTCTACTCCCCTCTACCCAATGTCTCAAAATATAAACTAAAATCAAACAAAAATCTTTTTTTTTTCTACCCTGGTCTTTCTCCATTTCACTTATCAAGTCAAAAACTTAGGAACCATCTGTTAATTCTTGTCTGAACCACTGCTGAAGACTTCTAACTAGTCTCCCTGTTCCCTTTCTGTCTTTACTGTCAAACTCCATAAAGAACAAAAATGATTGTTTAAAAATATAAATTGATTGACATTGCTCCTCTACTTGAAGTACTTAACAGGAATTATAAAGCCCCTACTGACTTCCCATCCTCATCTTGTAGAATTTTCTCCTTGTCACTGTGCTTTAGCCACACTGAACCTTTTTCTTTAAAATACCAAGCCTATTCTTACCTTAGGCTTTTATATTTCTTCCTTCTTCTGCCTAGAATGCTCTTTTCCCACAATTTTGCAAGCCAGTTCCTTTCTGTCTTTCAGAATTCAGCTCAGAGGGCTTCCTTGACCACCAAGCTAAAATCATCACTTTGTATTGTATCATTGTCCTTCAAAAGTGCAACAGCGTCCATCACTATTTCCCACCATCTGAAATTGCCTTTCTTGTTACCTGTCTCCCCATTCCTAGCCACTCCCCACCCCAGATTGTAGCCATCAGCCTAGCTATTCTTTTTTTTTTTTTTTTCTGAGATGGAGTCTTGCTTTGTCACCCAGGCAGGCTGGAGTGCAGTGGTGCGATCTCCACTCACTGCAAGCTCCGCCTCCCGGGTTCATGCCATTCTTCTGCCTCAGCCTCCCGAGTAACTGGCACTACAGGCGCCCGCCACTATGCCCAGCTAATTTTTCGTATTTTTTAGTAGAGACGGGGTTTCACTGTATTAGTCAGGATGGTCCCGATCTCCTGACCTCGTGATCCGCCCGCCTCGGCCTCCCAGAATGCTGTGATTACAGGCGTGAGCCACCGCACCCGGCCTAGCTATTCTTATTGACCACTTCAGATCTAGTACCTAGAAAGTCCATCTGTAGAGGAAAAAACAGAATATATGTTTTCCATATTTTTCCAAGTATGTGAAAACAAACAACACTCTCTTCCTCTTTTAAAATGCCATGTACTAGTATCTACCATATTCCAGGCACAGTTGTAAATGCTAGAGCTATAAAAATGAATAAATAAAACTAAAATCCCCATCCTTGCAGAACTGACTTTCTAGTTTCAGGCAAAGAGAGCAAACGAATGAATAAATGAGGAATACATAGTATGTGAGATTGTATTAAAGACTGTGGAGAAAAACAAAGCAAAGAGAAGGGCAAGGAAGGCTGGTAGGGAAAGGAGTTTTAAAATTTAAAAGAGAGTGGTCAGGGAAAGACTTGAGTGATATTTGGGCAAAGATCTGAAAGAGACAAGAGAGTGAGCCAGACACAAAGAGGAGTCAAACATTCCACGGAGAGAGGGAGGAGTATGTCTGGTATGTCTGAAGAACAACTAGGAGGTCATAGTAAAATGGGCCTCAAGTATCTCTCTTCGTCTAATGCAAAGTATAAAAGGCCTTTGTGTATATTACAAGTCTATAATCCTTTATCTGTAGTTTCAAAATTGAGAAAACTTTAAAAGCCAAGTGATTCTGTGTGTTTTATGCCAAAAGTCATATGGCATCAGAACCATATGTAAACTGGCACAGAGCTATTTATAATCTTTATCATACTTGGAATATTCTCTTGGAATACTCACTGCAGAAATATTAATATGTTTGATTGGGAGCTAACCCAGACCCACCTTAGGTGTTATGTATTATTTGGCATATGTACCATATTATCATTCTAAACTCCCCCAAAATTACGAAACCCATCTGGCACCAAGGGCTTCAGACAAGGGATTATCTTAAATGTATATGATTTCTCAAAAACATGGCAGATGAAATTCTTTCCTTCTGGAACAGCGACACGTTTGTTCCCGAAGGAAGAAAGGCAAAGTGTGCGGAGCAGGAAAAGCGGCAAGCATATCTCGGTAGGCTGTATTTATGTTGGGCAGGGATCTTAAATGAAATGCAGTCTCTTAGGTCACATCAAAATCCAGCAGCCTAAATTACACTAAAAAATTTTGTCTTCATGGCAGAGAATTGTTTACTTCTAGAGATGAATTTAGTATTCCAATGAATAAATACTATAATAAAAGGGGCAAATTCAAATTAATATATTTACTTTTTTTTTTTTTTTTGAGATGGAGTCTCACTCTTGTTGCCCAGGCTGGAGTGCAGTGGCACAATCTTGGCTCACTGCAACCTCTACCTCCCGGGCTCAAGCGATTCTCCTGCCTCAGCCTCCCAAATAGCTGGGATTACAGGAGCGCATGACCACACCTGACTATTTTTTGTATTTTCAGTAGAGACTGGGTTTCGTCATGCTGACCAGGCTGGTCTCAAACTCCTGACCTCAGGTGATCCGCCAGCTTTGGCCTCCCAAAGTGTTGGGATTACAGGCGTGAACCACCGCACCTGGCCTATTTACTTTTTCATTACAGCTTTCTAAAGGTACAAATGGCTGGAAGGAAACTAGTTATACTAGTTCTATTATCATCTGGATGATTTCATAGAAACTTGCTTTTAGAAGTATATTTTTGTTCCTCATTTTAGGGCCAATATAGTATACACAGCATAGGTAAAGTTTCAGTAGAATTTTCCTTTGGACTAAATAGATATTTTACAGGACAACTCAAACCTTGTCTCCAGAAATATTAAATTTCCACCATAGGTGTAGCTTCTTAAATAGAAATATATTATGGTAGCACTGTATAATGTCTACATGAGATTAAAACAAGCTCTTTTAATACACAGTAAGCATAGTCATCCATTCTCAATACTTTTTTGTGTGTCCATTATCTTGGGACTATATATATTAGTACTGACATATGACAGTTGTCATATTAAATAATGACAATATGAAAGGTTAAATTTATTACACAGACCAACTTCAGTTACTTCCTAAATACAAAATGTTATTTTTAACTGAATTTACTGAGAAAATTGGTAAGCTTTGTATTTCTATGTGTTTTGACAAAGGTTGAATTAAAAACAACAGTAAGATTTGATCTTTTCCTTTCTCTTCACAATTCTCCCAACTCTGTTGATGTAATAAAGGGGGGGTGCATAATAAGATAGTTAAGATTATATAGTTTGAAATTGCATCTTTTCATTATTCCTGGTTAAGAATCCAGCCTCTAAATAAAACTCTCCACATTAAGGTCCAGAATGACTGGCAATTTACATGAATTATAACCTGAAGAACATATTGAACATTCTCAACCTTTGTTTTTTAAAACGAATTCAATGGCATCTTCACAAACCTCTACCAGCAGATAAGGGCACTTCTTCATTCCTGTAAAATCTTAAACTTTCTCTGTGTAAATTAGCGGACAATTATTTTAGAAGCACTAAAACACTGACTTCCTTGTGTGAGCAAGAAAGGAAACAAAACTTTTGGGAAAATCTAAGATAAACTTGTGCAAAAAAAAAAAGAATCCATTAATTTCTAAAGTAGTGTCCTTATGAAAATGTACCTTTTCTCTCACATATCACTAAGGTTCTTCAAACACTCATCTGTTAGAAGGAAAATTTTAAAAGGGGATCTTTTCCTTCCCATAGGAGTGTCAATGGCAAGCCTATCCACAAAGACCAGAAAGGAAGCATGTTTTTTCAGATAGATGTACCCACACCCAGGACTCATCTGTCATCTCTCAGATCTAAAACTAGCTCTTTATTGTTTGGCGTCAGAAGTTTTAAGGGCTAAACCACTAATTCCCATTCTTGGCTGAACATCAAATTACGTGTGGAGCTTTTAAAATGTACTGAATTTGGGCAGGGCGTGGTGGCTCATGGCTGTAATCCCAGCACTTTGAGATGCCAGGGTGGTTGGATCACCTGAGATCAGGAATTCAAGACCAGCCTGACCAGTATGGTGAAACCCTGTCTCTACTAAAGACACAAAAATTAGCTGGGCATGGTGGCATGTGCCTGTAGTCTCAGCTACTTGGGAGGCTGAGCCAAGAGAATCGCTTGAACCTGGGAGGCAGAGGTTGCAGTGAGCCGATATTCACACCATTGCATTCCAGCCTGGGTGACAGAGCGAGACTTGGTCTCAAAAAAAAAAAAAAAAAAAAAAAAAGTACTTAATTTGGGCCAGGCATGGTGGTTCACGCCTGTAATCCCAGAAATTTGGGAGGCTGGGGTGGGCGGATTGTGTGAATCCAGGAGTTGAAGACCAGCCTGGGCAACATGGTGAAACCCTGTCTTAAAAAAAAAAAAAATTAGCCGAGCTTGGTGGCATGTGCCTGTAGTTCCAGCTACTTGGGAGGCTGAGGTAGGAGAATTACCCGAGCCTGGGAGGTAGAGGTTGCAGTGAACCATGATAACACCACTGCACTCCAGCCTGGGTGACAGAGCAAGACCTTGTCTCAAAAAATAAAAATAAAAAAATGTACATATAATACACACACACACACACACACACATACATACATAAAACACATACACACACAGTGAATTAGAATCCTTGAATCTATATCCTGTGAAAGTCCCATGGATTGGCCAGGCGTGATAACAGTCCTTTATCAGGTATGTCTTTTGCAAATATTTTCTCCCAGTTTGTGGCTTGTCTTCTGATTCTCTTTGTTGGGTCACGTCACTTGAGGTCAGGAGACAGCCTGGCCAACACAGTGAAACCCTGTCTCTACTAAAAATACAAAAATTAGCCGAGCGTGGTGGCACATGCCTGTAGTCCCAGCTAGTTGGGAGGCTGGAGCAGGAGAATTGTTTGAACCCGGGAGGCGGAGGTTGCAGCGAGCCAAGATCGCGCCACTGAACTCCAGCCTGCTGGGCGACAGAGCAACACTCTTGTCTTTAAAAAAAAAAATCCAGAGATTATTCTGTTGTGTGCAGAGATAAGATGCATGCAAACCTACACAAAACAAAGCTTAGGGAGCAAAATAGGATAAGAGTCCAGAGTAACAACCTGTACTCTGGCAGTATGCCTACTGACCCATGGTGGAGTGTGTAAAGGGTAGTCCATTTTTCATCCCCAAGTAAACTTACCTGTTCCCCTTTGAGTGTTCCAATTTTTATATGAAACGAGTTCACAAAAGAAAAACGCACTGAGGAGCCTGAGAAGACCCTGTCAGAAATAAGAAAAAGGAAGACACTGTGAAGCTATAAAAGCCTAGTCAGCTATAGCTAGCACAGGAAGGTGAGGGAAAGAGACCAAAGAAACAAAGACTGTGGTTTTTTATATGAAACGAGTTCACAAAAGAAAAACGCACTGAGGAGCCTGAGAAGACCCTGTCAGAAATAAGAAAAAGGAAGACACTGTGAAGCTATAAAAGCCTAGTCAGCTATAGCTAGCACAGGAAGGTGAGGGAAAGAGACCAAAGAAACAAAGACTGTGGTTGTCTAATGGCCAGAATGGATGCTATAGGTACTTGCCATGTTTGCATGTTTTTTTGTTGGATAAAATAACAAACATCAAAAAATGAAAACAAATGGTATAATGCTACTTTTAAAATAACAACAGAATAAAACTGTATAGTTTTAAAAACAGGATTCTGATTTAGATCTAGAGACATTCAGACTCTTTGCCTCTACCAGATAAAGTCTGAAGAAAATGGTTAAGCGATTTGTTAAAGAGAAACTCTGTCCATTTAGTGTTGCTATAACAGAATAACTGAGGCTGGGTTAATTCGTAAATTGGAAGAGTGTATTTGGCTCATGGTTCTGGTGACTGGAAGCTTCAAGATTGTGCAGCTGCATCTGCTGAGGACCTCGGGGTGCTTCAAGTCATGGTGGAAAGTCAAAGTGGGGCAGACGTGCACAAAGAGATCATGTGGTGAGAAACAAAGGTAGTTGAAATCCCCTTTTTTTAAGACAGAGTCTCATTCTGTCACCGGGCTAGAGTGCAGTGGTGCCAATCTCAGCTCACTGCAACCTCCACCTCCCAGGTTCAAGTGATTCTCCTGCCTCAGCCTCCCAAATAGCTGGGATTATAGGTGCCTGCCACTACGCCCGGCTAATTTTTTGTATTTTTTTTTTTTTTTTTGAGACGGAGTCTCCCTCTGTTGCCCAGGCTGGAGTGCAGTGGCGCAATCTCGTCTCACTGCAAGCTCCGCCTCCCTGGTTCAGTCCATTCTCCTGCCTCAGCCTCCTGAGTAGCTGGGGCTACAGGCGCCTGCAACCATACCCGGCTAATTTTTTGTATTTTTAATAGAGATGGGGTTTCACCATGTTAGCCAGGACTGTATCGATCTCCTGACCTCGTGATCCGCCCGCCTCGGCCTCCCAAAGTGCTGGGGTTACAGGCTTGAGCTACCGTGCCTGGTCAATTTTTTGTATTTTTAATAGAGACGAGGTTTCACCATGTTGGCCAGGCTGGTCTTGAACTCCTGACCTCGTGATTCACCCACCTTGGCTTCCCAAAGTGCTGGGATTACAGGTGTGAGCCACTGCGCCCAGCCTGAAATCCCTTTATAACAACTCAGTCTTGGGAACTAATTCAGTCCCAAGAGAAGCAGAACCCACTCTTGCTGGAGGGCATTAATCTATTCACAATGGATCTGCCCCCAGGACCCACACACTTCCCACTAGGCCCTACCTCCCAACACCACCACGGTGGGGATCAAATTTCAATATGAGTTTTGGCAAACGACAAACCACATCCAAATCATAGCAGAAATAATGGATTCAAAATGTGACCCAAAGAAGAGGATGAAAAGACAAGCCACAAACTGGGAGAAAACATTTGCAAAAGACATATCTGATAAAGGACTGTTACCCAAAATATACAATGAATTCAAAACAATTTTAAAAAAGATTTAAAAATTGGCTACCGATCTGAACAGACGCCTCATCAAAGAAGTTATGTAGATAGCAAATAAGCACATGAAAACATACTCCACATCATATGTTATCAGGGAAATGCAAATTAAAACAAGAATGAGAATACTCTGTTAGAATGGAACACTTACAACACCTAATGCTGGTGAGGATGTGGAACAACAAGAACTTTCATTCACTGCTCATGGACAGGAAAAATGGTACAGCCATTTTGACAGTTTCTAGAAAAAAAAACCCAAACAACAAAACATATTCTTAACATATAATCCAGTAATCATGCTCCTTGGTATTTACCCAAAGTAGCTGAAAACTTATGTCCACACAAAAACCTGTACACAGATGTTTACAGTAGCTTTATTCATAATTGCCAAAACTTGGAAGCAACCAAGATGTCCTTCAGGAGGTGAATGGATAAACTGTGGTACATCCAGGCAATGGAGTATTATTCAGCACTAAAAAGAAATGAGCTATCAAGCCACGAAAAGACTTGTAGAAACTTAATTGCATATTATTAAGTGAAAGAAGCCAATCCAAAAAGGCTATATACTGTATGATTCCAATGATACAACATTCTGCAAAAGGCAAAACTATGGATAGAGTAAAAAGATCCATGGCTGCCAGGAGTTAGGGGCAAAGGAGGAAGGGATAAATAAGCAGAGCTCAGAGGATTTTTAGGGCAATGAAACTACTCTGTATGATATAATAATGATGGACGCAGGTCATCATACATTTGTCCAAATCCACAGAATGTGTACCACCAACAATGGACCCTAATGTAAACTATGGACTGTGGGTGATAAGGATGTGTCCAAGCAGGTTCATGAGGTATAACAAATGTACCACTCTGGTGGGGGGTGTTGACAGCAGGGAAGGCTGTGCATGTGTAGGGACATGAGGCATAAGGGAAAACTGTGTTTTCTTCACAATTTTGCTGTGAACCTAAAACCACTCTACAAAATAGTCTTCAAAAAAGTCACCTTGCCAATAAAGAGCAGACAAAGGCAATAATAGGAATAATAATTAGGTTGTTTATAAGCTATTTGTGCTCCAGGGTGGTTTTTACTATGAGACTTTATCTGAGTAACTGCTTTATGAGAGTATAATATATCCAACTGATTTATGTACATCTAAGATACATGAGGTTGACATTTTATAATTTTGCTGCTGTTTGGGGATAAAAAAAAACCCAACATATTTGTTCTGTTATCTGCAAATAAGTACTTTATTATCAAATAGTTCAGCATCAGAACAAGAATTCTAATTCCAAAAGGGTTTTCTGTACATTACATGATATTGTGAGATACACGTTAGAAGAATCTGAGACTATGTTCCATTCCAGTTTCTCTTTTGCAATTAGTTAATTTGTTTTGATCTAAAAAGTATAAATTTATCTCATTCTTGTTCATGCTGTCCATGAAATGTAAGTATCAGTTCCTTCTCAGCTTCTCAGTGAGTGCTTTATAGTTACACTGGTGCCAGGTTAAGAGACCTATTTTATACTGACATGAAAGTCAACTACAAGAAAAGCACATTGTCATTTTCATTTACAGAAGCAAATCCCACTTAACACAAAGAAAAGCAAAGGACCTTACATGATTATGTAAGGCAGATCAGCCCAGGAATTTCATTCAAAGATATTACTTCATACTCCATAATCCCATGTGAGAAATTAATGAACGACACCAAGTAAAAAGAAAATTAAAATTAGCCCTTGGGCCTCTGACAATTTAATTGCCAAGGCCTTTTGTGAATTCTAAACAATGTTTTAAATTAGCCACAATTTCTCAGAATGATATACCAGAATAATATGAACCTCAATAATTACAGGCTGTTTTAAGTTTATTTTGTGAACATTATTCCTTCCCCCAGTATTCCACAACTAAAGTTGTTCTCAGATTTATAATACATTGAGTGCCTACTATACGCAAGGCACTGTGCTGACTGCTGAAAACGTGGTAAGGACAGCACTCCTTGTCAAGCTATCTATGTGGTATCAGCTAGCTGAATAATGGAACATTTGGGCCAGAATAGCATATACTGAGACCAGGGTACCAAAGGCGTCCAACTTAAGTGACTCAAAAGAGTAAATGGTAAATAAGATATTTCCATTTTTTTTCTTTGACCTTAGTCACATCTGATCAGAACATTCAATGCTTTCTACATAAACTCTGGATTTAGGCAGACAAAGACCACTCACCACCATCCTTCTTTTGACAGATACAAGTACTCAGCCAAATGTAGCTCATCATACATACTATTAATTAAAGAGAAGTGATTCATCTCTGGCTTTTGCAGGGGAAATGGAAAGCCTCAAAAACTCCTTTCCTGCAGATGGGATCAATTTTTAAAGGCTCCAACTCTGCTTGCTTTGCTGATAAAGTTCTTCAGGAGATCATGATCCATTTCTGCAAAACCTGAAGTTTGTGTTACTACAGTCAGATGGTTTATGCAAAACCTGAAGCAGAATTCTTCTAAATCCTAGGAACAACAACAACAAAGATCATTTAATAAATTTATATTTCCTAATTCAATGCAGCGTAGCATGAAAATTGCTAAAACACGTTAGGCAAGGAAAAAGAATTTGACAGCCAAGTGGAGGAAATGATGGTATGGTAATACCTAAAGAATAGTCATAAAAAGTGTAACAAATATGAATCATCTATGCTTGTAAAAATTTAAATAGCACAGAGTAACATTCAAGTTCCTCCGCACTAACCTAGGTAAAGAATCTCACTTTTTCTTTCCAGAGACAGGCAAGTGAGTGTGTGAATTCTTTGGTACCTTTGTCTAGTGACAGTATTTGTAACTGTTGATTTCACTTTCAATAATTGTTAAAAGCCCTATAGTCCTGTTTTATATTTATATCAGGGTCTTTATGTCTGTCTGTCTGTAAAGAGTTGGTGGAACAAAAAGGTAAGCCATAAAAAGCAGTAATGCCAGGAAATTGCTGCTCTGAAGTCATTAACAGGTCACTGCGTTTTGCCTTTATGAGACGACACAGGATGGGATGAATGGATTTGATCACACTACATATGCCTTCAATGATCTCAACTGGGAAAATGCTTTAAAGAAATCATGACTTCTAAGGCTCTGGTAAAAGAGACCCGACAGATTGGTGTTTTCTGGCTTACTGTAATGCGCTCTGGGCCAAAGAATAATGTTGTAATAATTTGCTTGATTAGAACTATAACTTGAAAATCAGAATCAGGCTGACCAGATGCTTTTTGGCCCTGGAGAAGTGAGGGCAGGCTGCTGAGACCTCCGATATGCCTCAAACCCTTGGGCTACTTGGCCCAGGACAAGATGCCGCTAGGCGGTGGTCAATTTTTAACTTTCCTCTCCAAGCTACTGTAGGTAATTTATAAAAAATAAAAAACAAAATTTTAAAAAGCCCCAAATACCTTCTAAGCAATTACATATGCACATTACACACAATAGCCTTTTCTTCTTCTTCTTCTTTTTTTTTTTTTTTTGAGACGGAGTCTCGCTTTGTCGTCCAGGCTGGAGTGCAGTGACCGGATCTTGGCTCACTGCAAGCTCCGCCTCCCGGGTTTACGCCATTCTCCTGCCTCAGCCTCCCCAGTAGCTGGGACTACAGGCGCCCACCACCTCGCCCGGCTAGTTTTTTTGTATTTTTTAGTAGAGACGGGGTTTCACCGGGTTAGCCAGGATGGTCTCGATCTCCTGACCTTGTGATCTGCCCGTCTCGGCCTCCCAAAGTGCTGGGATTACAGGCTTGAGCCACCACGCCCGGCCGCCTTTTCTTCTTTAGACATGTAAATTATAGCAAATGCTGAAGATGGAAAAATAGTAAATCCTGAAGATGGAAAAAATAGAAAAAATGTAAACCGACGAGTACATTTTCTTTTAAGAAAAGAAAGAAACTATACTAGGAAAAAACTTATTTCACGCCTGAACATAACCAAGCAGGCTGTTGGTACCACACAAGCAATATGATGTGTCTCTGTTCCAGGTAAGCCCTCAGTGATAAACAGGGAAAATTCACGCACCCACTTGTCATCACAGCATACTATACATAAAAATGTGCTTCACTGACACATGCTGCATAGCCAAGGATCCATTTAAAATTATGTGCTGTTGCTTAAGTGTTTAGAAATGGCATTTTTGCCTACAGCACATCAAAGTGAAACCAGATAGAGATGCATCATCTCTTTGGCTGAACTCTGCAGAGAGGAATGGAGAAATTCATACCTACACCACACACATTGGAGTGTGTCTGAGTTTGGCGGAGGCGCAGTTTGATGCCTCACAGATCTGGACAGCAGCGGGAAAATTGCTAATTAATGTGAGAATGAAAAAGCCCTAAAAAGTTATCACTTGGATCCATGCTCCTTTACTTTATTCTAGAGTGGGATTTTCCCCTAAGTATTAAATTAAGGACAGGACTTGGAAAGAGTGCCTGTGATTCTAAGAATTCAATAAATTGGCATGGGGGGTACTGGTTTTAAGGGAATTCTGTTCATATAAAACAAGGCCCCCATTATTTTTCAGTTAAAGAATTGTAGTCTATTTTGAATGCTACCACTCCATGTGGCTTCATGTTCAAAGTGGGGCCCTCTGTTCTGTCCTGAAGTCCTACCACACTCTCCTAGTTTGCTCATTTTCCTATAGGACTCCCATACTTCTCCCCATAAGCCTGACATCTCCCCTCTCATCCTCATCCTCAGCTGACATGACTTCCTGTTTCACTGAGAACCAGAATCACTTGAAAAGAACCTCCACAAGCTCTCCCCACCACGTCTCGTTGCCTATTACAGAGAGGCCTATGGATGCAATCTTCTCTGGATCAACGGTCCAAGACTCTATAGAAAGCAGAGCCCTTGCTCTGTCACTAGATCCCACTGCTCCACCTACTCGGGGCCCTGCTCTAGCAACTGTCCCCTGCATCACTGGCTGATTCCCCTTCACTGAGTCATTTGCATCATTAGACAAGCTTCCGTTTCCTACATCTTAAAAAAGTAAAGATGTTTTACCTCAAATGCCCCCAAACCTCTTCCTTTTTATCTTTATAACAAAATTACCATGAAAACCTGTCTCTATTCCCCATCTTCAGTTCCTCTACTTCTACGCTCCATCAGACTCCCCGCTTCACTGCGCTAAAACTGCTTGCCAAGGCCCCTGAGGCGTTCCCATCGGCAAACCCACTGGTCAGTTCTCAGCTCTCCCCGCAGACCTGCCAGCAGCATCTGCTGTGGTTCAGACTTCTTCCTTCCTGTTTCGTTTTCTTTCCCAGCCTCCAGGAAATGGTCTGCTGGTTTCTCTCTTCCGTTACTGCTCACTCCTCTTCAGTCTCCTTTGCTGGTGTCTCCTTATCTCCTGTAAGCACGGAGTGCTCAGGACTTAATCCTCAAACCTGTCTCACGTCACTGCCTCATAGCTTTGACTTCAGTACATTTCTCTCTGACTTCCAGGCTTGCTTATCCAATTTGCTTATTAGACATTTCCGTTTGGATGTCTAACAGACATCACATACTTCTCATATTCAAAACCAAATTCCTGATATTTCCCCCCAAATGTTGCTCCTATCTTCTCTAGCTCAATAAATGCCACTTTCATCCTTACAGCTGCTGAGGCCCAGAACCTCCTCAGTCATCTTTTTTCTTTCCTCACATCGAATCCATCCGTACATCCTGTTGGCTCTACTTTCAAAATGCATTCAAAATCTTAACCACTTTTTACCATCCCCACAGGTGATAACTTGGACCAATCCACCATCATCACTTACTGGATTATACAGCCTCCTAAGTACTCTCCTTCCCCTAAACACACACACTCTCTCTCTCTCTCTCTCTCTCTCTCTCTCTCTCTCTCTCTCTCCCCCCCCCCCCCCCCCCCCCAACACAGCAGCCAGGAGGATTACTTTCAAATGCCCATCAGATCACATCTGCTCCTCTCCAAACCCTCTGATAGCCACTCACCTTGGAACTCTGATTCCTGAAACCTGCCTATGGGCTCTGCGGGCCCTGCCTCCTCCCACACACGCCACTGTGCACCTCCACCGCACCATCTCCCTACCTCATCAGCTACTTCCCTCCCCACTGTGCTCCATCTACACTGGGCTTGCTTTTTCCCGAACACACCACCCACACCTCCTTCAGGTCTCTGCTTGAGTCACCTGCTCAGTGATGTCTTGCCTCCCTGACCACTGTATTTAAAATTTCAACTTTCATCTCAGGATGGCATTCCCTAGGCTGTCTTCCCTGGCTTACTTCTTTCCATATCACTTGTCACCATCTGACATACTATATATCCTAGTCATTTATGGATCACCCGTCTCCCCTCACCAGAAATTCCCACAAGGGCAGAGATTTTGGTTTGTTTTGTTCATTTGCAGTACCCCAGTACCTAGGGCAGTGCCAGGCATGTAACAGGCACTCAGTGAATATCTGTTGAATCTATGCATAAATACTCCTGATTTCAAAATACTGAGTACAATGGAGAATTGTGGTTAAACATGCGGTTTTAAAATTTGCCCAATCTTGGACTGTATTCCAGTTTTGCAGTTTACTAGTTTACTCAGATTACTTAATCTCCCCAAGCTTCAGTTTTCTCATTTATAAACTGGATCTAATATAATAATGCCTACGTCTTACAAGGTTGTTTTGAGGAGTAAATGAAATATGAACTGTGCTTAGAATAATCCCTGGCTCAGATGAATTATATACTAAGTGACAGTCCAGCATGAGGGATAATAATTTGCGGAAAGAGCCCATTTCTTGCTTATTTGAGCTAGGCAAATCAAATACGGCACTGTTCTTTATTTACAAAAGCTTGTATTTTACATTAAGTATATATACAGTCTATTTTACTTGTAGTCTATTATACTAATTTAGGGTACAACAATTAGCTGGACAGGCTGTAGTAAAACAGTGCATCTCTATAGGCAAAACTGAACATCCATGAAAGGAGTATTTAGTAAGTACCTGCTATGTGTCAGACACCATCCTAGGCACTGGGGATACGGTTGTGAGCAAAACAAAGTCCCTGCCATGCCTCAAAGAGGTTACTTTCTAGAAAACAGAGAGCTGGAATGTAGCCAGACAAATAATTCACATCAATAGAGAATATTAAAAAGTATTAAAAATGAAGCCTGATTCAGATGCAAACACCACGAGGCACCGTCTTGACATCTGAGATGGCTCTCCATCACCATGGTTCATCACTGTGACGCTAAAGAACAGACTAGGAAAAGTGCATGGATTTTGTTTGCCCATGAAACATTCTGTGCTGTAAGTCCCCAATATGTTATTGCCTTGATATAAAACATTCACTGTGCTTTTAAATGTCAATGTTTTGAGGTAGTATTTTTTTTAAATGTTAAGTGAAAAAAAATCTAGGTTTCAAGTATTTACAAATACATAATGTGACATAAAACAAAAACTCAGAAGCTGCTATATGAAAGTGCTACTGTTCTCTAGTTGATGAGTCATTACCTTCCTCACACTTTTTGTCTTTTACAAATTTTCTTTAATAAGCATAGTATTATTTACATAAACAGAAAAAAAGTTATAACCTTTCATCTACTAAAATGTCTCTGTTTTTTTGACCAAAGAAGAGGATATCCTTATACCAAAAGGAAATTGACTTGAAGATGTTATGGCCTGTTTCCTAAAGATTTGGTTATAAGATTGGTTTTCTTTCCTTTCTTTATTATCATAACAATACATGGCCACTGTAAAAGTTCAAAAAAAATAAGCAAAGAGAAGAAAATAAAAATCATCCACAATCCCACCATTCAATGATAACCACTAAGCATAGTTTTCAGTCTTTTTTTCTATGTAGATAATGAACTTTAGTTTTTTATTCAGCTAGTTATACCTTTTCAAAAAATAAAAATAGGATAATAGTTTTTCACTTTTATCTTGAATAGCTGCATAATTTCTTGATATTAACATTTTATAAACAAGCCTCCACTATTCACACTAACCTTTTTCTAATTTTTCAAAATTATAAACTGCCGCAGTAAACACCTTTGAAGCTAAGTCTTTGTCCAAATCCATGATTACTTCCTCAAGATAAAACTTATGAGTGAATTCCTTGAAGAATTGTGTCTTTAATTTAAGGCGCTTAACACATATTATACCAAGTTGTTCTCCCTATCAATTTGTACTCTCATCAGTAGTTTAGGAGAACACCATTATTCTGATCTTATACATTGTCTCCAAAACAATGTATTCCTGCTTTGACAGGTGAAAAGCCATACCTTGTTTTCATTTATGTTTTTTGTCTGTTTATAGAGCCATTTGTTCTTTGGTCCATTTCTTTCAACCAAACTGTTTCTATTCTCTTTTTGTTTTTCACTCTGGTAAACAGACTTCATTATATGTTGCAAATATTTTTCCCAGTGTCTCACTACTTTCTAATTTTCTCTATGGTATTTTTACGGGGATAAAAGTTTCTTATCTTTTTAAATCAGAGCTATAAATCCTTTCCTTTATGGCTTCTGCCTTTGATGTCCACCCCAACATTATATAAATACTCACTTATATGTTGTCTAGTACTCTTGTTATTCCTTTTTTAAAAAAATACTCGATCTTTCCTCTACCCAGACTTTATTTTAGTTTAAGGTATGAGGCAGGCACCTCGGTTCCGTTTCTCCAGGAGGCCAGCTGCTGGAAGCAGGCTTCCTTACCTGGGCATCATACTTCACTGCAGCCGAGAGCAGAGCGATGGCGTTCTCCTCGCAGATGCCTTGCTTGATAGTTTGTTGGCAGAGCTTTTTCAGACGATTTTCTCTATAAAATGTAGCCAAGTCTAGCAGACCTGTTGGAAAGAAGTGTTTATTAGGGGGAGTGATTTCAAGCATCCTGATTTACACTCACTCACTCAGCCACTCAGAGATGATTTTGACAGTATTTTGGATATAATCCTCAGTGAAGCGCTGCGTAGACTGATGCTGACTGACACTTACACTTCAGTGTGGGGCTCTACCCAGGATGGCAGCCAAGCTGAGCAAATACAATACACAAATCATTAGCTGTTGAAAAACAGGAGCATAGGGAGAATAGCTTTAACAATTTTTTCCTAGGAAAAAAAGAAAAAGCATGTGCACCTTGAATGACCCCTTCCCCTGCAATCTCAATGTCAGCTTCTCCTGGGCCATTCCCAGGAGCGCACACACATGCTGTAAGAGTGCCCGCCATGAAAAGAAAGAAAACAAAAGAGAAGAAAAGAAGAGGGAGGGGAGGGGAGGGGATGTGAAGAGAGGGGAAGAGAGGGGAGGGGAGGGGAGGGGAGACTCTTTCATGGATATGTGTCTGCCTCCTGTTACCCTATCCCACTGCTCCTCCCTACAGCAAAACTCCTAGACAGAGCTGTCTGTATCTGCTGTCTCCATTTTCCCACCTCCCATTCTGACCTCAAGCCATTACAAGCAGAATCCCATCCCCACCTCTACTGCAATCACACCTGGGGCGGTCACAGTGGATTCCAGGGTGCCATATTCTCCAGTTTCCTCTTACTTGACATTTACACAGCATTTGCTATGATTGATAATGCTCTCCTTAGGGCACTTTGTCACCTGCTTGCATTTTTCTTCTCTTTAATTAGTTGCTCCTCAGTTCTCTAGGCTGAATCATTTTTCCTGACTTCCAAATGTTTGAGTGCCCCAGGGTTACATTTTCAGATACTTTTCTCACTTACTTCCCAGAACTCCAGCCCCAGAGTTTTAAATATCATCTATATATGCAGGTGAGTCCTGTTATATTACCTGTCACCTATTTTCAAGTAATTCAATGTAGACTGGGTGAGGTGATACATGTAAATTAATTTTATTCTACCCCAAGGAATGATAGGAAGTACTCTAATTGAAGCAGTCAATTAGCATCTGAAAGACCCTATTTGTTTTTCTGAATCTTCATTAGAGGATTTGTAATTAGCATAAAGAATGTCAGAATTAGTTTGTCATTGGTGAAATGAGTGGTAGCCAGGATCAAAAGGTTAGCTGAATCCGGCTACTAGAATACTGTCATGTCCACCTCAAGCTAACTTTTCATGCAAGGTACTTAAGAGTGTATGAAGTATAGAGAGCTGGGATTTCACCTATTTTACAATATTAATTGTTTTTGTGTCTATCTGCTAATAAATCTTGTACTTGTGGTAGACTTTGGTTGGAAACTTGCTTTTTTAATTAAAGCAGAGGAAAGTTACAGAGGAAAGACGATAGCCCACTGGAGGACACTGAAATCTTGAGAGTTGTGAATGGCTTCATTGTTTTTGGCCCCAAGCTTCAGATTCGCACCTGCAAGCGGCACCGCCCTAGGAGAGGACTCTGCCCCAAGCCCCGGCTCTGCACCTCCTCCACGCACACCCTCAGCACAGGGTGGCCAAGGAGCCACATGCCCACTTCTAGACCACACTTTGAGTACCTGGGAACCTGGGACTGCCTGCATAATTGGCCCTGAGGCCACATGTGTGGGTATTTTCTCCCTTAGACCCCACCACCAATGTGCAGACCCCCTGGCCCAAAAGGGTAACCTGGGTTGGGGGTGGATAGAGCTTGGAATGCAAGCTAGGGTGCCCACACACCCTTCTGCCGGAGGAGGGGTCTGTCCTGCCTGTGCCACTGGGTTCTGGCACAGAACTCCAAGGAGTCCAGCAACTCTAAATGCCAACTAAAACTGAAACCTGTCCTTTCAGTTCTTAATGAAATTACATTTTTCAAAGAGGGAGGATTGGACATATTTTATCTGAAGTTCATTAGCTTGACATATAACTTTAAATTTTTAGACATATGGAACATAGGTCTCCATTTAGAGTCTTGGCCAGAGCCCTGCAAATGTTAGGGGTGGGCCTATAAAAAATCGCCATTTGGGGCCAGGGGCAGTGGCTCACGCCTGTAATCCCAGCACTTTGGGAGGCCAAGGCGGGTGGATCACCTGAGGTCGGGAGTTCGAGATCAGCCTGGCCAACATGGAGAAACCCTTTCTCTACTAAAAATACAAAATTAGCCAGGCATGGTGGCACATGCCTGTAATCCCAGCTACTCAGGAGGCTGAGGCAGGAGAATCACTTGAACCCGTGAGGCGGAGGTTGCAGTGAGCCGAGATTGTGCCATTGTACTCCTGCCAGGGCAACAAGAGTGAAACTCCATCTCAAAAAAAAAATCACCACTTGGGTATCTAACGGGAAGCTCAAACTCCTTTGACTTTCAAAGTCCAGAGCAAGCCTGTTGTTCTCCATCTTCCTCACCTTAGTGAATAGGACTTCCATCAAGGCAGCTACCCAGGCAAGTACCTCAGTGCAGCCATCCTTCTCTCTCAACTCACACCTCTCATCCCATCTATCAACAAATCCCATCAGCAACCTCTTAAAAATATTATCTAGAATCTGATCTCTTTCAACACTTCCACTGCTATACAGCCCCAGCAAAGGAGACCATCATCTCTCACCTGAACCAATATAATAACTGATGTTTTAAACACAGATCACATCTCTCCTGTGGCAGAAGCTGCTAGCTGCCTCTCTCCCAACCCCTACCCCAACACACACACACACACACACACACACACGCACACGCACACATACACTCTCTCTCTCTCACATCCATTCTTCCTTTCTACTGAAACCACAGAATTTTTAGCTGAGCTACGGCCATCTGGAAATGCCCACTTTCCCAGCCTCCTAAGCCGCTCGGCACAGACTTGATTGACTCGGGCCCACAGTCTGAAATAAGTGGAATTCCCGGGCCCTGCTAGTGGAGACACTGGGATCTGCTGCGTGGCCCTCGGTCTCTGTCCCTTCCTCCATGCTGCTGCCTGCAATGCTCCACAGTGGTGATGATTTGATCCTTCTCTCTCTTATCTGTCCAGTCAACCTTTGCATAAAGTAGTAACAAGGGAAATGTGTTTGGATTCAACACACACAAAAAGAAATACTTCTATAATGACCCTCACAGCAACTTTCTTTTAGGTTCTATAGAAACCACCTTGTCAGTTCCTCAACATTTTGCCAAGTTTTCAGAAGTCTTTGGCAATTACCTACTGCCTCCTCAGGAGAAAGGCTGATGCTGTCTGTGTACAGGTATTCCAGGAAGGCCCGGTAAACAGGATATGAAAATTCACTCATTTCTACAATATCATCCTCGTTATCTTCCAACGACGAACGAAAATGCTCACATCTGAAGGAAGAAAGCAGCATGTCAGGTCCTAGCTTCCCGGCCAGGACAGACGGCCTCTGTGAGGAGCACGCCCTTCTCTCGAAGGTGCACACTGGCACGTGCCTGCTGTGGCTCCTCACTTTCTTTGCTGGCCTGGGTTTTCAAACAATCATTTATTCGGCAAGGCCGTACATGCAAACCTGCTGCCAAGGGTGGCCCGGGAAGCAGCCCCAATGGCCGTGCTAATGGGGACAGAGCCGGACTCCCTGGCATCTCTCTCACACCACAACCACTGTCAGCATTTAGAGAAAGCAGTGGGTTTATTTTTATAAAATCTAAGTAATTCTGTTTCCTCACTCCATCATGGGTTGAATGATGTCCTCTAAAAATTCCTATGTTGAAGTCCTAATGGCCAATACCTCAAAATGCGACCTCACTGGGAGAGAGAGCCTTTAAAGAGGTAACCAAGTTGTAAGAAGGTCACCAGGGTGGCCCTAATCCAATGTGACTGGCATCCTTATAAAAAGGGGAAATCTGGGCTGGGTGCGGTGGCTCACGCCTGTAATACCAGCACTTTGGAAGGCCAGTGGGTAGATCACGAGGTCAGGAGTTTGAGACCAGCCTGACCAATATGGTGAAAGCCCATCTCTACCAAAAATACAAACATTAGCCAGGCATGGTGGCACGCGCCTGTAATCCCAGCTACTCAGGAGGCTGAGGCAGGAGAATCACTTGAACCTGGGAGGCAGAGGTTGCAGTGAGCCGAGATCACGCCATTGCACTCCAGCCTGGGCAATAGAGCAAGACTCTGCCATCTAACAAAAAAAAAAGGTGGGGGAAAATTTGGACACACATGCACAAAGGGAGAATGCCACATGCTGACTGGAGTTAAGCAGCCACATGCCAAGGAAGGCCAAAGAATGTCAGCAAACCCCCAGCAGCCAGGAAAGAGGCAGGAACAGATTCTCGCTCACAGCCTCAGAAGAAACCCATCTGGCTGACACTTTTGATCTGGAACTTCCAGCCTCCAGAACTTTATGTTGCTTAAACCACCCAGCCTATAGTACTTTGTTACAGCAAACTAATCCACCCCCCTTCCTTCATGCAGGTTGATGTGATGCAGAGAGAGTGAACAAACGCTGCATAGCTTGATCTTACTAAAGAGGAACTTGAGACTAAAATGCTGTGTTGAGTTTGTGACTCACTGCGGTAGGATTTAAATATCTGTTACACAACAACGTAAAGAATTTCAAAATCATCATGTAAGAGAAAGAAGCCAGGCACAAACGAATGCATCCTGTATCATCCAATCTAAATACACTCCAGAAAATGTTAACTCATCTACAGTGACAGAAGGAGCCACGGTCACCCAGGGCTAGGACATGAGGGGTCTCTGAAGAGTGGTGGGAATGTTCTCTATCTGGATGTGGGGCAGCGGTTTCACAGGCGTGGACATGTGTCAGCACCCATCAAACTGCACACTTGAAATGCACACAGCTCATTGCTCACAAACATTCACAAATGTGATTTTTAAAATCTCTGTGCTAGCCTCACTACAGACCTTTTTGGTCTGGAAAGGCCTCGATCTTCTCTTTTTTAAACCATCTAAAAGTACCCCACAAGTGATTAAAGAAAGTGATTATTATGAGCCGAGTTTGATTCCCAGGCAGAGAGGGTAACTGATGGACGTCCAAGTATCAATACGGTGTTCAGAGCACAGGACACATTTGCAGCGTGCACTGGCTGCTCCCTGCTGCCAAGTTGACCACCCCACTTTTCAGGCCTAAGGAGCGCCTATGGTCCTGATTCCCTGAACCACACACAACCTGTGTTATTTCTTGTTTCACATATATTTCCCCCCATTCCAGTGTATGCTTGTAAGAGCAAAAACAGCCTTACATTTTTTATTACTGAGGTGCCTAACAGAGTTGGACACTCAGAATACAATTGTTGAATGAATTATTTTTCTCAATTCTGAAAATAAATGATTCCTTACCGAATCTTGAGAAGGACTTTATGTGCATAAATGTACTTTCCATCAACCAGAAACTTCAGGTCTGCGGTGTCCGGGTTGTCAAATTCCCTCTTCAGTGACTCAGCCACTGTGAGGTGGTCATCGGGTTCTAGGAGAATAATGCAAATGCTTCCAGAGTTAGCTACAGACATAAAGAACATGCAGGCCAGGGTATGGCACTGCTCTACTGATGCTCATGAAAATACGAATTCCTCAAAATAACTGAGCAACTGAGCAATGGGTTTTTTCCCCTGAAGACAGATATGCATCTCTGTAATCATTAAGGATAAGAATCTCACACACATCAGCTTATAAATCTGGCAAAATAATAAGAAAAGGTCCCAAGCCACATCACTAATTTTCAATGAAACTTTAAACATTTGAGTAAATATGCTAGCTAAAAGTAAAAGACACAGTTTCTCGGTAAAATTAAAAAGCAGTCAAATAAGGGCAGGGCACAATGGGTCACACCTGTGATCCCAACACTTTGGTGGCGGTGGAGACAGAAAGATGGCTTGAGGCTCACGGTTTAAGACCAGCCTGGGTGACACAGTGAGACCCCACCTCCACAGAAAGTTTCTTTAAATTAGCCAGGCGTGGTAGTGGGTACCTATAGTCCCAGCTACTCAACAGGCTAAGGCAAAAGGATTGCTTGAGTCCAGGCGCTCAAGCGTACAGTGAGCTACGATTGCACCACTGCTCTCCAGCCTGGGCAACAGAGCAAGACCCATCTTTCTCTCTTAAAGAAAAAAAAAAAAGCAGTCAAATAAAATTACTTTTAGTTTAGTACTAGTGTTGGTTTCTGATGCTTTGAAGAAAATAAAATTAGTTCCCTTTTGCAGAAGCCCATCAGAGAGAAATAAATTATGAGAGTGCACCTAACAAAATCCTCATTATCAAAGTAAAGCCCTGAGTTCTTTCCCAGATTTTTGGGCCATCCCCCAAATGGACAGTGACTAGCTCACCCACGGAGAGAAGGCGCCACGAGACGGCAGGAGTGGCAAAGCAGGCAAACACGTCGTCGGTGCAGGAGAAGTGGGTGAGGTGCGGGAGGATCACGGACTGACCCCGACACTGGCCCCACATGTACACGTGTCCACCCTGCGTCTTGGCTGCAGACGTGTGTGTGGAGTGACAGGCTGCAATCTCGATAATCCTAAATTCACAAATACACACCACATAAGCACAGTGACCAGGGTAGAAACAAATTGTATCCTCCCCCACTCAGGTTTAACTGATGTGGGACATCATAAAATTACAAAAAAGGGTCAGGAAAAGAAAAAAAAAAAAAAACTACCACATGACTCATACACCTCATCTCCTAAATTATCAGGCACCAAACCGTTATTCACATTTAAGCCACATTTCAATGGCACTTATAACTCATGAAGATCTATTTGTACCACTTCTAGCCAGTAGGCCTATAAAAATATGCACCATCCTATTTTGAAATTCAAGTATAACCCAAGAGAGTAGTGGTCCCCCCACCAAAAAAGGGTGGTTTAAATTTTTTCCCCTAAAACATTACTTACTGAAGAAAATAATAAAGATTTGGGTCATCTGGACTGAGGGTCAATATATATTTTAATGAAGACTTCACCAATTTCTAGCACGCTATTCCAACTCCTATTGCACAGAGTAAATTCAGTAGTTCTACCACACTGGACTGTATGACCCGGAACCCAGGAGAGCAGTTTTCTAGGATTACCATGTGATACGCCCTACTGCTCTAAGTTCATGATTGATGAGGAGGTAGTTCTTGGAACTTTTTTTTTTTTTTTTTTTTTTTTTGAGACAGAGGAGTCTTGTCCTGTCACCCAGGCTAGAGTGCAGTGGCACAATCTTGGATCTTGGCTCACCACAATCTCTGCCTCCCAGGCACAAGCGATTCTCCTACCTCAGCCTCCATAGTAACTGGGACTACAGGTGCAAGTCACCACATCTGACTAATTTTTGTAGAGACCAGGTTTTGCCATGTTGCCCAGGTTGGTCTTGAACTCCTGAGCTCAAGTGATCCGCCCACCTTGGCCTCCCAAAGTGCTGGGATTACAGGTGTGAGCCACTGTACCCGGCCTCGGAACACTTCTTAATGGAAAAACATTTTGTTGATCTGGAAGTAATTTCTTTTCTATCAGAATAAGCCACCATACAGATTAAAGGAAAAGGGTAAACTCTTTTAACCCAGGGGAAGTCCCCATCTTGATTTTGCTACAGCAGACAATGGTACCCGCATCCTCAGACTTAGGCTCAGAACTTCAGGGTCATCTTTGACTTCTCCCTCCATATTTACCATTTTCTTTAGAATATCCAGTTAAATAACAAAGATGCTTTGTAATGTCTCCCCTCAGCCACCACTGGGGGGTCAGGCACACCCTGCATCTGGCCCCTGTAACAGCCTCCCAGGTCTCCCTTGCCTTAGACTCTCCCTTCTGCCCCAACTCACACAGTGCTGGCAGATTAACCATCCTCCTGGAACACTGTTCTCATCAGAACTTTCACACGGGCAGCAGCTCCCCTCAAATAAAATCCTGACACAAGACATAACCCCATCCATGATTTGGCGTCACTTCTGAACAGCCATCTCTCAAGTCACTTTTGTGCACACACCCTGCTTCAACAAACGGGCTTTCTCATTGCTCTTCGATGTCTTCATCCATGGTTGTTCAGGAATGTTCTTTCTCTCTGCCTTACAAACCCTACCCATCTTGTAAGGTCCAGTTCAAACGCAAGTTTGAGGTCTCCCGCTCACCTGAGCTCCTGCAGCACTTCCTGTCCCCACCACTCCAGCCTGGCCCTGTTACTCTTTACGCATCCGTTTCACCTGTTCAGCAAGATGACCAGTTTCTGGCAGGCCTAATCACTGGCTTAATTCTCTCTAAGCACATAGCATGGTGTCTTACTGAAAATAATCTGTGGGTCACTTTACTGACTGAGGAAGACTCAACAACACAGAGCAGAGGAGAGTTGTGTACGGCCCCACTGACACGGACTAGCACCTGAAGGGTGAGGATGATCCCACGCTGCCTCCTTTAGGCAGCTGCCCCCAAACCAGGAGGGAGGTGTCATCACAGAACCTGGAGCTTGTGCCAGCTTGCCTCAGAGGCTGAGACATGCTGTTCTCATGTGTGGCAATTTCATTGGCTTATTAGAGGATCGTTCTTAGCCCTTGAAAACCACACACAAATACTAGAGGAAAAGAGGCTACAATGGCCCACAGTGGAGAGCTCAGGATTTGGAGTCAAACAAATCTAGGTTTGTTTTTTATTTCTTTCTTTCTTTCTTTTTTTTTTTAATTGCAGCTCCAGCTCAAAGGAAAACAAAAACTAGATTTGAATCTCCGCTTTACCACTAGGCTGCATGACTAGGGGAATGTCAGTTAGCACCTAGGAGCCTTGGTTTCATCACATTGGAGGGCTGGTGTAAGAATCAAATGATAAAATGTTAAGTGCCAACCAGGCACAATGTCTGGGTGCAAATGGTTGCATGACAATGGAGGTTTCTTTACATTATGACAACTACTTGGCATTTTAAGTGACAAAGCATCCTTTAGGTAGAGACCATGTATTTCTAGTGATCAATTCAGATTAGTAAGACTTTCCCTAGAAGAATCTTTTTCCTGATATTTGCAGAGTTAGGCCAGTCCCCCGGCCTAATCCAGTGCTGTGCAAAAGAACCGTGACAGACGGGGAAAATGGCTAATAATATTGGCTTCTCAATCAGCACATTCTTTTCAACAAATAAAGAAAATGGGAGAAGGAAATAGAATAAACGTATTAAAAGAGAAGTACATCCACTGTTACCATCGATTTTATTAGCAAGCCTCTTAAGTTACAAGCAAATGTGAGGGTAGCGACCTGGTACGTCTTCGTGGCCTGGTGCTGTGGGCAGGACACAGGGCTCAGAGTCAGAGTGTAGTTCTAGGGCCGTGTTACTTAAATTCTTATAATCAGCTTTACCATCTTTTTAAAGAAAAAAAAGATGAGGAGGAACAGGATACAGGCAGCAATCCTCTCACAGTTTGTGGTTTCGTGTACATGAAATAAGTTCCTTGGCAGAGCTGAGAACCGAAAAAGGCTTCCTTCCGTGACTGCAAGTGTTTACCAGCTGCAGCAGGAACTGTGGGCCTGTGATTTAGCTGAGAAACTCATAATTTAGCTGGAGAGAGAAGTCCAGAGCTGTGACTTTGCAAATAATTCCAAAATGACATCAGCGTGGCCCTGACCACAAGTCTCTGGTGAGTCAAGAAAAATACCTAGGGGCTCCTCAGGGAATATTTCAAGTAAAAGGGAGCTAACTGGGCCATGTATGCTTTGGACTGGCCAGAGCTGTGGAATAAGAGTCTTATGAGGTGGAGAGAAATGCAGGAGCAACGTGCAGGCAGAGCTGGAGATGGCAGGATGCCAGAGAGCAGCATCGTACGAGGCCTGACAGGGACGGAGGCCAACGCCGGGATCGAAGGGCAATGAGGCTTGCCAGGAACAGTGGCGTCAGCTTCAATCCAGAGCCGAAGAGTTCTGATTTGATCTGATGTGATAGGCAAATGGGAAACAGCTTTGTAAACAGGGCCATGATGTAAGGAAATGGTATTCTCAGAAAGACGGACCTGGTCACAGTGGTGTGTAAGACAGGCTTCAAGGGAGAGAAAGAACAGTCTAGAAGGCTGGCTGGGGAGGCCAACCCAAGCTAGGTTGCCAAGGACTAATGAGGGTGGCCTGGATGTTAATGCAGAGGGAGGGAGAGGAGTTGAAGGTGGCCCAGAGGATGAGTCTAAGAAAACCCCCGCCTGGCAGTGCTGAGGGAGGCAGAAGTGGCGCTGGCCAGGTGGCAGGTGTGGGGGCCAATGTTCAGATAACTGAGCAATTAATAAAAGGAAAAAGGGCCTTCTGCGTTTGAACCACCTCAATTGTAAAGCCATCTGGTATTCTCTGGGAGCAGGGGAGGTTAGGACAGCCCAATAAATAACATGGAGATAAGCATTCATGAACTGCTCTTCCTTTCTTCAGATTCAGCACTGCTGCAGTGACTTACTAGGCAAACACTTCTACATTTTTTGGAATCATTTCTGTGTACTCTGGGGTAACATTCTATGAAAAATGTCAGTGACTGGAGCGCAACAGCATCCTTCACTGATCTGCCCAACATCAGAAAAGCCAAATAATGCGGTTCCTATGTTCCCTTCTGAGATATTTGTTATTTGTTATTAGCGTCCATGAAAGGGCGCAGCCTCTGCCCCTAGAGCAGCTAGTGACCTGAAGTGGGACACTACTTTCTAGAGAAGGGCTGGGACAGACAGAGCCAAAGCGTGGGTCGCAGAAGGCCACATGATGCTGCCCAACCCCGGGCATGGCCTTGTGACGTATACCTGGTACACCCGGCTCCACGTGGGAAGTCAGGGGTGTGGCGCGGATTTGGTTGGCTGCAGTAGCTGCTACAGGAATGAGAGTGGAGACAGTTTAGAGGGTACCTTCAGGTCTAGGCTTGTGATCCAAGCAACTGCTAAGGAACCCTGCCATTGCCTAAGTCATCATCAGTTTTTAAACTGGACTCATACCAAGCAGCAAATGCTGACGTTCCAATTTTCCAGTCAGACATGCAACAGACAATGACTAGCAACTGAGCTAACCTTTACTGTCAGGATGTCTGGCATATTTCACACTTTATTTTGTAGCCAATCTTAATGGGAAAAAAAATCACTACATGTTGATAATAAACAGGTTTTGTGTCACCTCAAGGGAATGATCCACTACAACCACTGAGCTTATTGGATATGAAGTACTAGAAATGAAAAGCAGAGAGTGAGAAAGAATAGAAACCAGAAAACCTCGAGGAGGGGTGAAAGGTCATCTGTGAGGGATAAGAATATTGGAGAAGAAACGGCAAAGATGACAGATCCACAGCAGGGATTCCCAATCCTGGTTTTGTAAGAGCCCAAGTGTTATACCAACTACCTCAGAAGTCGAAGAATTCTCAAGAAATTCAAGGAAAAGATAGCTTTACATCAGTTTAGTTTAAAATATGCTGTTAGGAAACGTTAAGAACAAAGATACAAACGTTGGTCAATCTGTGGCCAAGGTACTGAAACTTCAGAAAGATTGGGAATGACTGGATTAGGAGAAGACAATCATTTTAATCATTAAATGTATTTTTATGTAAACATAAATTGCTGACAAATATCAGTATTCTCCATCATAAATAAAATCTTTTTCTGGGAAAGATTTTAAAAAATTTCCTTGGATGGTTGTTCCAGCAAAGAAAACAATGTAGACAGATTTCTCCTTCCCACTTCTATGAACAGATAACTAAGCACTGACCCCCACCCCACCCCATACTCAATCCAGTTCCTAATTAGTCAGGCTTTCCTGTAATGGGCCCCAGAAGAGTCAGAAGTAAGGCTCCCGGGTTCCTGAGGGATAAGTTACGACATATACTTGACTTTCCATTCCTGGAAAGGGTGGAGAAGTGCAGAACAAGTCCCAGCACAGACCTATAAACCCCTCCCTTGCAATACGCCTGTGATTGAGTGCCTGGTTGAAATTGTGCAAGTTCAGAAATCACCACTTGAAATGCAAGTACAGAAAACTGAGAAAATCAGGAGCATCTCGTTTAAAACATTCATCCATCATTTTTTTTTTTTTTTTTTGAGACAGAGTCTCACTCTACTGCCCGGGCTAGAGTGCAGTGTCATGATCTCACTGCAACCTCCGCTTTCCACGGTCAAGGGATTCTCGTGCCTCAGACTCCCAAGCAGCTGGGATTACAGGTATGCACCACCACGCCCAACGAATTTTTGTATTTTTAGTATAGACAGGGTTTTACCATGTTGGCCAGGCTGGTCTCAAACTCCTGACCTCAGGTGATCCGCCCGCCTCAGCCTCCCAAAGTGCTGGGATTACAGGCGTGAGTGCCTAGCCCATCCACGATTTTTATAGCCAAATTATAATTAAAAAATAACTGCAGTTTAAGAAAGACAGAAATGCAATGGATAACTCCCAACATCCAGTTATGCAACTTGGCACTCACACAGCTTCCATTCCCATTACCTGCTTCTCTGCTACTTTGTCTTTCTCCCACCTTGATGCCCCACAATCCATCTGCCCCAGTGAGAACGTGAGTCAGAGGCCTTGGGCGATCATTCTGGATCAGGGACCAACAGTGCAATGCAGCAAGTCACTGGTGGGCAATGATGGCAGACTCTGTGAGACCAGGGACGGACGTGCTAAAGTTTTGGGTAAGTGTGGGAGCACCATAAAAAGTAATGGGCCGGTGGCTCACACCTGTAATCCCAGCACTTTGGGAGGCCAAGGCAAGAGGATTGCTTGAGCCCAGGAGCTACCAGCCTGGGCAACGTGGCAAAACCCTGGCCCTACAAAAAAACACACAAAAAAATTAGCTAGGCATAGTGGCACACTCCTGTAGTCCCAGCTACTCCAGAGGCTGAGGTGGGAGGATCACCTGAGCTTGGGAAGTCAAGACTACATGAACCGTGATTGCACCACTGTACTCTAACCTGGACAACAGGGAGACTGTGACTCAAAAAAAAAAAACAGGCCATACAAATCCATCGTTTTTACTTCCATGCCATCTTTATTTGATCCTTTAACTCTGTCTTTTCAGTTTAAATATTAAGTGTCCCTCTCAACTGAGGTACTTTTGTGGTTATTCAAAGCCTCAGGACTGTCCCTTCTCTTCTGAGGAGCTC
Source organism: Rhinopithecus roxellana (assembly GCF_007565055.1). Classification (NCBI taxonomy): domain Eukaryota; kingdom Metazoa; phylum Chordata; class Mammalia; order Primates; family Cercopithecidae; genus Rhinopithecus; species Rhinopithecus roxellana. Next base: position 44,110,824 of record NC_044566.1, on the reverse strand, counting down.
TAAGCTACCTTACAAGATGTGTGAATGAACAGTTGCAGGCATCTGCCTGAACCACCTCCTGCCTCCATTATTGTCCCTCCTCCCTACTCTGAAGGGGCCAGGGGTCTTAAATTTTAAGGTTTTTGACGAAAAAAAGTTTTATTTAACCTATTAAAATAACCTATGTTAAATTGATTAAATAAAACTTTTAAAACATAGGTTAAAGAAAGCCAAGTTCACAATACTCAAATGAAAATTGAGGCAGCTGAAAATGGCAATTTCGTTCCTCATTTTCACTGTTAAGTATTCCAACAGAAAATTAGAAAAGAACTGCATAACTGCATATAAGTGCGAGCTAATCTGTTTGTCTATATATTTCTTTTAAAATCAAATGTAATAAAGATATATGCAGTAAAAATAGCAGCAATCATTTCTACGATGACTGCAACCCTGGTTTAAAAGAAAAGATAATGAAACGTTTTTGCTCTATACTACTGTTAAGAAATGAAAAGCGAAAAGGCAGCGATCTGACCATGTTTGAGAAATTCCAAAGCTTTCTTTTTTTTTGAGACGGAGTCTCGCTCTGTCGCCCAGGCTGGAGTGCAGTGGCGCGATCTCGGCTCACTGCAAGCTCCGCCTCCTGGGATCATGCCATTCTCCTGCCTCAGCCTCCTGAGTAGCCGGGACTACAGGCGCCCGCCACTGCGCCCGGCTAATTTTTTTTGTATTTTTAGTAGAGACGAGGTTTCACCGTGGTCTCGATCTCCTGACCTTGTGATCTGCCCGCCTTGGCCTCCCAAAGTGCTAGGATTACAGGCGTGAGCCACCGCGCCCGGCCCAAAGGCTTTCAAAGATATCAGAATAACATGGAAACTAATTCTGGATGTGCTAATTACATAACACAACCTTGCAAACAAGTGCACAAAACTAAATCTTAATTTCCTAACCATTTTACTCTTCCTCATAGTGACAGCTTGGGAGTTAAAAGTGATGAAATAACCCTATCCTTTTCAACTGGCAAATTTTCTATGTAGCTGAGTGACCAGCTTTATACCCCATGCAAGGTACCTTTTCCTAAGCTAGGGAAGAGCCACCTCGAATGTTATCGACATCACCTCAAGAATGTAAAACAGGAAAAGGAGGAGGGCAAAAGGGTGATTTGTAAGGGAGAAGAGTAACAGAGTAGCTGTTGCAAGTTTAGTCATTGCAGTTGGCTTAGAATAGCTGTTGGAGGTATAGAGGAAACATGGGTAAGTGAAAATAGCATATTTAACGTACAATCAACCTCCCCAACAATTCCAAAGCCAATTTTTATAAAGGAATAAATACTCTTATTAAATAATATTATAACACTAGCAGTACATTCCCCACCATCCTCTCTATGTCTAAGTCCTGTTTAACCACAATCACCAAAGACCAGTGTGGGGACTGTGAAAATGGCCATGTTACCTGTCCTTTTCCACAGTGATGGGAGTAGGATAGGACTGGTTGCTTTTATTGCCAGTGCCCAACTGCCCATAAGAATTGGCGCCCCAAGCATACACTTGGCCTTCATCTGTTAATACTAATGTGTGTGCGTAGCCACAGGCGACCTGGAAGGAAAAAAATCCACTCAGGACTGCAAACAGAAGTAATTATTTCACTGCTTCCGCAAAGTAGGTTAAGAAACAAAAATAACAAAAAGAAAGAGGCAGCCTATCCGTAGAGGCAAGCATTAAGGTAACCAACATCCTTCCAGAACATGTGGGCCAGTACTGCAGTAAGACTGCCGTGAGTCCCCTGGCGTGAGCACCTGCCCCGGTTCACTGGAGCTTTAATGCTCACAGAAATCAAGGGGTATGAGTGGAATGTCAGAAACGACACTTGTATTTTTTAAATAATTATTTTCTTTTTTGATTATAAAAGTAAACCAGGTTCAATTTGAAAAGTATAGAAAAATATAAATATAAAAGTTCTCTGAAGATCAGAGGCTTTTTTTTCTATTTCTATATACACATAGAGATATGCACCTATAGCATTTTTTTTACTGACCATGTTGTATAAGCAGTTCTGTATCTTGCTTCATTTTATTAGACATCACACATAGCAGTTTCCCATATCATTAAAAATTATTTGTATACATCATCTCCAGCATATACACTTGGCATAATTTATCTAATCATTAACTTATGATTTGATTAGTAAATTCTGTTACACCTATTGTTTTTTATTAAAGTTATATATACATACATATATATCTTCTGAACTAATTCTGTAAGAGAGTTACAGGAATTGTTGGTTCCTCAGGGAAATTCCCTAGGAGTAGAACTACAGGTCAAAAGATATAAAGGTTTTAAGGCTCTTGTACACCCTGCCAAAGCTTCCTCAGGAAAGCTTATAACAATTTATATTCCAAAAGGTATGTGACAGTGCCCTGGAACAGAAATTTTCTGAACAGCTGCAATTTAATTCAAGGAAAAAGAGATTTAACCTTTATTTCAATGAAGACATCCAAGCAGCTAAACTTTTCATCCTGCCAAGAAATCTATGTTTTTAATATATTGGTATCTTTCCCAGTGAAGACTTAAAAATACACACACACAAACTGACAGTGGACGTACCCGCTGGACACGGATGCCTTGCAAAGCTGCCACTCTGCAAGGGGTTGGCTGGTTGCCACTGCTGCCAAGTCCGAGCTGCCCGTTTCCATTGTAACCCCAGACATAGACCTGAGAGAAAATGACACCCTCAATCCTCTCAAGAGATAAACAGCCAGCAAGTTGTCTGTTATGTGGGACATACCATACTAGAATGAGACTGATGTGGCAAATAGGGTTTTTAAGCAACATGTAAAATAACTTCCTTACCTCCCCCGTGTCCACTACCGCCATACAGCACATCTGCCCACATGCTATGGTCACAACTACTTTATTCTGCAGGCAGCCAGTGACTCTTCGAGGGATTGGCTGATTAACTGTTGATCCAGATCCTACCTGCCCAGAGTTATTATAACCCCAGGCAAATACCTGTTTAAAGGAAAGATCAGTAAATGAAACACATTAATTTATAAAGTGTCTCAAATGGACACTGACATGTACTTGTGGCACCGAGTCTTCCCTCTCAAAGCGCTTCAGATCTATAAATCCTTACAACACAGGCAGAGAAGTGTTTACAAAATTCATTCTTACACAATGTACATGATTTTATAAAATTAGGTTATTGGTGTTATCTATATGAACAGTAATAATTACTATTAAATAACATGTAACACAAAAGTATCTACTTTGCCCTAGCCATCTTTTTCAGCATTTGGGGATTTTTCTTATTGCAAATAACCTCTTTAGTACAGCAACAGAGAAGGAACAAACCTCCTTTTAAATTTTGCAATCATGGAAGACCTTACTACGTACAGATAAATGTCACAACATCAATACCCTGACTGTGAATTGCTACCAAAAGTAAGGCTGAATTTGAGGGAGGTTATTTTAATCAAATGATTGTATTTCCAGGACTACTACAGAAGTCTACATAATCTTATTGAAAAACATCAATGAGCTTTATGCTGACTATTCTCACCTCTCCATCAGATGTTAGCACCAAAGAATGGTAAGACCCACAGGCAACTTCAATGACTTGTTTGTTCGACAAATTAGTAGAGATTTGACAGGGCACTAAACCGTGATTAGTTGTCCCATTGCCCAGCTGGCTATAAGCATTATGACCCCAGGTAAAGACTTCTCCTTCTGAAAATAAAAAGGAAGACAACCAGCTTTTATGACATCTACTTCATTATACGAAAATATATGTAGCACAGCTTCCACAAATGAAATCTAAAAATTCAGGTGCAAAAAACTAATCAACTTCCCCATCCCACCAAAGTCATTCTACGAAAGAACCTATTTGGAAACTATAAACTGCATTCTACCTCAAAGCAACAAGGTGAAACTTAAATGCACACAGTTATAATAACTGGAAAATAAGTTTTTAATAAATAGCAGAGAAAAGGCTGCTGGGAGTAATAGCAAAAACATTAGAATGAAGTCAAAAGATTATAAGGCCACTTAACTCCCCTGGGTCTTAATTTCCTTATCTTTAAAATAATCACCAAGTTGATTTTTAAAAATCTTTGTTATTATTTATTACATAGCATAATACACAGAAAAGTTCATAAAACATGTATGTACAGTCATGCACTACTACTTAAGTCAAGAAATATAACCTTATAATCACCTCCCGAAAGGCCCTCATGTATGCATCTTGCATGTAAATTTTTAGATTTTCCTGTTTTTGAAATTTAAATAAATGGAATCATACAGTATGTACTCATTTCATCTGTATTTTCCAGCATGTTGTCTCTTTGTGCTATATTCTGAATAATGCTTCTGATCTATCTTCCAGTTTACTAATTTTACTAATTTGCTGTGTTCAAACTGCTACAAAATTTGTCCACTGAATTTTCATTTGATAATCATATTGCTCATTTGGATCTTTTCAAATCTTCTATAATCCCTGCAGATTATCTTCAAGCTCATTTTAATTTTTTCAAACAATAAATATAGCTGTCTTATAATTGGTGTCTGATAATTTTAATGCCTGATATTCAGTAATCAGTTCTTGCTGTCTGTTGTTTCTTCTGGTTCCCATTCATGGTACCTTGTTTCCTTGCATAGCAAGCCCCCTTACCTGCAGGAGATACATTCTAAGACTCTCGTACTGAACCTGTATATACTATGATTTTCTCTATACATACATACTTATAATAAAGTTTAATTTGTAAGTTAGGCATAGTAAGAGATTAACAACAATAACTAATAATGAAATAGAACAACTACAAAATGTACTGTTCACAACGTCACAGACAGAAAAGATTTGTTCTTACCATAAATCTTAACAACCTCAGCATGAAAACTCTCCATTTTTCATTTAAAGCAAGAACTGTATGGTTTCTCCTTGGCATATCCAAATTGCAAGCATCACTACTGTTGCACTTTAGGGGTACTATTAAGTAAAATACGGGTGACTTGAACACAAGCACTATGAAACCAAGACGATCAATCTAATAACTAAGACAGCTGCTGAGTAACTAACGGGTGGGAGTGTCTACAGCAGAGACGCGGGACAAAGGGATGTTTCATGTCCCAGGTGGGATGAAGCAAGATGGTGAAATATCACCCTACTCAGAATGGCACACAATTTAAAACTTATGAATTGTTTATTCTGGAAATTTTACATTTATATTTTCAGACCACAGTCAACTGCAGGTAACTGAAACCTGAGAAAGTAAAACCATGGATAAGGGGAAACTATTGTATATCTGGTTATCTCTTGACTATGTGCTATTGCCATTGAACAATTATTTTGGTTAATTCTCTCAGGCCTAGGATAAAGGTGCCTTCCCCTAGAAAGGATCTGCATTAACATCTATCATACCCTTAAGGCACTTGCCATCCAGTGACTTGAATAAATTCAAGGGTTGAGATTTCTTGTACCATTCAGTCTTGATGTGAATTAAACAAATCCATGGTTACAACCTTTTGGGAAGAAATTTTATTTATTTTCTTTCTTTCTTCCTCCTTGCTTCACTCAGAGTAAGGAATTTTTCTACTCAATCCCTTATGAAGTGGCTAATCCCTACTACTAACGCCAACTACAGCCATCAGTCACCGTTTAGTGTAAGAATCACAGAATGCTAAGAGTTGGCGGGGGGATGTTGGACACAAGGTTTAGTCTTTCAATACATAGATCAGGAATTCAAAGTTCAGACAGACTTGCCAAAGTCCACAGTGAGTTCGGCAGTGTTCACTGGGCTTATAGCATTGTCATTCATACATCTAAAATGCAATGATTACTAGATTCCATCTGCCACATTACCTTATGCTGGCATTCAGATACATTCATGTTTCATGGTATCCAAAACATAGTCAATTTCACAGGAAGAACCAGCAACTCTCAACCAATTAAACAATGTTCTCAAGCGCAGCTGACAAATAAAGCTGAAATTCTACATGGGGTTCCTAGGTTACCTGTTGTTGCAAGGACAATATGTGGACCACTCCCATAGCTGAAGCTGGCTATTTTTTTGCCACTTAAAGAATCCAGTCTCCGAGGTTCAATGGTGCTCTGGACGTCACCTAACCCCAAACAGCCACAACAGTTTGTGCCAAGCACAAAAATCTATGGGAAAAACCACTGTTAGTTCAAGCAGTTCTATTTCTAACAAACCTATAAATTACATCCAAACAGGCATCATCTTCCTTAAGCGAACTGCTTCTTTACATAATAAATAAAATCTAATTTCCATGCTTTTTTTTAACCTTTTATTCCTTAGTTCCCCCAAGATCTTCAATTTGGCAAATCCATTTCTAAAAATGTAAGTAGCTGAATTATTTTCTTCAAAATTACCTCATCATTTACTGTAGTGTATAAAACTTCATTGCCAGCACTGCCAAAGACACAAGCCTGACGAATTAACTGTAGTTCTTCCTCAGAACAAAGGGAAAAAATTGGCCACTTTCCCACATCTAACATCTTCAAAGATGACAGAGTAGCCTGTACTGGCTGAAAAGGAAAAAATATATGTTGAAACGACAAATTAAAAAGTGAATTTTCTCTGCCCCTTCAGTTCTGTAGAAGAGGGCAAACACTGGTTTTGGGAGGAACACACTGCATCTGTTTCTGAGAGGCCTCTCGCAGCTGCAGGGATTGCCTCTGCCAGCTGCTTCTGGGCGGCTCACAGCCACCAAGCACCGGAGGCCCAGGTGGAACCAGGTCTCCCCTACTCATTGTCCTCAAGGACACAGGAGTCATCCAAAGCTGGGCTTCTGGGAACGGAATGTTCAGCAGATACTTCAAATATTGGCTATGTCTTAAATGTAGCTGTGGAAACTAGGCTGGTTGTAAAAGCAAGAGAGAGAGAGAGAGAGCTGCCATGTCATCTGCTGCCTAAGTCAAGAACAATGCTTAGTAAAGAACAACGCTGACAGTGACACCAAGGAAATGGTCCGAGGTTTTAGTTCATGGGCAAGCTTTACCTGGTCTTCAGTGTGAGGAATTGGTGAGTTTCCTCATCCCTCAAGCAAGTTTGGGGGTTGGCAGGAAGAAACACCCAGAAAACACGTGTACTTGTTTGTTAAGGCAGCCGTAACAAAGTAGTGACAAGCGAGGTGGCTTAACCAACAGAAATTTACTGTGTTATGGTTCTGGAAACTGGAAGTCCAAACTCAAGCTATCAGCTAGCTAGCTCCTTTTGAGGGCTGTGAGGGAAGGATCTCCTTCCAGGCTGCACTTCTCAGCTTGTGGATGGCTGTCTTCTCCCTATGTCTGTTCACATCATCTCCCTCCACGCCCTGCATATCTCTGCACCTAAATTTCCCCTTTTCATAAGGATACCAATTATATTGGATTAAGGTCCACCCTAATGACCTCATCTTAACTAACTACATCTGCATTGACCCCATTTCCAAATAAGTTGCACTGTGAGGTACTGGCTGTTAGGACTTCAACACATAAATGTTGCAGGGTCACAATTAACCCCCTAATAGCATACATTAAGATCACGAGCACCTGCACTCCTAAAAGAGCATGTTATAAATTTGTTTGAAAGAGTTTTACCTATTTGCTACTCTGGAGGCATTTTTATTGATATACTTTTCAACTTGCCAACATTTTGAAGGTTATAATAAGATACATAAACAGCCAATATGCCTATCAAATGGCATGTCTGCTATTTCCCACAACATTAACAAACTTACACATGATTTAAAGCAGCAAAGATTTTCTAAGGCCTCTCTTTACCATCAGTTATTAAATCAACCTTACCAGGAATGTGTTCCGGTGTACAACTGAGTGGACTATCCACTTACCTTCTACAGAACTGAACACCTACTTGTGCCTTCCACCTTAGGAGAGCACAAGTCAGCAACTCTGCTCTTCTCAAGTCCACACTACTAACTTAGCAAGCCTCCCCTGTCCTCATTACCATGAATTTCTCTGGGGCCACCTTCACAGACTCCTGAGTATACTTCAGGAGGACAGAGACCGAGTCTTTTACCACCATGTCATCCATCCCTTGAATGGAGCTAACAATGCAATACATACCTTTGTGTTGGTGAAATGAACAAGTAAATGTTTGAATGGCTGTGACTCATTTCTGGATTCACAGCCCTCCTTTCCACCCCATCCTCTGTAACTCCTTCACATGGAAGCCATTCCGAAAACTGGGCCCCAAATCCCTGCTCCTGGCTCCAGAGCTCTCCATTTCTACTCCACCTGAGCCATATCATCAAACACAACTTTGTTACTAAGTTCTCAAACTTTTAAGTTTCCTTCTGATCACGGCCAACGGTATTAACTTATGGCCAAAGTGAAGTCTGCAGTCAGTAAAGGGAAGCTAAGATGCATGGAGCAGCTGTCCCAATGGCCACTGGACCTAGAGCAAAAACAAGCAGAGCCACCAGCTTTTTTCTTGTAAATAAAGCTTTGTTTTCAGGTTTCTATCTTTTCTGAATAATCTTCGTGGCACTATTGAATGCTGTGGCTAAACAGAACTCAAAAGATAATTTTCCGAGAAACCCGAAGAAACCCCAGAGAGGAGCTGCAGTGGGTTGAATGGTTTCCCCTCGAAGTCCAGATCCACCTAGAACCTCAGAAGGTGACTTTGTTTGGAAATAGGGTCTTTGCAGATGTAATGAGTTAAGATGGAGTCATAGTGGATTAGAGTGGGCCCTACGTCCAATGACTAATGTCTTTATAAGAAGACGAGAGGGCACACAGTGACACACAGGGAAAAAGGCCAGGTGACAACAGAGACAGGGACTGCAGTGATACATCTGGAAGTCAAGGAGCAGCAAGGATGGCTGGGGGCCACCACCAGAAGCTGAGAATTCCTCCTGAGAGATACTGAGGGAGCATCGCCCTGATGATGCCTTGATTTCAGACTTCTAGCCTCCAGAACTGTGAGAAAAGACATTGTTGTTGTTTGAATTGTACTCATTTGTTACAGCAGCCCCAAGAAACTAACAGAGAAGCCAAGCAGCTTGTCCCTGCTATCAGCATCGCCCTGTGAGTTAACAGCAGAGCCTGTACCAGGGCCAAGCTCTCCTGATGCCAAATCCAGTCACGTTCCCTCACAGGCCACTTGGATCACAAGACCTTGCCCTAGGAAAAACACCTGTTATCTTTTAGGCAACACCAACAGTTGGTTCTCCCATTCACTTTTGAAACAGTGCTTACTGTTTCTGCATTTACTTTAGTTACAGAGTACTTTGCAAAAATATATATATATATATTATATATATATATTAGAGGTATGATAAATATATATATATATTAGAGGTAGGAAAATCCACAGGCATTCCCTACAGGACAACCTTAATTTGGAATTTGGAATTCAAAAAAAAAACTCACATATGTAAGAGGTTACAGTTATATGCAAGTGTAAAACTATGTCCCCAATTTTATTATATATATATATTTTAGGAACACACAGTGTTCTATGGTGATGTGACATTAATCTAGGAATCCAAGAATCTTTATTTAAAATTTTTATTTCTTCTCTGTGACACCTGGTTTACTGAAAAAAAGAGCAACTTGCCCAAGGCCATGATAGAGCTAAGGATGGAATTTTGTTACGTTAGTTTTTAGTTAAGTTTCTACTTTAAATTACCCCACCATCCAACATCATGAAGAAATCTCATTTTCTATAAGGTCTTCATTTTTAAGTTTTTTCCTATTTTAAGCCTGTAAATTTCCAAAAGAACAAGGTTTAGGAAGTGGAAGTGGAACAAGTATTTAATGTAGATGTATTAATAATCTAATAATGTTTATATCTTATTTCTCATCTTCACAACAATTGTAGGACATAGATATTATTATCCTCATGTTACCTATGGGGAAACTGGGGCACAGGGAGACTAAGTAATCTTCCAAGATCACTAGCTTCTCAGTGGACGAGCCAGATTAAAGCCCAGAGTTCTTTCCACATATCATCCAATTGCTGAGTAAAAAGTTGACATAAACTGTGATACTGCTGGTAGACCTAGTGCTTGCTTGCATTTGCAGGGCTTTGGCTATTCTCAGACTCCGTAAGGAACAGGCAATAATGCCTACTGGGGGCTGTCTTCCACGAACAGCACAGTTGGAAAGACACAATGACTATTTCATTTTTCCCTTGCAAGCAGAGTTTTGTATTTCATCCTGCTCTGCTATTAAATCAAGTGGTTTTCTGGATGTCTAGAATCAGGCTGTAAGTCCAGCCAGCTCTTACACACCTGTCTACAAATGATTAGTTCTAGGCTTTCTTCCTGGCCCACCTGTATAAAAACCTATGGTACCCAGCCCGTAACTCTACTGGCTACTGGGATTCTAATATGTGTTTTCTTTAATGAAACCTCCAGTCTGTAAGTTTTATGAAATGATGCTACAAGTCAGGAGAATGTGGGATCTGATAGTATCATTGACTAAGATACAAAAATAAGACATGATCATTCCCTTCAAGGAGGTCACAATTTAATAGAAAACAAATAATTACAATATAACCTGAGTACAACAGAGATGTGAATACATTGCTTTTAATCTCTGGCAGAAGGCTGGCTGTTGGAAGTTAGTCATCAAAGACTCAATTTTTAAGTTTGTTAGGGCAACTATTACATAGGGAACTGATGACTAAATTTATAAAATGCACATATTTGCATTTTTTGAAGTACATATTTAATACAGGCTGAGCATCCCTAATTCAAAAATCTGAATCCAAAACCCAAAACTTTTTCGGCACCGATTTTGATGCTCAAAGGTCCTGCTCAAAGGAAATGTTCATTGGAGCATTTCAGATTTCAGGTTTTCAGATTAAAGATACTCAACTGGTAAATACAAAGCAAATATTCCAAAATTTAAAAAAAAATCTGAAATCCAAACGTTTCTGGTCCCAAGCATTTCGGATAAGGGATACTCTACCTGTGTCAGTCTCAAGGAATTACAACATCTTTGTTCAGAGAAGCAATATACATTCTTCTGTCCAGCACACTCATGAGACAATGTAGGATGCACACAAGAGTCCCCCATAGGAGCCTCAGTCTATCTGCAGTCATTCTGCATGACAGCATGACAGCAGCTGTCTCTGCAGAATGACCCAATCAACTCCGTGCCCCACTGTCAAGTAAGAAACTGGCTGAGCAAGAGCCAAGTGTGGTCAACAGAAAAATCTGTATGGGGAGAAAAGCACTACTAAGGAATGAGAGCATGGCAATATGGTGTCCCTAGAATTCAGTCCTGGTCTGGCACAGGTAACCCTCCCTACTGCAAATAACACTGCCGCAGGTGATAATTAACCCAGGCCGGCTTTCTTTTACTACTTTTCTCACACCTAGTCCAACTCCCCTTCCTTCAAGATCTGGCGTCTGTTTGGGAAATGTCAAGTCCTGAAATTTTAATATTAGCTCAAGGAAAACATAATTAAGGAAATACATCTGCCACAAAATTAGAGGCCAAATTGCACCTTCTTTTTCCTTTGAGTGAGTGATACCTGTATAACTATGCTTCTCTAGCAATATGAAGAATCGAGTGTATAACCATACTTCACTTAATTACAGACAACTATCAAGTTGTTGCAATTCAATTTAAAATACAGTATATTTAAAGAAAATCAAAATTACATGCTAGGCATACCTAGCAAAAAAGAGTTAAGAAAAAATGCCAACACTTCACCTTTTGAGTACTTCCTAGCATTAGAATAATTTGTATATATTCATTATATTCATTATATCTTATAAATACATTCACTATATAGTATTCATTATATTGTAAATATTCATTCATTCATTATAACACTTCGTATATATATTTGTATATGTTCAATCACTAGGTAGTTATAATACTGTAATTTCATTGCTGATTCTGTGAATCTATTCTTTATTTTATGAAACCTGTTCCTAGGAAAAATTAAGAATTTTTCTGCTAACATTTTGTGAGACTCTCGAGTTCTATACATTACTTTTGTAAGCTACTTTTAGACTTTCCTACAAGAGTTCACAAAGGAACACTTAAGTCTGCACATGGTAATGTTACAGTTTAGTTTCAAAAGCTTTGCCATCTTTGTACACGATGATGGCTTTGCATAATTCTTTACAGTTTCATTGAATTTTGACCTGATTTTGTTAAATAAGTATGGGAAACTGACAAAAGTTAACAGTGACAGTTAATATTAAGTTGTTAATAGCAATAAGCAGATATTTTGTAAATTTAACAAAATAACACAAGATGGAAATCAATATGCATGCAGGAAGATGTGAGGCTTTTAACATCAACTGGACACTAAGTGGACTTAAGCTGGTTAACTGTCATGTTCAGATGTGATGGAGAAAGAAATTAAAGAATGTCTATGATGAATTGAGAACATATCATCTAAGATCAGACAGTTTATAATTTTAAAAATCTCTGGGAATGGGATAAACACTGGTCAACTCATAGCCTCTTGCAGGCCAGCACTGTCTGAAGGTAGGGGATGGCCTTCCTGCCTCATCCATCACTGTCACCATCTCTGGGAGCCCTTTCTCTGCACCTCAGGCATATTGGTTCCCTGCTGGCCCCTTCAACATTCTCCATACCCACAACAATTATCTGCTGGGATCTCAGTGATGACACTGTGAGCTCCTCAAAGATAGATAATATCTCATTGATCTTCCTATCGGTGACCAATAGATGCTTCATGACGTATGTTTCATGCGACAGAACACACATGCTCCAAGGGCATGATTTTTCTAACCTTGCCACTGTCTCCAGAGAAAACAGGAAGTTCTTCTTCCATACGGACTCAGTCCTGGGCAGTCCCTGAGGAAAAAGTATGTGGTAAAATCAGGATCCCTTATGTTCGATGGAACTAGGCAGGTTAAAATTACTTTACTGCCAATTAGCAGAGAAAATAAGCTAAGCTCAAATGTTGTGAAAGGAAGATAAAGGAATTAAGCTTTAGGCATGGGAATTACCAGCTACAAAACTCCAAAAATGTTTGAACTGTTCTGGAACTACTGGATGGCCTCTTATGGGAATCTTCCTGCTGAGGTCTGAAAAAGTAGTCTCAAAATATACATGGGTCCTTAAGACTACAAAGGAAATGAGTAGAAAATTTTCATTTTAGAGTTGACTTCCTATGATAAGGAAAAATAAATTTTAGACCTTGGTCAACTTTTCTCTGGTATTGGAAAGTTCCAAATCACTGGGAAGAGCAGACATCAATTCTCAGTTCCACAGAAGAATATGTGATTTGCTAAGCTGGAAAAAAAAAAAAGGAGAAATGAATGAAAATGATGAAAAAAATGAATGAATGAATGTGGCTTTGTTATTCTGGACTTAATGAAAAACCTGAAACAACAGCCACCCAATATGTAGCAATGCATTGAATGTTCTTGCCTTAATAACCATGCTAACATCACCTACTTTCTACCAGGTAGAAGTAATAGCAGGAGCAGCTCTAGCAGAAGCTATGCAATATGTCTGGACTGTGGTTCAATAATTACGAGGTTAACTATTTCATCACTAAAAATAAATAAAAATAAAATAATCTCTGTCTTCCAAAAAGCAATTTAATAAGGCTGTATTTAATGATGTTGCTTTTTCTAATTCATGAGGTGGGGTCCATTTTCTTAAATACAATCTTTTATTTCAGGTACTAACATCAGAACATTTTATCTGATATTTTCTACAGTAGAGTGAGAGCCCCATAATAGACAGATTAAAAACAATAATCAAAATATGGCCAAGTCTAAACAGTGTTCCTTATCAATGTTTTCTACGCCCTTGAAGAGATCAGTAATTTTTTTCCTCAGCTATAAAAAGATCTCGCAGAATATGAGGAATCATAATTTATTCAGAATTATTATAACTTAAAATTATGAAAATTAATAGCAAGTTATTATTTACAACGTTTGGAAACAAGTAAAAAAGATATGCTTGCTTTTAAGAAGATCATTTAGAAGTTTCTCACTTAAAAATGTATAAACCAATCTGATTGATGATATGGAAAGATATTTTGCCATTTTAATTAATATCACATATTATCTATGGCATCTTAGCAGATCTGTTAAAATCCTAATTTTCTCTAAGACCCAGCATGACTGCCACTGAGATTTATATCAGTATGGATCCTGATTACCCAAATGGGCTGGGACCTCTTCTCTGTATTTCCACAGCAGTTTTTTGTTTTGTTTTTAACTACATTGATGGCACTTTTCAAATTCTGCCTCATATGACAGTTATTCTTGTATGATGTATCTTCTCTATTAATTGGTAAGCTCTTCAAAAGGGCAGACGATGATTCCTTCATTGCCACAGCCCATGGATCAGAGTAAAACACAACGTATTTATAGAAAGCATCCTTAGAACCCAGCTTTGTGTATATTAGAACTGGCCTGTACCAAAGATTCCTCTCTTTCTCCTTCATCCTACCAGGAAACACCTTTTCCACATTTGCCCCAAGTTTCCTGGAATAAGGAGAGGAGAAGAAAGAGGGAGAGAAGAGAAAAAATGAAAAGGGACCAAGTAGAGATGTGACTGCCCCTCACTGTACTACTCTAGGCCCCTTTCGTTCCTAGCAGAAGAGAAATCTTGCTAATGTGCAAAATCATGAAAAAGTGATCCTGGGCTTTTGAGTAGGACAAAACCTCTTTTCAGTGTCTTTCATCAATTTCAAGTATAATGAAACTCTTTAAAATTAGAATGGTGGGAACATCAGCCATTCTGTTTATCTGACATCAGTTTAAGACATAATTGCATGTATGTCATGGAAATTACCACATTCAAAGAAATGACATGCAGGATTCAATTTGGATGAAATATAAGACTAACATAATTTCATATTAGTCAATCAGAAAGTCCTTCAAGATTTAAAAATAAATCAAGATTGATTACTATTGTATACTACTACTAAAAAGTCTTTTGAATTTTTTAGCATTGTAGGAGATGGTTGGCTTTTTTTTTCCCATTATTTCAATGTGATGCATACATAATAGAGAAAACTAGCATCCCCAATTTGCATGTATAGTTTGTGCAATACATGTGGAGATTACCTTACCCTGTTATCCATGTGATTTCACCAGGCTACTAACAATAGGTTGATATACATACTTAAAATAACAATTCACAATATACATACAGTAAGCCATATCCATGATGTGATAAAATGTATTCTAAATGACAACAGCAATAATAACAGTAAAAATAAAGTTATTCTGTGCCAGGCACTAAGTGCCTCACCTTATCTCATTTAATCTTTATAATATCCAAATGAAACAGGTTAATCATTGCCTCCATTTTATTCACACATTTCAGTAACGTGACCAACAGTGTCAGAGCCAGTATTAGAACCGGGACTATTCCAAAGCCCTTGTTTTGGGACCCTCCACTGTATTTCAGGGCTAGATACTTTAAGATTTTCTTGCGTACATTCTCAATAGTTTTATTTTATACTGACTGGCTGGGAGCATTCCCTCCAAACACTTTTGTACCTGATTGTTTTAAATTTCTGGAACCCAGTATTCAGTCATCTTTAATCCTGCTCCTTTTTGATCCTTGTAAAGTTGTCTTCTAGAGCAAAGTTAATGTGACTGGATATATAAATACATAAATAAATTCTATTAGAGAAAAACAGAAGGAAAAGAATACACTATCTTGCACATTTAACAATCCATTCTTTATCTGCGAAAAATACAGTTTAAAAATTGTATCTGTGCTATCTACTATTAAAAAGTCAGCAGCAGAGATGCTCTATTATAAAAATGTTAAAGTTATAAAATGTAACTTTTGAATATCATACTTTATAAGCTTCAGGAGAGGGTTTAAACAATCTGGACACTGAAACATATGAAAAAATGTACACTAAGGCGAATTTAATCTATAGTATTTCCATACAGAAAATAAGAGAGAATCCATGTGGAAATGTAAAAAAAAAGCAAAACTTTCGAACTTTTAGAAGTATAGAAATATCTTCATGACCTCAGAGCAGTTAAAGATTTCATAAATACGACAAGAAAGCATAAACCACACAGAAAAGAGCAGTAAATATGAACAAAGGCAAAAATATGCCACAGAATGGGGGTCGGTATTTGTAACATACATAATGGACAGCTTGGAAAGGATTCATATACAAAATATATAAAGAATGCCTGTAAATCAATAAGAATAAAACAAATGACACAATTCAAAAGTGAACAAAGGATCCATGCAATTCACAGAAGAATAAATTAATAAACATATTAAAAGATACTCAAGTTCACCACGTTATTTATCACAGAAATGCAACCACAATGAGATAGATCTCTTTTATCAGATCAGCAAAAGTTCAAGGGGGACAATTCCCCAGTGCTGGTGAGGATGTAGATGAGAAGGCACACTCATATACACTGCTAGAAGGAATGTAAATTGGTACAATCACTCTACAGAACAGTTCAACAATATTTAGACCACAGCAGTCTTTCCATCTTTTTTTGATATGTATACATAACTGAAACAAAAATTTCACAAAATAATTCGTACTCCTCCTACATGAGATGCTTGATATCTTTTCTATTTTTTCTACTTTATGCTATTTTATTCTACCCTACTCTATCCTATTTTATCCTGTTCAATTTCATTTTAAAAGAAAATGCTGATCTCAGCCCACTAATTTCCAGATCACTAGCAAGTCCTGCAATTTTAGCAACACTGCCCTAGATAAACTCTAGAGCATACACACAAATATTCCCAACAGCAAAAAGCAAGAAAGTGCAAACGAATTGATCAACAGAACCAATGAACTGTGGCATACGCATACTATGCAGCTATTAAAACAAATTATCTAGAATCAAAACAGGTATATCTACAAAACAGTGTTCACCAAAATCACTAAGTCACAAAATGATACATATGGTATACTATTTGATACAATTTTAAAACATGCAGAAGACAATACCATTTTAACATGTTATGGATACCAACATATGCCTGGCTAGACTTTGATGGGAAATTTTTCATGGGGAAGTTTTGGTGGAGGGAATACCAAAGATAAAAGGTCCCACGTAACTGTCAATAAACTGGTGTGCTACAGCTTTTCCATCTGACAAGATGGCTTTCAAGACTTTGAGCTTAAATTAATCATCTCAGGATGCAGAGATTAAGGTTACCCCATGTTAAAGAAAATAAACTCTTAAAATGAGAATTCTATCATTCTAATTTTGCCTTTACCAAGGACATGGAAATTCAATAAACGTTTGGTCATGAAAACTCATAATTTCTTTAGCCATCTATAAAATAAAATTGAATCAATACCCTAGGAAGGCCAGGCATGGTGGCTCACACCTGTAATCCCAGCACTTTGAGAATCGCTTGAGGTCCCCAAAAGTTTCAGACTAGCCTGGGCAACATAGGAAGACTCCGTCTCTACAGAAAACTTAAAAATTAGCTACATGTGGTAGTACACACCTGTAGTCCCAGCTACGCCAGAGGCTAAGATAGGTGGATCGCTTGAGCCCGGATGTCAAGGCTTCAGTGAACCATGATTGCACCACTACACTCGGCCCGGGTGCCAAAGATCTTATCTCAAAAAATAAAAAATAAATAAATAAAATTTTTTTTTAAATGAGCTATGATCACACCACTGCACATCAGCCTAAGCAACAGAGCAAGACTCCATCCCTAAAAAAATAAAAATAGGCCAGGCACGGTGGCTCATGTGTAATCCCAACACTTTGGGAAGCAGAAGCGGGAGGATTAATTGAGGTCAGGAGTTTGAGGCCAGCCTGGCCAACATGGTGAAACCCCATCTCTACTAAAAATACAAAAATTAGCCAGGAGTAAGGGTGTGTGCCTGTAATCCAAGGTACTTGGGAGACTGAGGCAGGAGAGTCACTTGAACCCAGAAGGCAGAGGTTACCGTGATCCAAGATCACGCCACTGCACCCCAGCCTGGGTGACAGAGTGAGACTCCATCTCAAAAAATAATAATAATAAATAGATTTTTTAAATAGGAGGATTAAATAACATTCCAATGAGTAGTATTTATACTATTGTACCTGTATGAAAAATCCAAAATAGGAAAAATAATGTTTAATATCAGTGTATTAAAACGGCAAAAATGTGCTTTCTACTTATGGTCTAAATCTCCTTACAAACGTCCCCTTTTCTGCATAGGAGGGCAATGTTTCTTGTAGAACCAGGCAAAAGCTGGCAACAGTATTGGGAAGATTTTCTTCACAGTGACAGTGTTACAGCATAAGATCATCTCATATGATCTTATTATGGGATGACAGTAAGATTATCTTACTATATGTTACTTTATTAGATTTTCCCTTATATGTTTGTTTTGGGATATATGACTTGGCTCATATATATATATGATATATAGTTATTTATACTAAAGGTGCTTCGTTCTTTGCAAAACAGTCTCTTACGTATTTCCTCATTTTATTCAAATGTAACCTAAAACTGTTTTTACAGAATCTTATTGTACTAATATCTGCCTTTCAATATAAATAGAAAATAGAATGATAAGTACCCTCTCCAAGCAGAAGCTCCCACCCCGATCTCTGTCTTTAAAGGTTCCAAATGGGACACTCAGGGGCCAGTATTTCAAGTCTGTACAAAAGTAACGTTTCAAAGCCAAATATATATCAAGTAAGGTAATCTGCCACATGATATTTCCTATTTCAGCTGTTTTCCTAACTGTATGGCTCAATAATTTATTTTTAAAGTATCCCTGTTTGGGGCAGATAACTCCTTATTTCCATATAGTCTATGCTGAGAGTTTTCTCTATACTCTTAAAAACTATGCAGTTGAAGACTACTGAACAAGGGGCGCTCTTTTGATAATGTGATAAACACATTCATTCTTAATCTTCACATAAAGTCAAATAATTCATTTTCCTGTGTGAAACATAAAGCAGGTACATATTATTTTTGGTAAAGTAATCAGTATTCATCAGTGTATCTGCTACACAATGTGTTATATTACTTGGTAATACCTCTGACCTAAAAAATGAGTTAAGCTGCTTATGGGACATAGGTTCATTTGCCTAATTCATTTCAACAAATATTAATTCAGTGCCTGCAGTAGGCACTGAATTGAAAGCAAATACATGAGAGAAAACAGAATAACGTAGAGCAACACAATATCCAGCTCTTAGGGGCTTGTGTCCACATTACTCCAACCCAACGGTAGGTTTTAAGTGCTGATATTTTGCAGTTAATCAGGGGCTTCTAAATGCTAATAATTCTTCTTTAGAAGTGATTCCAGAAGAAGGGGTGAAGAAGAAATAGTAATTCCTGCAGAGAAGTCTCAGTGTTACATATTTTAAAATTCAACTTAATGAGATCAACTCTAAAGCTATGCTTGAGAAACACGTCAATATTTTTTAGTGTATGTGCTGCTGAAGCGAGCACGAAAAACACATTAATATTTTTTAGAATTCTCTCAATATAAAACTCTATGCTTGAAATTATCCCATCTGGGTGGGCAACACATTTGATGATGCTTTTATAATCAAAAGAAACAGGAAATTAAATAATATCTATGTCTTTTAGGGTACCAGTATGCAGTTTACAGCATCAGTGTGTTAATGAGCTGCAGACCACATAAATTTCAATAGGATAATGATGGTTCCCAAATATATGCTTAGGTGAGTCATTAGATAGTATCTTTAATAGCTTTTTAAGGGTCATCTTCAAGTTATAAATAATATAAATACATATACAATAATAAAACATGATCCCAATTTTCACTTGCAAAAAAGGATAATGTTAGCTGTAATGTTAGCTCCACTTAAATGAGATGTCTAAAATCAATGACAAATAACAGTAAAATACCTACATGGCTAATTAAAATGGAACAATTATAAACAGTATGGACAAAACTTAAACACTAAAAGCATAACTAAAACTAGCACACGACCTCAGAGGAAATGATATTGCCATATGTTCATGAAAAACAGAAAACTGTTGTGTAGAATACAGAAACACTGTTGCTATTTTAATTATTTGTTTTTTAAAAAGTTTTCCAAATTTCAACAAGAGTGATGAGTCAGATCTTCAGTACAAAGCAAAGCAGTATTTAATTGAAAAGATTACTGAGATTGACAACTTCAGTCTTTTCAACCACACACAGCGAAAGTGTCATTTTCAAATATGAAAAATAATCAACACAAATGATAAAAATATTTTTAAGTTGTTATATTAACTAATGTGAGTTGAGACTTGAGATCTCATTTGTAAATCCATTTTAAATCTAAGTCCTTATAGATTTAATCCAATTTTTCAAAAAAAAATCTTAACACGCCTGTTACAGAGATCCTAATTGTTAAAGATCTTTGACCCACAGCATACCTATTCCTTCAACATGGCAGGCCCTCTTGGCCTTGGCTCATTTCCACTTGAGATTGGTTTTGTTCAGTATTATATACATGCATACATGCAGCATAATACAGGATATATTATAATGCACTCAAAATTTGTTTTATTCACATACTATCTCCTACCGGTACTTGTTAGCTCAAAACATCTTCCATAGGGAAATATACATAAGAGATATTAGCTCAGGCCAATTAGCAAGGCTGAAAACATAAAAGAAACCCACTCTAATGTCAGATTAACGCTGAAAAATTATTATGGTTTAAGTTTCCTGGAAACCTTCACACTGTTAGAATGTGATCACCATGTGAACTGGACACATGTTCCTTCCAGACAATGAAAGCTCGAAGTATCATCTCAGCCTTCCATTGATGGACATGATCAATATCCCTTACTAGGAGGCAAGCTATCCACTCCTTTGAAGTAAAATCTTCATGTGGACCTCTCTTTTAGTCTTTAACAAGAGTCCTTAATGTCACTCTGTAACCCCAATAATTCCTGGTCTCCAATCTCCCTTTTCCTGGACAATTTTAACCTGTAGCAATATTTATTTATTTATTAGATGGGGTCTTACTCTATTGCCCAAGCTGGAGTGCAGTGGTGTGATGGCTCACTGCAGCCTCAACCTTCCCGGCTCAAGTTATCTTTTCACTACAGCCTCCCAAGTAGCTGAAACTACAGGTGTGTGCCACCACACCTGGCTAATTTTTTGTTTGTTCGTTTGTTTTTCTGTAGAGACAAAGTTCTGCCATGTTGTCCAGGCTGGTCTCTAACTCCTAGGCTCAAGAAGATTTGACTGCCTCGGTCTCTCAAAGTGCTGGGATTACAGGTGAACCACTACGCCCAGCCTGATTTGTAGTAATTTAAATCCAAGCAAACCTCAACAGTAGCAGTATCTTGGGGCATTTAAATTTCACTTTAATCAACTGATAAAACCAAACTTGAATATGATAACTTTGTAGGGCATAAGCAAATTCCATGGATTCCTTACATTTATGGTCCTAGATTAATAATATTTTGGTGTTTGAACACCAAATATTTGTAATCTATGTAAGTAAAGGACTTGAGGGGAAACACACTTTACTTTCTAAAATTATTCCTCTCCATCACCCTCTTTCTCTAAGCCTTCTTTAATTATGGATTGAAATTTAGTTAGGTTTATCCGGTTCATTCCGATACCTCTAAGAGAGGTCATTTAATACCTTACAGCATAATATCACACTGGGTGATTTAAGCTCCTCTCCTACACAGTTTCAAAAACAGAAAAGCAATGAACATTCTTAAAAAAGATCTTCACTAGTCATCCACAGTCAGAGGGACATTTGGAAGCAATCACAAAAAACGGTGGAGACAACAGACAGTTTTTCTCAGCACAATGTACATAGTTGTCTGGCTAGTCTCTTCCTTGTAAAAGTCCAGTGTCTTCATTTGATGTGCTAAGTTAAACTGTAAACTCCTGAATAATTTGAACTCTTATTTGGGAAAAAAATGTTTTTTTACCTATATACTATAAAAAATGGTGACATTTATCACAAGGGTCATGCTGTGGGTTCCCATAAAAGACATTGTAGAGCGTGATAAAGAACGTTTTCTCCCAGAAGAACATTTATCTCCAAAACCCAGCTCTCCATGTTAAACATCACCTTTGGTTTATCCTTCAGACTCACCATATCCATGATGTTTAAAATTGCAACCCATACCTGCACTCCCAATTCCCTTTCTCTGTTCTCCTTTTTCATTTTTTTCATAGCGTTTGTAATTTTCTAACCTAATAAGCAAATATGGTTTTTATCATTCTTTGCTAGAATGTAAGCTCCAGAGGGAAGGGATCTTTGTCTCTTTTGTTCATTGATACATCCCAAGAACCAAGGACAGGACCTGACAGAAAATAAATTTTTGTTGAATAAATGAATGAATCTATGTTGAGTTCAGTACAAAAGTATCTCTGGAGTAAGTTAGTTTCCAATTTTATTTCCACAATTAACAAATACCTTCTGAGCTTCAATTATGGTGGAGCTAGATTGATCATACCCTTACAAATACATAATATCAGATGGTGATTAAGTGCTACAAAGCCAAACTAGCAGTACAAGAGTTTGGAGAGCCAGCCATTTTAGGTGAGGTCGTCACCTCTGTGAAATGATGGCAATTGTTTCAAGACTTAAATGAAGTTCTGTGCCATGCAGATTTGGGAGGAGCGGGAAAGTGAGCATTGAACATACTGGAAATATCAAATGCAGAAGCCCTGGGGTGAGGGTCTGCTTGGCGAGCCCAGCAAGAACAATAAGGCCTGAGTGGTGGAAGTGGGGCATGCAAGAACCTATCATTCTTGTTGCTTTTACCTGCTGCTTAATAACATGCATGTACTGTCTAGCAGGAAATAGATTATATTTCACCCAGAGTACTCATTCTCTGAGCCTAAATGGCTCTTCCAGCCCCCAAATCTGTATCAGCACATCATATAAGATTACAAGGCACACAGTAATGACATTGTTAGAAACTCTTCACAGTAGCCCCAGCAGTCACGAAACTGACTTAACTAAGACCCCCCCCCCCCCCCCCCGGGCTAGTAAGGTATAAAGCCCAGCAGGAACACAATACTAGGAAGGTGCAAAGCCAGGAGGTTGAATAAAAGTTAAACAGTGACTGTCACTTTCGAGTCTGGGGGAAAGAGCAATGATCCAGAGCACTGTTTGTGAACTCAACCACTTTTATTCAGCTCTAACAAGGTAAGTCGCCAAGCGCGGTACAAAGTAGCTCCACGAAATGCATTTTGTTATAGTCCTGGCCTCGAACTGTTGCAACATTTTATGTAATTTTTGCAAAGAACAAAAGCAAAAAGTTCATCTAAATTCGCCTTCCAACTCATTTCTTTCTCCGCCAAGACGGAGCGCTTGGGAAGTTTTCAATGTCTGAAAACCTCTATTTCCAGGGCTGAGCAGAGCAGTCATGTTGCGGCTTAAGACGCTCGGCGATTTCTTCCCCTCCCTCCACAGTTTCAAAACAGCTTCGCCTAACAAAGTCAAACTTTCCGCGCTATTCCTGGACATCAGGACCAAACGTCGAAAGCATATACTGCCACTGAGTTAGCGAGCCGGTCTGGGGCCCGGGACCTGGGGTACTAGATTTATGGGACTGGAGCCTAGGGGTCGAGGCGACAGAAATGAAAACATCAGCAATCTATGCAGTGCTGCGAGTTGGTTAGGAAGGCGAAACTCCAGGCAGGACGCTCCCCGGGACCCGTGACGGCCCCCTCCCCCGCCCCAGCCGCACCGGACGCGGGAGCTTAAGTTGAGAGGCCTCGCGGCAGGTGATCACCCTGGAATGACGCCAAACGGGACCCCTAACAGAGGACTCGCGCATGCGCAGCGCAGCCTGGGCCGGTGGCTTGGGCAGGATGTAGTCCCAGAGCAGCGCGCCGGACCCACGCCAGAGGAATTGCGCATGCGCGGGACAATCTCTGCCCGCGGCCTGGGCTGGGGTGTAGCTCCAGAACCTAGCCCCTAGCTCCCGCCAGCAGGTTTACGCATGCGCGGCGACGCCTAGGCCTCTGGCACGGTCGTGGCTCTAGTCCCCTGGGCCCCTCAGCGTTCTCGGGCGGGGAGGTCGGGCCGCAGGGCGGGGAGGGATGGCCTGCCCCGGGGGTACCTGACAGCATCCCGCGTCACGGCCGCGATCCCCCTCGGCCTTCCACACCACTCCTCCACCCTCTTACCTCCGCGCAGGCCGGAGCCTCGTCCGCTCCGCCTCCTGGGTAGCGGTTACTGCACGGTCAGGGGCCCTGCGCCGCGACGACTTGGCGCCTCCCCCTGAAACGGCCCGGCCTCGGCGGGCTGCTCTCGGGTGCCCGGCCGACAGGGAAAGGAAGGGGGCGCAGACGAGGGGAGGGGGCTGGCGACGGCGCCTCGCCCCTCCTCTCCTCCCTAGGCTGCCCACCGCCGCCCCTCCCCTTTCTCGCAGACGCCCCCTCCCCTCGTAGTTGACCCCCGCGAGTGGACGCCGCATCTCCAGCCCCGCTTTTCCAGGGAATTCCTCCGTGGGTCACCCCCACCTTCTCAAGGGTTATGTTCTCGCAAATCTTGGGAATTTGTGGATACCCGACCTAGAAGAATGAGGCGCATGTGATGCTGAGAGCAACCTTTTCCACAGCCCCTCTCCTCCAGCCTGCCCCAGCTTTTCTTCTAGGGGGGGCCTCTCCATCTGGGAGCTCCGACGTTTTCACCCCATTGCTTTGGGGCGGAAGTCCTGTAACCCCCTATAGTACAAATGCTGAAATAATGAGGGATGTGTGCTGGGGGGTTCCGTGGGGGTGACCTCAGTTACTTTGGGGCCAAGGGCTTCAGTAACAGCCACCTTCTCCCCTAATTATTATAATATTTTGCAGTAATTTATTATATTACACTGCACTTCTGTTGGCCTTTGTAGATTTAAGTAAAATGCAACACAACTTTGCAAGGTGCAATAATTTCTTCCACTGCACTACACTTAAATTGACGTGAGTGGGTTTTGGTAAAATGCTCAACAGTTAAATGTTATTAGCTATTCCTATGAAGTAAGCTGCTTGCTTTTATACTGGCTGTTTCATGAGGACACTGGTTCCTCTCCAGTGTAGAGCCAAAAGTAGTAAAGCCAGATAGAAAAACTGAGATTCCAAACCACAGTGAACGTGTCAGTCTGTTTCGTCTGGCTTTTGTCATTTCTTCGGAAAAACGTCATTCTAAAATGTGTAACTGCCTTTCTGCTACAGACGGCAGACATTTATCTCCACTCTCTGAGCATAGCCCCCTGAGCCTCAAAAGGAGGCGCGCAAGATGGTGTACAGGTATTTCTCCTAGAGCTCTAAATAGAAGAAAAAATAAGTATACATTCACAGGAAGTTGCAGAGATAATGCAGAGAGGCATCATGTGCCTGCCCCAAGTTTCCCATTCGTTACATCTTATCAATGAAAGAAATTTATGAGTTAAACAGGTTTGCCCTCTGAAAAAGCTCACTTCAGTGATGATAGCTGGCTTTTTTTTTTTTTTTTTTTTTAAGCACCTATTGTGTGCCAGGAGCTTTATCTTATTTGGAGCTCACAATAATCTTGTAAAGCAAGGATTATCCTTACTTTACAGATAAAGCAACTCAGGCCCCAAGAGATTAAGTTTTTTTCATCAGCAGCCATGGCAAGATCTGTTTGCCTTGCACACTTGGTCTTTTCCACATTATGGACAGCTGAAATTCATGCAGGCCTTACACTGTGCTTCAGGTGAAGCCTGACAATTAGCTAACAATAAAAACATGTCTTAGTGTTTTGAAAACTGTGATATTATCTCAGAAGTTAAAACTTTTAAATATACCTATAAAAGAATGTGTTTCACTAAAGATTTCAATTTTATGTGGGTCCAACAGTTTTTTCCAGGGCGGTCAAAGTTTAAAGTAAGAGGTAAAAATGTCTCAATCACATATAAGTTTCCTTCAAAATTTTTGGATAATTTGGTCTACTAGACTTCACTGTATTGCTGAATTCAGTAGACTAAAAAATTGAACTCAGAGAGAGTACAGGTTAGTATTTCAGGAGTTAAAGTTCCCATCACCACATCTCCCAAGTTTACCTGCATTTGGACCTGTGCACTCTGTATTCCCTTCCGTTACTTGAAATGAGCTGTGCATGCTCTTATTTAAGTTCAACTCTTCCACCTTTGTATTAGATCCTGTCTTCCTTACAGCCTCAACTTTTTCACTCGGGTAGTTGTCAGCTCTCAATCCTACATTATTAATTTTTATCTCTATGCTGGATCATTCCCATAAGCATATTCATATTGTGCAACATTTGCCCATCTTTTAAAAAGTTCCTTGATTACATGTCTCTTCCAATGTATTCTCTGATCTCTTCCAAAATGTCTTAAAAGAGTCATTTATGCTCACTGTATCCTCATCCCCTCCTCCTATTTTTCTTTCTTTTGTTTTTTTTTGGAGATAGAATCTTGCTCTGTTGCCCAGGCTGGAGTGCAGTGGCTCAGTCTCAGCTCACTGCAACCTCTGCCTCGCCGGGTTCAAGTGATTCTCATGCCTAAGCCTCCGAAGTAGTTGGGACGACAAGTGTGTGCCACCATGCCCAGCTAATTTGTGTATTCTTAATAGAGATGATGTTTCACCATGTTGGCCAGGACGGTCTTGAGCTCCTGACCTCAGGTGATCTGTCCACCTCAGCCCCCCAAAGTGCTGAGATTGTAGATGTGAGCTACCATGCCTGGCCCTCCTATTCATTCTTAAATCTATTTCAGCCAGGCTTTTGCCCCTACCCCTCCGTTGAAACTCCTCTTGGCAGAGTCACCAATGACCTCAGAATTGCTAAATCAGTGGTTACTTTTCCGTCATCTCACTTGAACTATCAGCAGCATTAGAAACAGTTGCTTACAGCCGCCATCTTGAAGCATTCACCTTCTTCCCTTGACCTTCAGGTGGCCCCTGTCTCTTGGTTCGTCCACCTCACTAGCAGCTTCATTGGCTCATCCTCCACTTCTCCAGCCATTGGCATGCCTAGAGTTTGGTTCTTGGACTTGTCTATCTTCTCATTCCCTTAGCAATTTTATTTCAAGACATATTTTTTTGTTTTCCGCCTGGGGCCATTCCTTCTCCACCCAACCCTCCATGTCCTGCCACTTCTTATGTCCTAACAAGTTCATGACACTACTTTTGTGAAACTAGGAGCCCTTGTCCTTTTCCAACCCACAGTGGGGACCCAGCTGCAATAAAAGTCTTCCCTTTCTATCCTTTTTAACCCCCCAGTTACTTCTGCTTTGGGGTATCTTTAAGCCTTCTTTAGTTATCCAAAATCAGAGGAATTCATCTTGCTTTTTTTTTTTCAGGTATACAGGCACCAAGGCCCTAATCACAAGAAAAGTTGGATGGGGCCATCTTTTGACTTTTTCTTGGAAATTCAGAAAGTCTAGTTATGTTTCAGGGAAGAGGAAAATGTTCTTTCTTTCCTCTTTGAGTCTCCAGAACAAAAATTTAGCACCAGTAAATTTCTACATCAGTCTGCTTGTTACAGATTGAATGCATGAGTGAATGACTGTAAGCAGCCTGCACTTTGGTGCCCTATGTGCCATTGATTAGGTGAATGACCTTGGGTAGCACCTTAGTTTTCTAGAACTTAAATTCCTTGAGACTTCATTAAATTGGTGCACTGCCCAGCTCTGTGTTTTGTAGAGGTATCAGTCACACTGCACCTTTACTGATGCATGCTATTACCATGCTGTATAACATTGTGCATCTCAGCATGGTATTAGAATTGGCGTTAGAATACAAATGTGATAAAGATGATAATAGGCACACATACACTTACTGTGGCAATACTGAAAGAATGACAAAATACCAAGAGGTGATCAAAGAAGGCTTTCCAAAACAGATAACTTTAGCATTAAGTTTTCAGTGTGGGCTGGGTGCAGTAAGTGTTGCCTGTAATCCCAACACTTTGGGAGGCAGAGATGGGTGGATCACTTGAGGTCAGGAGTTCTTGATCAGCCTGGCCAACATGGTGAAACCCCATCTCTGCTAAAAATACAAAAATTAGCCAGGCATGGTGGTGGGTGCCTGTAATCCCAGCCACTCAGGAGGCTGAGTCAGTGTGTATATAAGTTAGCTAAGAGAACAAAGGTCAGGGATGGAAGTGTTAGGGAAGGGAAGTATTCTAAGTAGAATAAGAAATGTGATGTGTTTGAGAATTATAAATTGCTCAGTAAGGCTGAAACAAAGGCTATATGGAGGGAATAGTGCAACGGTAGGGAATTAACCATTCATTCATGAATGGACACTAGGGATGATTCTGTATCTCGACAATTGTGAATAATGCTGTAGTGAACATGGGAGCGCAGATATCTCTTCAGCGTACAGAATTCATTTTCGTTGGACATATACTCGGTAGTGAGACTGCTAAAAAATAGTCCAATTTTTAATTTTTTGAGGACTTCTGCACTGGTTTTCATAATGGCTGTACTAATTTACATTCCTATCAACAAAGGTTCCCTTTTCTCCACATCATTGCCAACACTTGTTATTTTTCATCTTTTTTATAATAGCCACCTTTACAGATGTGGGATGGTATCTCGTCGTGGTTTTAATTTGCATTTCCCTGATGATTAATGATGCCGAACTTTTTTTCATCTACTTGGCCATTTGTATCTCTTCTTTGAGAAACATTTATTCAGATGCTCTGCCCATTTTTAAATTGGGTTGTTTTCTTGCTATTGAATTGTTTGAATTCCTTATATATTTTGGATATTAATGCCCTAACAAATGTATAGTTTGCAAATATTTTCTCCAACGTGCTAGCTTTTGTCTTTACTCTGTTGTTTTCTTTGCTGTACAGAATATTTATAGTTTGATGTAATTCTGTTTGTCTATTTTTGCTTTAGTTGCCTGTGCTTTGGGGTCATCGTCAAAAAATCATTGCCCAGAACAATGTCATGGAGTTTTCCCCTATGTTATAGTAGTTTTATAGTTTCAGTCCTTAAGTTTTAAGTCTTTAATTCATTTTTAGTTGATTTTTGTATTTGGTGTGAGAAAAAGGTTTCATTTCATTCTTCTGCATATGGATATCCAATTTTCCCTACACCATTTTTTTGGAAGAGACTGTTCTTTCCCCATTGTGTTCACAGCCTTGTCAAAAATCAATCAACCTTAAAAAAAAAAAAGACAGTTCTGTCATTTGTGACAACATGGATGAACATGGAGTTCAGTAAGTAAAATATCACATGATCTCATTCACATATGGAATCTTAAAACGTTGAACTCATAGAAGTTGACAGCACAGTGGTGGTTATTAGGCACTGGGGCTGGGGAGGATCAGGGAGATACTGGTCAAAGAATAAAAAATTTCAGTTAGGAAGAATAAGTTCAAGTTACCTATAGTACAATAGGGTGATTGTAGTTAATAACGTTTTGTATATTTACAAATTGCCAAGAAAATAGATGTTAAATGTGCTCAGCAGACACACACAATGATAAGTATATGAGGTAATGCATATATTACTTAGCTTGATTCAGCCATTCCATAATGTATCCATATATCAAAAGATCATGTTATACACAATAAATATATAGAATTTTATTAATTAAAAAATAAATTTTTAAAAATGAATAGTTTAAAATAGCTTTTTTGTTTTTTTTTTGGAGATAGAGTCTCCTTCTGTTGCCCAGGCTTGAGTGTAGTTTCATGATCTCAGCTCACTGCAACATCTGCCTTTCAGGTTCCAGTGCTTCTCCTGCCTCAGCCTCCCAAGTAGCTGGGACTACAGGCGCACCACCATACCCAGCTAATGTTTGTATTTTTAGTGGAGACCAGGTTTCACCATGTTGGGGCCTTGGGAGTCACGCCCTCCAAACCATAGTCTCATCAGACTGGTTTTACTTAGTGCTATATAACATGACCTACTTTCTAACCTGACTCTGGCATAACATCACATGATAGATAAGGAAGGAAATCAAAATATTTTAACCCCAAATATATTTTCTTTGCCATATCTTGAAGTAGTCCTGCAAATGGAAAATTGATATTCTAAAGAGAATCCCCTTCCTTCTCTCTCCTTTTTCTTGTTTCAGGAGAGAATTACCTCTGATAAGAAACTTTTATAATCTATTCTCTCTGATGCCTGCTACCTGGAGACTTCATCTGCATAATGAGAACCTTGGTCTCTACAACCCCTCATCTTAACCCAGACATCCCCTTCTATTGATTCTATTTGCATAATGGAAACCCTGGTCTCCACAACCCCTTATCTTAACCCAGACATTCCTGTCTATTGATTCTAGGGCTTTAGACAACAATTTAACTCTTTCAACCTATTGCCAATTAGAAAAACTTTGAATCTACCTATAACATGGAAGCCGCTCCTTCCAGTTGTCCCATCTTTCTGGATGAAACCAATATACCCCTTACATGTATTGATTGATGTTTTATTTCTCCCTAAAATGCATAAAACCTAGCTGTATCCTGTATCCTGACCACCTTGGGCACATATTCTCACAATTTTCTGAGGGCTGCGTCATGAGCCATCTGTCACTCATATTTGGATCAGAATAAATCCCTTCAAATATTTTACAGAGTTTGACTCTTTTTGTCAGCATTACAATTATCGACAACTTAAGTCATTTTTGCCCCATCCTACAGGTGAGATAGTGAAGACTTAGATTAGGTAACTTGCCTAAGGTCACATAAGTAGTAAGAGGTGGAACTAGGACTCAAATCCATCTTTGATTCCCATCTGGAGCTTTTCCACTGGACCATGTGGCCTCTTTCCAAATTAGAGGTAAAGGTAAATGGGCCAAATAATAGAAGGCCTTGTCAATGTAACAGCAAGATGTATCATAGGATCTAACAAAGGATTTTAAGCAGGACAACATGATGGCTCACCGTCATGCCAGTGGGGAGAAGGGTGATCTGGGAGCCACGGAAACCACTTGAAGACACTATTGCATCAACCCTGGCAGGAAACCAGCTCTCCTTGAACTCAATGTGACAGTGGCGTGGGCTTAAAGAGAGAGGAGAACATGGATTTGAGAAAATTTTAGGAGTTGAAATTAGCAAGACTAGATATAAAGAGTAGAAAAGGGCCAGGTGTGGTGGCTCACACTTGTAATCCAAGCACTTTGT
The DNA here is from genome assembly GCF_007565055.1 of Rhinopithecus roxellana. Lineage (NCBI taxonomy): Eukaryota > Metazoa > Chordata > Mammalia > Primates > Cercopithecidae > Rhinopithecus > Rhinopithecus roxellana. The sequence continues at coordinate 44,079,865 of NC_044566.1, read as the reverse complement.
AGGGCTGAGACAGGAGGATGATTTGAGGCCAGGAGTTCAAGACCAGCCTGGGCAACACAGTGAGATCCTGTCTCTACACACACACACACACACACACACACACACACACAGAGAGAGAGAGAGAGAGAGAGAGAGAGAGAGAGAGAGAGAGAGAGAGAGAGAGAGAGAAAAGAACTTAGTGGGATGTGGTCTCATGTCTGTAGTCTCGGCTACTAGAGAGGCTGAGGTGGGAGGATCATTTGAGCCCAGGAGTTCAAGGCCACAGAGCCTTGATTGTGCCACTGTATTCCAGCCAGAGTGACAGAGTTTTCGAGACCCCACAACTCAAGAAAATAAAAAAAAAAAAAAGGAGTAGATGTGCAACATTTGCAGGGAATAAAAAAAGAATAAAAAATAATGTGAACTTAGTAAATCACTTAATATTCTGGGGGCCTCAAAAATCTTTACCTTTAAAAATGGAGGATTAGACTTAGTGTTTCCTTAACATTTTAAGATTTTTGGAAAGCCAACTAATACCAAAGCGTGATAAAGATTGTACATTTTTTGCATATTGAGTAGAAAAAATATACTAAATAAAATGTAACAAATAGAAACTAGCAATAATTTTAAAAATATATTGTATGATTACCAAGATTGGGTTCCTTTCAGTGATGTAAATATGATTCAGTGTTAAGAAATTGATTAATATATTCCTCCATAATAATAGGTCAAAGGAATATAAATGTTTTAATTGATGATGAGAAAAATGTTTGATTACTAGTCTGGAGTCATTTTTGATCAAAGAAATCTTTAGTAAGTGGCTACATATGCTGAAAGCTAGGTTCGTGCTTAATGGTTATAAATCAAAAATAAAATTCTAAGCCCCTCAACCATCTGAATGGACCCCTACTCTTGGCCAAGTGCACTCCAAGTTAACCTGAAAACCTATTTCAGGCCATGATGGGAAGGAGGAGTCAGACATGCCTCCTTACACCCTCCTCCCTTTTGGAATTCAGGAAAAGCTAGCCAGAATTAACATTAACACATACCTTAAGTCTGATAAGAAACATTTATAATTGTTAAATCAAGTTTAGCTTAAAGCTGCCTTCTTACATATTTTAAGTTTGGCCTAAAGGTTTTTCTGTACATCATGAATTATAACAAGTAGAGGTGTATATGGAATACTATGCAGCCATAAAAAAGGATGAGCTCATGTCCTTTGCAGGGAGATGGATGAAACTGGAAACCATCATTCTCAGCAAAGTAACACAGGAAAAGAAAACCAAACACCTCATGTTCTCACTCATAAGTGGAAGTTGAACAATGAGAACACATAGACACAGGGAGGGGAACATCACACACTGGGGCCTGTGGGGGGGTGGGGGACTGGGGGAGGGCTAGCATTAGGAGAACTACCTAATGTAAATGACAAGTTGACGGGTGCAGCAAACCAGCGTGGCACATATATACCTACGTAACAAACCTGCACATTGTGCACATGTACCCCAAAACTTAAAGTATAATAATAAAAAAAATTTAAAAAAAGAAAAAAAAAAACAAGTAGAGGTGTAAACAAACTGTAGCCTACAATTGTGCCAATCACTGAGTTTTCCAAAATCTGATTTCCTTGAATGTCCCCTGCATATTTCCCTCAAATTGGTGTGATTGGATCTAGAGTCTTAGTTAGATTCAGGTTCTATTTTTTTGGCAAGATGAATTTCTAGATGGTATTGTGTCCTTCCACTAGGAGGCATATAATGTTAGGTTGTTTCTTTCTGTGATATTGGTAGTTGTTAGTGCTCAATACCTAGATCCATTAACTCAGCAGATATTAGAAATGGTCCTAACCCTATCATTTCATCTTCATTTATTAGCTGACATGCTTTTATAAAGGGAAACCTCCTTCCTCAGTGATTTGATTTCCTAATGACATAGGAAAAGCATGATAAGCATTTGATTCTGTCTCTTAATTTGTCAGTTTTTATAATGATTTTATAATAATGGGTTGGACATTAGCAGTCTGCAATGGCCACTAATTGAGTTTGTTTGTTGGTTTGGTTGTGAATTCATGAATTTAAGCTTATTTTATTGCCCACAGGACTCTGCTTTTTGTGACAATCACAGAGGAGCAAGTCTGGCTTGTCTGAGACAGTCATATCAATTCGTTTTCACTTGACAGTGTCTGGGGTGGCCATGTGACTGGTCCTAGCCATAGACATTTTGATAGGGATGGGGACAGAGAAATTCTAGGCAAAGAAGGACAGGTCCCTAGAGAAACCCCATCTCAAGCTGAAAAGCCTGAGACTGCAGCCCAAAGTCAGAACTTACACCACTGTTTCCCTGCTCGAATGTTGCCTTTTCCAAAGCATCTATGGCCCCACACTGCCCCCCATCCTGTGCCTATAAAAACCCTAGGCTCAGCTGGCAGAGAGAGGAGAAGCAGCTGAATGTCAGGGACTATGACTGGACATCAGAGAGAAGTGGCCTGACTTCAGAAGGACAGCTTGATGGTGTAACTTTGGAGAAGAATCTGACTGAAGACTGTCAGACTTCAGGGGAAGATTACCTTCCTGTCTTGTCCCCTTTTCAGCTCCCTCTCTTGGTGATGATCACTTTCATTGGCAATAAAATCCATGCATTTACTATCCTTCAATTAATTCATGAGACCTAATTTCTCCTGGATGCTGGACAAGAGCTCGGGAGCCATGAGTGAGGGTACAAAAAAGCTGTCACACTTGCCCTTTGCCCTCACTGGCAGAAGGCAGCTGCCTCATGTGAAAAGGCAGAGGGCCCACTGAACTGTTAACACTCAAGTTGTCTGTGTACAGGAGGCAAAGCTAAAAGGGCACTGTAGCACTGCCTCTGGGGTTTCAGGAGTTGCAGGCACCCCCGCCCCCAACCCAGATGCTGCCGCAGGGCCTGCACAGAGTTCACTCCAGCCAGCACCAAAAAGCACTCGCCCTGGCTCCTGCAGCTACTTAACCTATGTGCTCCCTCCCGTGAGGACTGGAGTGCAGCAAATCCAAGTGAGTGGAGTTCACTCCTGCTGGCACAGAAGCAGCCGGCTAGTTCCAGCACCCGTGCACTCCAGTTTCTGCCCCAGTTGCTCACATGCTGCTTCCCTCAAGGGGTTGAGAGCTTGTGGACTGAGTAAACAAGACAGCCCCTTTGCGAGTCCCACGAAGGGATCAGGTAAATATCATGCTTCAATTTCATACAAGGAAGTCCACTAGGAAGCTTCTGAAAACACACGCTCACCTGCCTACCCAGCTGCCCCCTCCTTCTCTTCCTGCTTTTTTTATGTTGTCACATGAGGACTTGTTTGGAGAGGTGCTGCTGAAGCTTCGAACATCCCAATGGATACATGTGACACAAATGCACAATTGTGAACACTAATACCGCAGATCCAGACTTTTTGACAGGGAAAGCTGTCCAGGATGTGTTGCTGTTAGAAATACAAGTCATAAAAACTATATATGTAAAATTGAAAACAAGTGTGTCTTTTCACACTGAGACCTGCTTGGAAATACTTAAATACTGAGTGGTCATTTCTGAGAGTTGAAATATTGACTAATTTATTTCTCTCTTGTATTTTTATAATTGTTTAAGGTTTAAATTTTTACATGAATAATAATCTTTTTTAAAAAGTATGATTCCTATTTATCTCATATTACTTTTAATGGTTTTTTTCCCAAATATATAAGGTCTCATAACTGGCATTACATGATTTTCTCCATGGCATGATCATCAACAGGAAATGTTTTAATTCTAGAATAACATTTACTGATAAACATTTTTGAAAACATTTAAGCATTTCCTGATCTGAAAATTTTTGTGATTTTTTTCTTTGTGTAGTTTATTGTTATACTGAATAATGCTTTCTAGTCCAATGGAACACAGTCATCTTGTCAGAAAAAAACGCTTTCAGAAAAATATGAGTTTTATAGAGAGACATTTTCTACTCACTAGAAAAATGAAATTAGTACATTTTTCACTTAGTGGTAAAAATGATAAGCAGTCTCCCTTTAGCCTACCTTTAAGAAATTTCAATTTCTTGGATGCATTTAATTCTCCTAAGACACTGCATATTCTTAAAACCAAAAGGATATTTTTAAAAAACGTCTAGGCTTCCAGAATAAAATTGAAAAAAGATCTTCTTTCTTTTGTTAATGACCCTTCAAATGGCTGCTCTTGCACAGGGAGTCAAGGCCAGGCTATCACAGTAGACAAAGGAAATAGTCTCAGTGCTGCATGCCCTGCATTATGAAAGTTGTTGTGACAAATTCAACGTAAGCTATAAACTTACTCTCTGGATCTCATAAAGTCAAGTCAGGAATGCCAGAAAGAAACGTACGGAGCCAAGGCTGGAGATGAATCTAGAAAGGCAGTTCCTCAAGGGCGTTGATAAATGTTAAACAGAGAGCAGATAGGCTCTGGAGGATGACATGAGGGGGACAAGTTGGATGTAGGGAAACAAACAGACATGGTTGAAGGAATCCAGAGGAAATTGAGTGGTGGTTTTGAGATGGAGAGGAGAGGAGAAAGCAGGATCTAGGCAAATACTTACATTGTATAGTCTCTTTGGTCATTTCTCTCTTGTTTTCTCTTAGCATCATTGGAGTCTTCAGAAGGGTTAAACCGAAAACAAGTCCATCCTTGGGTCAGAGCTCTAAAGGAGGAAAAGCTGGCTCCTGGCAGCCAGCATGGAACTTGTAAAACTAAGCCAAGACATCTGCAGATTGTATTTTGGTTGGACAGATCCACCTCTTCACTTGATGACTGACAGTAGGAATCACCTCCCAATACATGCAGATAAAGATGTGATCCTGACCCCAGTACAAAAACATCAATCCCAGGTCCATATTGGAGCCTTGATATCCTCTCTCTGTTCTCCTTTTAGGGTCTTCAGTGGGGTGGTGTTCCTCACACCCTCACCTTGGAGTGTTCTTATAACTTCTGGAATGGGCCTCATCATTTGCAGCCTTCCTACAAAACTGGCTCTTCACCCAAATTTTACTTTAGGGAACAGATTATTCTGAAATCTAGTTGGCAGTCAGTTGAGGCCTTCCTAAGTTTTCTATGGAACAGCGGAAGCTCAAACCTGATCTTGCCATTCCAGTCTGAGCCAACTTGAGTCTGGAGATATTGTAGCAAATCTGCAACCTGGAAGGAAGTTTGGGACTGTCTCCCTACGAAGCTGTTCAAAATCCAGAATCTCATATCAGCTTTGGCTCATGAATGCCATCCCAGCTGTGAAATCACAATGCATGGGTCAGTGAGAAAGTTTAAGAGCTCCACCCAGAAGAAACGGTATCGAGTCTGTATTATTTAGAACCAGTGTCCATTTAATCCTCTCTCCTGAGATTCCTATCTGGTATGCTAGTTCCTAGCTAGGGTTTGGGGCCTCAGACACAAGTCACTAGAGAAACCTTGGAAACGGATGTATCGTCTCATTTTGCAAGACCTGGTATAATGTTTCTAAAGCTCAGTAGTATAGTCTAAACTGATGATCTCATATACATGACAGTGGAATAAGAAACAACATGAACATTTTAAATTTTTTTGTACTTTGAGATAATTACCCTTGTGATGGGTTTGAGGTAAACTCAGCTTCGGGATTTCCAAAATTAAAATTGAGAGAGAGGTCTATAGAAAATTTCTAGCCCTATCCCCTGGAGCTATGCAGCCTGGGGTATGGCCCGTGGGACTGAGACCCTGTCCCAACATCACCACCCAAACGGCTGTTGATTCTATTCCCAGGGGACTTCTCAAGTCATTTGTAGAAGGAGAAATGAAGAGTAAGACAGGCAAATTTGGAGGCGATTATCAGTCAATAGTTTACAACAGGGCTGCCAAGTAGGCAGGACCTACACTATTGAGAAACCGGGAAGATGCAATGCAGTGCTCCGGGCTCTGTGGCTATGCCCCATGCTCTCTTCTATTTACTTTTCACCTCAACCCACTTCTATTTCTGATCTCTTTCCACAAGATTGACAGGTCTTTCTTTCGGACTTCTCTTCTATTAGGATTTAGCTTTTCCTTGGCTCACTCGGGGTTTCAATGTCCTAGAATGCTTTCCCAGCACACCCCTGTATCTCAACATTTTCCATAGCAGTCTGTCTTTCCTCGTCACCTATGACCCAGCACTGCCACCTACTTCATTCATGGGAATGTCCAGGCCCTCGTTTAACCAGTCTTCCTAGTTCCCTGTTCCCTTTCCTTCCCCACTAGGACCGCTTGAACCAGCTCATGAATCAGATATGTCTCCCACATCTTCCAAAAAGCTCAGAGGATTTTCTACCCCAAAGAGACAATCCTCAGGAAGCCTGCTGGTCCCCTCCCTTTTTCTTTCAGTGTTTGGGACTTGAAGAGGATTATTCTGATGCTTTCTAGGCTCATCAGAGGATACAGGCTTATGGATCCCTATGAATGCATCCACCATGAAATGGAGAATCGTGTTTTGAAGATAATGCTAGAAAGCTGACACCACTAAGTCATATAATTCTCTTCTGTTCACAGAATATGATCAAAACTATTTTTTAGATACAAAGTTGATGTTTGTAGCATTGTCCCCCAAACTCCAGTCTCAGTGTATCTCCTTTACCCTGAACTGATTTGGCTTTAGAGTATAAATTAGTGGTAAGACATGTATATGCCAAATGATTTGATATGCAGAACCATGGCAACAAGAGCTTCTGTTAAGGAGAAACATTTATTGAGCGCTGTGTACTAGGTACCATGTGCCATTAATGATAGTGATAATGACAATATTGGAGCATGCATATTATGTTTAGGCATTGCTCTAAGCCCTTACATATGACCCATTTTAATCCTCACAATAACTCCATGAGATGAGCACTGTGTCACTGTCCTCATTTTATAAAAGAGGGACTTAAAGAGGTTGAGTAACTTGTTCAAGATGAACTAAGTACCAAGCCCAGGTCTGTCTGAATCCAGCATCTTTTTACAGAATATTTTTAAAATGGATGAAACTTCCTATGGATTTAAAACTTTAAAGTTTTAGAAAATGAAGAGCTGAGTCACATGGCATAACTTGGACCTGCTATAGTTAGATAATGATGAGATAAATGAGTTTTAACTGAGATTATCCATATTATCTCAATTTACTACATTTAGGCTATGAACGCAGATTTCAATGGAACTCAAGTGACCATTTCACGAGAATGTATAAATTGCATCCTTTCATTTCATCTGTGTTTGTTGCTACAATATCAGAAGGCTTACATGGTTAATTCTATCTTAATATATAACTAGTCTTAATAGAAAATTTCTATTTAAATCCAGTAGGTAAAACACATATACAACCTCTTATTTAAAAAATTAAGGCCAGGCTGGGCGTGGGTGCTCACGCTTGTAATCCCAGCACTTTGGGAAGCCAAGGCAGGTGGGTTGCTTGAAGCCAGGAGGAGTTCAAGACCAGCTTGGCCAACACAGAGAAAACGCGTCTCTATTAAAATACAAAAAAATTAGCTGGGCATGGTAGTGTGCACCTGTAATCCCAGCTGCTCGGGAGGCTGAGGCAGGAGAATCGCTTGAACCTGGGAGGTGAAGGTTGCAGTAAACCGAGATTATGCCACTGCACTCCAGCCTGGGCGACAGAGCAAGACTCTGTCTCAAAGAAAAAAAAAAAAATTAAGGCTAAGCATAGTGGCTCATGTCGATAATCCCAGCACTTTGGCAATCCATTGAGGCCAGGAGTTCGAGACCATCTGGGCAACATAGTGAGACCCCCATCTCTAGCACCTTGGAGTGTTCTTATAATTTCTGGAATGGGCCTGGTCATAAGTGGGTGTGGTGGTGCACATCTGTAGTCCTAGCTACTGGGGAGGTGGAGGTCAGGGAATCACCTGAGCCCAAGAGTTTAAGGCTGCAGTGAGCTATGATCCTCCCACTGCCCTCCAGCCTGGGTGACAAAGTAAACCCTATCTCAAATAAATAAATAAATATCTGCTTTTGGCATTTTGGAAAAAGAATAAATGAAAACCTACCCATATTTGCTTTTGTGTTTCAAACCTTTTTTAGCCAGGCATTTAAGACTCTGGCTGAGTGTAACCTTTGCCCTTGCCTTTTGGGGGCAAAACCACAGGTATAGGCCGGCCCTGGTGTTCGTGGGAGGATTGTGCCATTCAGCAGTGTCAGGTCATGAAGCACAGATTCTCTCCAGCGGTGCTTCATAAATACACCACAGGAATTTAGGAATGAGGTCTGTTTCATTTTAAATTAGCTTATTTCTCCAGAAGATTTTCTCTTTCCTATGAAAACTGTTTTATCTCTCAGGCCTTTTAATTTTTTATATTTTTTAATATTTATCTCAGTCTGTTCCCTTAAACTCCTGAAATGAAATCACATTCTACACTGATGGAATTGGTCTAAGAAACACACATGTTCTCTATATTGAGTAAATGCACATTACTAACTCTATTTTAAAACATGCTTTCATTTTTAAAAAGGAAATAAAATAGATATTATAGGCATAGATTATCACATACACAAAAGAAATAATTCATCCTCAGCTAAGAAATCTAGGGGGAAAAAAAACCATGTATTTTCTCTCACGATTAATTGCAAGCTACCCTGCCTTACAAAGCCATCATATAAACTATTCAGAGGGAAGAGGTTAAATAGTTCTATAATATAAAGTCTTGGTGAGGGTGTGGGAAACAGGCATTGCTGGTGGGAGTGTACACGGAAATCCCTTCTTTGTAGTGCAGTTTGGTAAAATCTGTCAATATTTAATATGAACATACTTTGACATCTTAATCTTATTTCTGGGAATCCATTCTGTCATGAACTTGGCATCCCTGCAAAAGCTGCCAAGCCAAACCCAGTTTTTTCCATAATTTTCTTCTGACTCAAAAATGGTATTCTCAGTCCTTGTTAGGCCTGTTTTTATTTCTCCACACCATCCATTCAACACTTTCACAGTGGTAGGAGAATATGGATTGCCCAGTTCTGGGGTGGTGATTTAATCTTAGTTTAAAGATAGAAAACATAACATAGTATAGTGGACTGGGGAAGCTATTGGGTTATTCGGTCTTGTTATTGTTGTTCTTGTTTCCTGCCCAGCACATTTGGTCCCAGTATCCCATTTGTCTTGGGGAACATTTTCCTAACTCCATATGGTCTGGATGGGGTTGTGCTATGGTCTGAATGTGTCCTCCCAAATGCATGTGTTGGAAACTTAATCCCCAATGTTGGAAGATGGTGACTTTTGGGAGGTGTTTAGGTCATATAGGCTCTGCCCTCATGAATGGATTCATGCCATTATAAAAGGGCTCGATGGAAGCAGTTTGAGCCCTTTTGTCCTTCTATCGTCTGCCATTGGAGGACACAGCAAGAAGACCTTTACCAGATTGCAGATGCTAGTGCCCTGATTTTGGATTTGCCAGTCTCTAGGGATGTAATAAGTGAATTTCTGTTCTTTCTAAATTACCCAGTCTCAAGTATTTTGTTATAGTACCACAAATGGACTGACAGGATGTCAATTACTTTCTGGCCACAGGACGGTCATGTGATCCAGACTGGGTCACTCATGGTTCATTATATGCTTGATATACTGATTGGTTTAAGAATGGCCACATGATTCGGCAGAAACAGCTTTCCTTTGAATTGATACACAAATGTGGTGAGTGAATTGCTTTTCTGCTGGGATGGCTGAGCTGGGAGAATGTGAATCTGGGGCTACCAGTGGGTGCCTTCCCTGGTTGCATGGAGGAACCCTGTCTTCAGTGGAAAGGAAAAGAGTGAGGCCAACAGAAAGAGAAAAACAGAAGCAGCCATGGATAGAAAGAGAGAGAGAGAGAGAGATTGAAGGGCAGGGAGAGAGAAGGGAAATGAGAGAGAAAACAATGTTATTTACTATGCCTAAATCTAAATTCATTCCCAGACTTCCCTGTTTTATAAGCCAACTTACTTTCCTTTTCTCTTCCTTAAGTTAGTCTTGAGTTTCTGAACTTGCAAGTGGTAGAATCCAGACTGTCACCTGTCTCCTCCTTTTCTTTGAATTCCATCAAGAATCTACTCATATAATGCCTTAGTGAACAATGTACACTTTATTGAATATTTCACAGATAAGAAAAAAGAGAAGGTTGGCAAACTATTTGCACAGAATACAGTCTGCAAATCCCCACTGTCATTTCTCGTCTCTCCTTGCCCCATCCTACTACAGGTGGTTTTCCTTCTGATCCTTCCACCTCACAGCCTCCAGCCTCTTTGGTTCCTTCTATATGTAAAACAATTTAGCTACCATCTTTTATTACCAAGCAGTCCCTTGAGATTTTGACTTTGATTCCAAGTACTTTTTCTTTAAAACTAAAATGATCGTATCCATTTTATTTTACTTGTTAGCTGGTCTCAAGCCCATAACCCTTATGACATGACTTTCGGGTAAAGTAGAAGAAAGCATGAGATTCACATCCCATGCACGCCCAAAGCAAGTCACTAGCAAATTGCTGCCGTGAGAGCAACCAGACAATTATAAATCAAGAAAAAGAGACCAGAAATAAAGATGCTTAGATCATCCCTCAGACTAAGTCTTGATCAGTTTACCAGTTCAGCTTCATGGAGGGAAGAAATGGAGCAGAGCATCCCAGAAGGGTTATATCAATGCATCTGTGCATGAGACCTTTTATTATGCAGTGGCTCTGTTCAAGAGTAAACATTAATGGCAGCAGCAGTCATGATGCCAGCTGCAGTGGGAAAGGTGCAGTGGGGGCTGCAGGCTCCATGAAGTTGACAGGAGCAGGGAACAGGTGGGGGCTTCTGAGTTGGAGGGGTAGACTTCTGCCCTCCTGGGCACAGCGGCAGCCACCCAGCTGTGGCTGAGGACCCAGACGTCCCTGTGCTCTTGGGGAACCAGGAAGCACCCCTGCCCCTGCAGGCTTGAAAGTGCCTGCTCCCACTGCTTGGCCTCTCCCTGCTCCTAGTGTCTGCTCCAATTTTGGAGCAAAGTTGAGGCCAAGCCCAAGCATTGTTGCAACCTGACCAAGTGTGCACACGCTTGGAGCAGCACTGACATGCCAACCCCCTGCCACCTCAGCTCCCTCCAGACTTTGGGCTCGGACATGAGCACTGGAGGGAGGATGAGGGGGTGCTGAGGGCAACTCTGCAGGGGCCTGCAGACATCCCTGAGCACAAATAGCTTGGGTGCCATGGGTGCCATAGAGGGCAGGTTGATGGTGGCAGGACGCAGACAGGCTTCTGGGTGGAAAGGGACATGTCCCCAGTGAAGCCCCACCTTCAAGCCAGGGATGATGTGAAGCCGGGGGGCCAGGCTGCCAGTTCTGCAAATGGGGTGAGAATTTATGGTGCTTTTTCCTGGCCCATCCATGGCCACTCACAGATGAATCAGCATGCACTCCCTCCCCTCTGAAGCCCATAAAAACCCCAGACTCAGCCAGACTCAGGCTGATGATGGGACAACCTTCCTGCTTGCAGATAGGAGCTACCCACTCTGGGTCTCCTCTATGCTGAGGGCCGGACACTCACTGGTCAACCTGCCTGCAGAAAGGAGTTACCCACTTAGGGTCTCCTGAGAACTGTTCTGCTGCTCAATGAAGCTCCTTTCTGCCTTGCTCACCATTCACTTGTTTGTGTGCCTCATTCTTCCTGCACATGGGACAAGAACTCAGGACCTGCCAAATGGCAGGACTAAAAGAGCTAGCTGTAACACAAACTGGGCTGAAATACATGCCCCAGCCACCCTCTCACCATGTTGTGGGTGACAAGGAGAGAAGAGCTATGGCCCTTTGGGCATCCCAGACCTAGGGGCTCCCTGAACCAAGGCTGTGGCAACCTCTTTGGGGTTCTGCTGTTTCTGGCATCTCCAAACTTCCAGGTGCCACCATATTCCTCTTGTCCAGATGCAGGTGCCCACAGTGGAAGCTGCATGCAGTATCTTTGGTCCAGCTGCAGCCTTGCATGGAGCTGGCACCTATGCCTGTACCTGGAGCTGCCTGCCCCACCAGTGTGCCTGGCTGTGTGCAGGGTCTGGATCCTGCACTCACTCACCCACATACCCCTCATCGCTCTGTGCCTGGCTGACACTTGGCAGGTGTGGGATCTGGGCCAGTAGTGTGAGCTGAGTGCACCCTGCTGGGCCAAGTGGGCAGAATGAGCCCAGTGGGTGTGAGCAATACTCAGGGAGAAGGCATCCATGCCACAGAGGTTTTTAGATGGTGAAGTAATATCCCAAGGATTCTGTGACAACATGACCCAGTCAATATTCTGTAATCAAATTGGTATTCTCCCATCTGGAGGAGAAAAGAAAGGGAGAAGGATGGTGTGTCAGAAACTATTGATTATTCTCACAATAGCAGTTCTTTTCTTTCCCTGCAATAGAAGCCCCAAAATTTAGCTAGGTACTAGCAACTTGGAATAAAAACTACATTTCCAGCAACTCTTGAAGCTAGGTATGGCATATAGCTAAGTTCCGGACAATGGGATATAAGCATAAGGTGATGTGTACAACATGCTGAAAATGTCCTTGGAGATAGGGGATACTCATTCCTTTGCTGAAAATGTCCTTGGAGATAGGGGATACTCATTCCTTTTTACTTTTTCCATCTGCTTGGCCAGAATGTGCATGTGATGGCTGGACCTAAAGTAGCTTCTTGGACCACAGGATGGAAGCCATACATTGAAGATGATAGAGCAACAATTGAAAAAGAGCCTGGGTCTCTGATGACTGTAGAGTTGCCATACCATACTTTCGTCTTCTGTAAGTCACTGTTATTATGGTCTCTGCACACTATAACTGAACCTATCTTAACTAATATCAGTGGGGATGCTATCTACTTTATGTGGCAATAATCAAGAAACCTTTGAACTCTATGCTATGAAATTTAGATATTTTTGGTGTATATCATGGGAGCAAATAATAAATGTTAAGATATGAAGAGAAATGTCAGAGGAATAAAATTCATTCACATTTGCAATAATGTTGCATTTTCCCTTTACATCACTAAGAACTAAGAGTACAATTTCTTAAAGTTCATTTCACCACCAAGTGTGACATTTGTAGTACGTTTTTAATAAATGATCCTGATGGTTTAAGAAAGTTTCCTTCTGTTCCTCAATTAAATATTCTTTTTGTTTAACATCATGAAGAAATGTTGAATTTTATTCAATGCTTTTATTGGGCATTTATTGTGATGATCATATATTTAAAATTTATTAATATGGCAAATTATATTAATAGATTTTTATGCCTTAAACTATCCTTACATTCCTGTGATAAACTGGTTAGTTATGATAATTTTTTAAATTATTATTTTGAATTGACTCATTATAATTATACATATTTATGGGATACAGAGTGATATTTTGATACATGCATACAATGTGTGATGATCAAATCAAGGTAATTAGCATCTCCATTACCTCAAACATTTATTATTTCTTCATGTTGGGAACATTCAAAATCTTCTTTTCTAGCTGTTTGAAACTATACAATAAATTATTGTTGACTATAGTCATCCTATAGTGCTATAGAATATGCTAGAACTTATTTCTCCTATCTAACTGTACTTCTGATTTCTTAACCAACCTCTGGCATCCCTTCTTCCTGCTATCCTTCCCAGGATCTAGTACCATCATTCTACTCTCTGTTTCTAAGTCATGATAACATTTTTGCATACATTGCTGAATTCAGTTTGCTAAAATTTTATTTATAGTATTTGTATCTATGTTTATACATAAGCTTACATTCAATTTTTCCTTCTTATATTTTCTTGCCTGGACTAAGTGGGGAAATGAGTCTTCTTTTCCATTAGAAACATTTATTCTTTTTTCTTTTTTGAGATGGAGGCTCACTCTGTTGCCCAGGTTGGAGTGCAGTGGCACGATCTCAGCTAACTGCAAACTCTGCCTCCTGGATTCAAGTGGTTCTCCTGCCTCAGCCTCCCGAGTAGCTGGGACTACAGGAGTGCACCACCATACCCACCTAATTTTTGTATTTTTAGTAGAGATGAGGTTTCACCATGTTGGCCAGGCTGGTCTCGAACTCCTGACCTCAGGTGATCTGCCTGTTTTGGCCTACCAAAGTGTTGGGATTACAGGTGTGAGCTACTGCACCTGGCCTCCATTATAAACATTTCTAATATTAAAAAGAGTTACCTGCCCCTTAAAGTTTTGATAAAACTTGTTTGTAGACTCTTCTGGGCATAGTGCTTTCTTGGTATGTCTATTTTTTAAACCTTTGAATTAATTTTTCCAAAAGTTATTAGTGGGTTGATAATCATCTAGTACCCATGATAAATCGATACCAGATGTTTTCAGCAATTGTCTGTTTGGATTTGTTAGTTGTTCTTTGGTTTCATCATTGTCTATCCTGTATCAGTTCAATATTTTAAAATATTACTCTTGGATATCGACCTATTTAAGTTTGTTATTTCTTCTTGAGTCAATTTACATAATTCACATTAAAACAAAAATGCCCTTTTTTATCATGAAGTTGTTCCTGGTATTTAGTTAAATTTTAATGATCTTTATGTTAAACTCTTTTATTTTTCATAGTGTTTATTTGTGCCTTCTTTTCTTGATCAATCTTGTCAGAGAATTATTTAGACTTTCTTAAACTTTATATAATTCTAATTTTGAGGTGTTTACTCTGTTCTTTTTTTCTAACTTTTAATTGAACACTTAACTCATCCATTTTCTATCTTAAAAATGTAGACATTTTTCCTCTTGTATCACTATCTGTAATTCATAAGTTTTAAAATACAATACTCATAGAATGTCATTCAGCTTTAAACACATCTCAAATTTAATTATAATTGTTTCTTTCAGGCTACTTTGAAATTGCAGTTTCTAATTTTATTGCCTTGTGACCAGTTTATTATGTATGCTATTGATCATTTGTATTTTAAGACTTCCTTTGTGGCCTAGAAGAGTGCTCAGTTTTAATAAATTCTCTATAGGTGCTCAGAACTTTAATTGTTAGTAACAGTTCCTCATGTATTCTTATATTAAACTTGTTAATATCATTGTATTCAACTTTTCTATATATTGACTTATTTTTTCTGTCTTCTGTCTTCTCTTTCACACATTATAATGATATTTTGATAATTTCTCCTATTTTTTTGCTTTATATACACATAAGACTATATTGTTCATTGCATATGGGTTCAAGATTGTTTCTGAGGCCTGGCGCGGTGGCTCAAGCCTGTAATCCCAGCACTTTGGGAGGCTGAGACGGGCGGATCACGAGGTCAGGAGATCGAGACCATCCTGGCTAACACGGTCAAACCCCGTCTCTACTAAAAAATGCAAAAAACTAGCTGGGCGAGGTGGCGGGCGCCTGTAGTCCCAGCTACTTGGGAGGCTGAGGCAGGAGAATGGCGTAAACCCGGGAGGCAGAGCTTGCAGTGAGCTGAGATCTGGCCACTGCACTCCAGCCTGGATGACAGAGCGAGACTCTGTCTCAAAAAAAAAAAAAAAAAAAAAAAAAAGATTGTTTCTGATCAATTGTTTTTTTTTTTCTGTCACTAAGTCCTAATCCTCTAAAGCATCTATTATCTGATATTACTTTAACTACATCATCTTCATTTTTTATAGTATTTGCCTAACATTTTTCTTTTTATTCTGTTTTTTTCAATCTTTCTGGATCATTATAATTTCAGTGTTTTCTTACACAAAGCATAGACTAGATTTAAACATTTTCTCAGTGAATCTCTGACTTTTAAAAAGCTAGTTTAGGCTGGGCTCGGTGACTTGCGCCTGTAATCCCAGCACATTGGGAGAACAAGACTGGTGGATCACGAGGTCAGGAGATGGAGACCATCGTGGCTATCATGGTGAAACCCCGTCTCTACTAAAAATACAAAAGAAAATTAGCTGGGCGTGGTGGCAGGCGCCTGTAATCCCAGCTACCTGGGAGGCTGAGGCAGGAGAATGGCATGAATCCAGAGATTGCGCCATTGCACTCCAGCCTGGGCGACAGAGTGAGACTCTGTTTCAAAAAAAAAAAAGAAAGAAAAAAAGCTGGTTTAACCCATTTACATTTATTGTAAGTTCTGACATGTTTGGTTTTATGTCTGCTATCTTTTACTGTATTTTGCATTTACTATGCTTTGTTTTTACTTTTCCCTATTACCATCAGTTTTCTCTAGTGTATTCGATTTATTGAGTTTTCTTGGGCCCTCAACACTTTATTTTAATTATTTTACTAGTTACCTTAAATTTTTAGCATGCATAACTGATATAAAAAATTCTAAGGTTAATTGTAATATTCTGTTACATTGAAATGTGTCTCTCAGTATTCAGGTGCTTGTGTAGTCTGCTCCTCTTGAAACTGGGTTTGTCTTTAACCAATAGTATGTGGCAGAAGTGACATCAGATCTGAATATAACATTTTAAAAGGCCTAATGGCTTCTGCTTTTGCACTCTTGGGTGCCATGGGCTAACTTGCTGGAGAGCCACATAGAGAGACTGTATGGAAAAACCACACGGAGAGGGAGAAGCCTTTAGACTCCATGGAAGAGAACTGAGGAACTGAGCTGACAATGAGAATTGAGGTCCCAGCATATGGTCCCAGTTGTGTGTTCTAGTCAGCTTCCAGCTGTTTGAACCATCTCTATACTAGTAAACAAGTGATTAATTAATGCAAGTAAATTAAAGCAAGTAATAAAGTAATTAATACAAGTATTAAGGGAGTGAAAAGAAACCATTTACCCACAGAATTGTGAGCCAATAAAGTGGTTGTTGTTTCAAGCCTCTGATAATTGGGATCTATTTCTACATGATAACAGATAAATGAAATGTTAATGAAATCTTGTCTCTCATACTAAATTACATACCATTCTTATTTTTTAATTCCAGTTTCTCCCATGCTTGCCAATATTCCACACTATAGTCTTTTTGTGGTTCTATTTTCCCTTTAAACATCTCAAAATTAATCGTTTAAATCAGTTTGTAGTTAATAATTCATTGGATATACCCACATGTTATCCAGGTTTTTTGCTTAATGTTGCTTCTTATATACCCATATTCATTTTGTGTCCTGTTTCTTGTTTACTTAATTATATTCCTTTGTTGATTACTTAGCAACAAATGAGTGATAAAAAATAGTAAGCTCAGTTTTTATTAGCTGAAAAGTCTTCATTTTGTCCTTATATTTAAATCACAGTTTAGCTTGATATGAAATTTTAGATTGGCATTTATTTTCTCTTAGCAATTTGAAGATAATAGACTATTACCATCTGGTTTTTGTTGTTGCTATTGAGTCATGTGCTGTTTGAGTCTAAATTTCATTTCTTCTTAATATATGTGTTTTCCTCAGGTTGCTATAACATTTTTCCTCATTACTCTTCTTATTATGCAGAATCACTATGGAATAGCCAAAATAAATTTACTTTTTTTTTTTTTTTTTGCTAATAACTCATACTTCCACAATCTGAAGATTCTTTCATCAGGTTAGGCCTTTTCACTCTAAGGCCATATTCTTTTCACTTGGCTAGTTTTTTATTATACAGCAGTCACACTATGGAAGGCATGTAGTTGTGGAGATTTTGCATTGTTCAAAATTCATGTAAGTCAAGACTAATCCTTACCTCACACAGAGAAATCTTAGAAATAGTAGAAAACAACAGCATGGATTACTTTACAAAGTGAATTTAGGTACAATAAAATGTTTGATCATCAGATATGAAACTGGTGCAAACTTAGCAAAATATGAATGGTCTCTTTAAGATTTAATGAGGAAAGAAGGCTTGTTTAGGTTGGAAAAACAGCTTCTAGGTTTTGAAGCATTCACTTTCAGATTTCTTTGAAATTAAAAAGGTGGAGACTGTTTCAGTAATCATTGTTTATTTTTTCATAAAATGCTAAATATTTTTCCTAATGTTCTGTGCATATTGAATTAGTAAACGAATATGTGAAAGAAAGTAAACAACTGGCCTAGGTTTTCTGTTCAAAATGTTTTTCTACCCTCTCTTGGGAACTGACAGACTAAGAAACAGCAAGGATTAAGAGGGATCTAAACAAACCAATCAAACAACAAGTTCTAATTGACATATATGGAATACCCCCACCAAATGAGAACAGAAGACACAGTTTTTTTTTTTCAGGCTACATAGAACATTTCCAATAGATCATATCATAAGCCATTAAAGAAAAAACCCTCAACAGAAGAATTTAAATCATACAGAGTATGTTCTCTGACCATAATGAAATTAAACTAGACATTAATAACAGAAAAAATGATAGAAAAATCTCTAAACATATGGAAATTAAATAATATACTTTTAACTAATCCATGGGTCAGTGGGGAATTCTCAAAGGAAAGAAAATGCATAGAACTGAGTGAAATGAAATACAACATATCAATACATGTGGGATGCAGCTAACGCAGTCCTGAGAAGGAATTTATAGCAGTAAATGCTTAATTAGAAATGAGGAAAGGCCTTGAATCAATAATTTAAGTTCACACCTTGAGAAACTTTTTAAAAAAGGTCAAAATAAATCCAAAGTAAGCACAAGAAGGAAAACAAAGTAAAAACAGAAGTCAATGCAGTAGAAACAGGAAAACAACAGAGATAAATCAATGAAAACAAAAGCTAGTTCTTTGAAAAAAACTAATAAAATTGATAAACCTCTAGCAAGACTGACCAAAATAAAAAAGAAGACATAAATCACCAAAATCAAAAATAAAATAGGAGATATCACTACAGATCTTATAGCTATTAAAAAGACACAAAAGAATGCTACAAACAACTTTATGCTTATATATTTGATCACTTAAAGAAGTGGGTCAATTTTTTAAAAACCTAAAACTACCCACTCTCAACTAAGATGAAATAGACAATCTGAGTAGCTATAACCATTAGAGAAATTAAATTCATAGTTTAAAAGCTCATGAAAAATAAATCTTCAGTCACAGATGTTTTCACAGGTGAGTTTATCCAAACATCTAAAAAAAATTAGCACTAATTTTAAATAAACTCTTCCAGAAAATAGAAACAGCAGAAGTACTTCCCAACTCATTTTATGAGCCCAGTATTACCTTGACGCTAAAATATGACATAGACAGTATTAAAAAATAAAGAAGAAAGGAAAAGAAATCTACAGACCAATATCTCTCATGAATTTAAACATAAAAATCCTTAACAAAATATTAGCAAACTAAATCCAATACTGTGTAAAAGAATTCTACGCCATGACCAATTTGGACTTATTCCAGGAATGTAAGATTGGTTCGACATTCAAAATTAATCATTGATATATCAGCCTAAAGGAAAGATAATATGATAGTGTCAATTCACACAAAAATCATTTGACAATACATCCACAAAAGCAATTAAATGGAGGAAGTTAAATCTTTTCAACAAACGGTGCTGGAGCAATTGAACACCCATAGGCAAAAAACAAAACAATACAAATCAAAAACAAAAGAACTCAACCCAAATATCATACACTATACAAAACAATCGAAAAATGAACTTAACTGTAAAACATAAAACTACAAAATGTTAAAAACAAGGCCAGCCGTGGTGGCTCATGCCTGTAATCCCAGCACTTGGGGAGTCTGAGGCAGGTGGATTACCAAGTCAGTAGATGGAAACCATTCTGGTCAACATGGTGAAACCCTGTCTCTACCAAAAATACAAAAAAATTAGGTGGGCGTGGTGGCACACACCTGTAGTCCCAGCCACTCAGAAGGCTGAGGCAGGAGAATCACTTGAATCTGGGAGCCAGAGGTTGCAGTGAGTCGAGATGGTGCTACTGCACTCCAGCCTGGTGACAGAGCAAGACTCTGTCTCAAAAACAAACAAACAAACAAAAAACAAAAAAACAACCAACCAACCAACCCAACAAACAAACCAAAAACAAAACAGGAAGTAAAGCTTCAAGATCTAGGGCTAGGCAAGAAGTTTTTAGACTTTACACCAATTGGGTCTCCTCAAAGTTAAAAACTTTGCTCTGCAAAAGCCTATGGGAAGAGGATGAAAAGATAAACTACAGACTAGGAGAAAATAGTTACAAACAACATAGTCAACAAGGGACTGGTTTCCAGAAAATATAAAGAATTCTCAAAATTTAACATTCAAAAATCCCCAAACAATCCAATTAGAAAATGGACAAAGGCCATGAAAAGACATTTTACTGAAGAGGTCATACGGTTGTCAAGTAAGTGTATGAAAAAATGTTCAACATCTCTTGCCATTAGGAAAATTCAGCTTAGGAACATGATGAGCTATCACTGCACACACATCAGAATGACTAAAATAAAAAAACAGTGACCACACCAGGTGCTGTCAGGGATGTGGAGAAACCGGATCACTCCTACATTGTTGGTGGGGATGTAAAATGATACAGTCACTTTGAAAACAGTTTGGTAATTTCTTATAAGGCTAAATATGTAATTATGATATGACCAGCAATTGTACTCTTGAGCAAATGAAACGAAAAGCTGTATATGAATGTTCATAGCATCTTTCTGTAATAGTTGAAAACTGGAATCAGCCCAGATGTCTTTCAAGACATGAATGATTAAACAAACTGTGGTACCTGCATTCCTTGGACTAGTACTCAGGAATTAAAAGGAATAAACTATGGACGTAGGCCATAATTTGGGTGATTCTTCAGGGAATTATGGTGAGTGAAGAAAGTCCAATCTTGGAAGGTTACATCCTGTGTGATCCTATTTATGTAACATTTTAAAAGTGACAGACTTTTAGAAATGGAGATTACTGGTTGCCAGGGGTTAAGGATGGGGGACGGGAGAGGAGGACCCTTGTGGTGATGAAATATTCTATATGTTAACTGTGGTGATGGATTCATGAACCTATACATGTGATAAAATTGGATATAACTAAATACACAAATATTTACATGTTAAACTGGGGAAATATGAATAAGATAGGTGACTTGTGTCACTGTCAGTATCCTGATTGTTACATTATACTACAGTTTTGCAAAATGAGGGAAACTGGTAGAAAGTATTTTATGGATTGTTTCTTACAACTGCTTGTGAATCTACAATTATCTCAATAAAAAATTTCTATAAAAATGATCTATTAAATAATCTATACATCTTTAATTTTCTATCTAAAATTGTATTTTATACCCTTTACCTGATTTTGTACACAGGGTTACAAGATAAACTTATTTTGTGGGTTACTTCTGAAAGGGGAAAGAAAATAGTAAGATGGATAAATGTGCTATTAACTAACAAGCAGTAAAGCGACCCTTCTTGGTTTTGGTGTTTTTTCAGCCGAGTCAGTTATATTAAGAATCATCTTCTCTGCTGGGCTCACTCCTATAATCACAACACTTTGGGAGGCCAAGGCGAGAGATTGCTTGAGCTCAGGAGTTCAAGGTCAGCCTACGCAACACAGCAAGACCTGCAACAACAACAAAAACTAGCCAGGTGGGGTAGGGCTCACCTGTAGTCCCAGCTACTTGGGAGGCTGAGATAGGCGGATCGCTTGAGCCCATGAAGTAGAGGCTGCAGTGAGCCATGATTGTGCCATAGCAGACAGAACGAGACCTGAACTAAAAAAAAAAAAAAAAAAAATTATCTTCTATAATTAACAGAGTATGGTTGTAAAGAAGACACTTCCCTTGAATGTGGTCAGGCAGTATTTTTTTGGTAATGAAATGGTTAGGACCTTTTTTTCTTAGAATTCAGATTGTACATGGCATCATATGACTGAAGGGACATTTCTCTTGAAGTCTATCTGTACTATCTTTCTACAGCTGCAAAACTCTTCTCTCCACTGCATTTGTAATAATGATGATTACTATTATTAATACTAATAGCCCCAACAATATTATGCAGTATAATGGCTCAGTGATTATACTGAGAAGTTTGATGGAATTACTTTCCTGAGCTCATTCTAAAATTTCTTCTTGCTCAATATTATCTTGTTATTTCTGTTCATTTGTCCCTTACAATCTCCAACCTA
This sequence comes from Rhinopithecus roxellana, assembly GCF_007565055.1. Taxonomy (NCBI): domain Eukaryota; kingdom Metazoa; phylum Chordata; class Mammalia; order Primates; family Cercopithecidae; genus Rhinopithecus; species Rhinopithecus roxellana. Next base: position 44,057,960 of record NC_044566.1, on the reverse strand, counting down.
TTATTTCCCTGTAATTAGAAGCTCATGGGGGTGAGGCTTTTTCATTTTGGTTTCCTCTTCACTGCCTGGAGCACTGTGGACACTGTTTCTCTTTTGATGTTGACATCTTCAAATGGAGACTGGTGGCTTCACAAGTTAGGACAGTCACTGCATCAACCAGGACTAATTTGATAATATTCTTCAAGCTCATTATAATATTGGCTCTTCCCCAAACACCTTGATATTTTGAGAGATTAGTGCTAAGAAACCAGACTTGTTCATTCCATTAAGACTTTGAAAATCCAACCCAAAATGCTCATGTTTTGTGACTCTATTTGCAGTAATATTTAATTTTTAAAATATTTAAGGTCATGATAAATTTGACCTTTACCAAGTAAACATTGATAGATGTTGATATTACTGTTTTCAGGTTTATTGTTGTGTAGCATCTGAATCAGTGAATTTACACACTCTTAATCAGGGGAATAAAGTGCACAAAAAAATTAACTAAGCAGCAATTGCACCATCTACTGCTCTGATGCTTTTGAAAAAGAAAGTAAGTGACTGAGATACATAAAACAACCCATGCAACTTGCAGCAAATGTATCTAAACTACAGTAAAGTGACAGGATAAATAAACTAGATGTTGCTCCTTGAAAGGACCATTTTCTCTACTGGACCTGTCAAAACAGTGAACCCAATGACAGTGTTTAGAAAATGTTCACTGAAACGGACTCACAGACCAAAGTATACACAAACCTGCTGTTGAAAGGTATTCTCTGAGGATGACGATAATAAATCAAAAAACAAGTCTACTGCAAATAGAATTTATGTGGACCAGTGTCTTCTTCACTGAATATCACCTTCATAGAAAATGTGAGACACCCTGATTTGAGATGTTTAGTCACTTATCTACAGGAAGCACCACTCACGTTAGAGAAGGAAACCTCAGACCACTCACATGAGCGCTAGCTCCCATAGAGGCAGTGAGAGCCGGATCTGAACCACGCAAGTACTTACTCATGCAAAGTGTGGCTTCATATTTGAACCAGGGAGATTCAGGTGTGGGTTTCTGTTCTGCCATGGAGTAAACACCTCTCTGCCCAAAATTACAGACTCAAACTTCGTATAATTTCCTCAGACCAACTAAATAATACACCTAAGCTTGGACAAAGTCTGGGGGAACACCAAAAAAAAAAAATTTTTTAATGATTTCTTACCTGAAGGGAGAAGGAACCTAATGATAGTAGTGTCATGCAGGGTAAAGGTGGACAAGGTTAATACAATACAGCAGGTGTGGCTTGAAACTGGGCAGTGGAGGCTGCAGAACAAAGGCTCCTGACCATTGTTGCTGTCTAGATTAACTTAGATATTCGGCAATGCCATTTCCCATCTCTGTCTAGAACGATAGGCCTCTTCAACCACAATGGTCTCTTTGCCTTGAATTCTTCCTATCAGATTTCTTTTTCAATGGTATCTCTACTCAAGATTGCTAAAACCAGAAGCAACTGGCAGAAAACATTTTATTTCCAGCAATACTTGATTATCTCTTCTGTTGGTCAAAATGGTTTCAAATGCAATCTGTTCTTCATTAAAATCAGGCTGGGCACGGTGGCTCACACCTGTAATCCCAGCACTTTGGGAGGCTAAGGCGGGTGGACCACCTGAGGTCAGGAGTCTGAGACCAGCCTGGCCAACGTGGCAAAACCCCATCTCTACTCAAATACAAAAATTAGCCGGGTGTGGTGGTGCATGCCTGTAGTCCCAGCTACTCCGGAGTCGGAGGCAAGAGAATCACTTGAATCCGGGACTAGATTGCACCACCACACTCCAGCCTGGGCGACAGAACAACACTCTGTCTCAAAAAAAAAAAAAAAAAAAAATCAGAAAATGTTTAACTTGATTTTCTTTCTTCTTCACTGAACTTAAATTTACCCAATATCTAAATGTTCCTAGAAATCTGTATTGAAGCCATAAATAATACACTTTGCTCTATGCCCAGATCTTTGTACTACAAACCGCTTTCTAAGAGATACATATAATGTCTAGCGCTACTGGTGCTACTGGTGTAAAACTCCTTTATTTGCCATGGCCCCTTATTATCATCATGGCCCCTTATTGTTATCATGTCTAGCTATAAAAAAACTCAATTTAATTAACAAATAGATTTCTTTATTGTCCAAATGTCCAAAAATAATATAAATCAATGGTCTAATGCAAAAACACAGGAAATTTTCTCTCTCTCTCTTTTTTTTTGTCATCAGCTGTCTGCTGACCTTAGATAAATCACCAGATCACCCTGACTCCCAGCTTCCTCATCTGTAATACAAAGGGACTGGTCTAGGTAACCCCCAAAGTCTCCCCCTGCTCTAAAAATTCCCAGTTCTACAGAGGACCAAGAGAAAGTAATTTCTTCCCTAATTATTCTATGAAGTTTCTAATTATCAATCCCATTCTTCTGGTTGCTTTGTATTCAAGCCTGGATTGCTATAATTATTTAAGGGTAATTATCATATTTAAATATAAGTGTTTAAACTATAAGGGACCATGGCTGTAGGAACCTTAACATTAATTAGGCCATGTGAGACTTCACTAAATTAAAAAATAAAAAAACCTCTCTGTTTCATCAACTATCAAATCATCTGAGCTTGCTCTGGCCTTGATAAGCTTTTAATAAGCTGTGTGACTCACCCGGAAGACAGAGCATTAGATTCTCCTAGTGTTTTAGACTGTTTGTTGGTAAAAGCGCCCAAGGGAAGATAGGATATACAGTTGCCCGTCAGCATCTTGGAGAGAGATTGAAAATGAAATTGCTACTTCAAAGGCAGAAAAACACAATGTCCTCAAGTTTCTTGTGTAGAAATAATGATAAATAAATGCTATCTTATCTCTGGAGTAATTGGCAATAATGTCGCATGAAAAAAATACTTATGCTATCCCAGCAAAGAAAAAGTGATGATAATAAGGGGCCATGGCAAATAAAGAAGGATGTTTACGCCAGTTTAAAAAGATCATCTTTCCCTGTTTCCTTTCCTCTTTTGACTGCTGACCTGCTGTATTATAACAGTGATAAGAGACATTTTGAGAGGTTTTACAAATACTGACTCTGCAACTTGGAGTTATCAGTAACTTTGTCCCGTGTCCTTTCTTTAGGCAAAAGAAAATAAAAATAAACGTGCACTGCAGTTTATCTTAGACAGTTTATCTTAGAATTGAGTATTGTGAGGGGAAAAGGGGGCCTAAAAAGTCACAGATATATTTGACTAGAGGAAGTAGGAATATAGTTTAAAACCAAGACTATGATAGCTCAAACTGTTATGACCACTCAGTATTTTCTGCTTTTTAAAATGTAGTTGAAACCTGCATTATGATAATGTAGGTAATTGCTAAGTATGAAATGGTAAGACAGTTGTACAGATTTCAGGTGATTGTAATCCTAGATGGATTTGAACAATTTGAACAATATTATTTGTGTATATCAGTGTGTCTCATTCAGCGATTAGTTTTCTCTCAGGAGACATTGGCAATTCCTGGAGACGTTTTTGGTTGTCACAACTTTGGAAGGTCTGCTGGCATTCAGTGAGTAGAGGTCAGGGGTGCTGCTAATCATCTTTCAATGCACGGGAAAGTCCCCGACAACAGTTACCCAGTCTGACGTGTCAATAGTGCTGAAGCTGAGAAACCCTGATGAGCATTATAAGGATAAAATTAATAAACATTTGGTATAGACCGATGACTTCCGTGGTATGCCTTTTTAGGGAAGGAACAACTCTGTTCCTAGATAGTTGGAAGATTGACCAGATAGATAAGGCCTCCAATATGCCAAGCCTGGTGTCAGGAAACTCCCTGGCTTAGACGGGGCTGCTAGGCCATGATTTAAGGTACCCGATCCAATGTGCGTGACCAGAGGCCACCAAACTGCACCTGAGTTGGGGACTTCTTGGATTATGTCACCGATCTCAGGTAGAGTGTAAGAAACTCCTGTAGTCACTAATTCAACCAGAAGAAAGAATTCAGACTTCTTCTCATACCTGCACACAGAAAACTGTGGCTCTCCTCAAGTTAGCCAAGGTACAGACCAGAAAACAAGTAGTAGTTGCAATGATGAAACAGTCTGCACATAAGCAACTCGATCAGCCAGAGCAGGGAGGGGTAAACGTAGGTATGTGTGAGTGTGTTAGCATGAGTGTGAGTCTGCGTGTGCATGTGCCCCGATGAGGCATGCTGGTGAGGTCAGTCTTCTAAGGACCACAGATTTAGCCCAGGGACAGCGTGAGGCATCAGCCTTTAATTTCTGTAGACTTCAGATGACATTCCATCTATTAGGCTATATTTCACAGGTGTGCTTGCAAATGAGAACATGAGAAATGTGTTCTTAAAATTTCATGTGGCTCATCTGACTTTGCCACATCAAATCAAAATGTCCTTCATCTCAGAGGTACCGCAGGTGGAGTCTCCAGATTTCAGAGGAGGTACTAGACAGTAATAATCTCATCAAAGATATTCCTGCCTTTTGTGTCCTAGGGTCTGTGACACACAGGCTCTTAGTTATTCTGAGGCCTTTAAGTCTTCTGTGGGGAGTGCGTTCGGGGATGATGGAGAGAAACTTCATGTGTTTAATTCAGTTGTACTCATTATCAAAGCTTACTCAATATATTTACAGTACAATATAAAACTTAAGGTGATGTCTGAATCTATCTGTTAAACAAATTACAATATATTTTGGAACTTTATTCTAATTTTCCCATTAATGTAATTACCTAAATTCATTTATAAACTTCATACACCACCACTTGTAGTTTTTAGTTCTGTAACATATACATACGTATATGAGTACATTGTGTATTCTTTGCTTTTAGGAAATCCAGTATAGGAAAATCTAAAGTTGGAAAACAGATAACCCTCAAGGTGATTATTTATATGATCAAATAATTGGTTACTTTCCAAAAGTCCCTTTCAATGAAAAAAAAAAAACAAAATAGAATAAAAAACCAAATCAAATCCATAAATATAAATTAAGTACCTAATCTTATGAGCAAGACAGAAGAGAATGAATATACAAAGAAGACCAAGATTAATTTTGGGTCTTTAAGATTTTATAGGCTGGGCGTGGTGGCTCTCAGCCTGTAATCCCAGCACTTTGGGAGGCCAAGGAGGGTGGATCACCTGAGGTTGGGAGATCAAGACCATCCTGGCTAACAGAGGGAAACCCCGTCTCTACTAAAAATGCAAAAAATTAGCCAGGTGTGGTGGCATATGCCTATAATCCCAGCTACTCGGGAGGCCGAGGCAGGAGAGTCTCTTGAACCCGGAAGGCAGAGGTTGTGGTGAGCCAAGATCACGCCATTGTACTCCAGCCTTGGCAAAAAGAGCAAAACTCTTAAAAAAACAAAAAACAAAAAACAAAAAACTTTATATCGTTTAAGTGACTTCAAAAGCATCATTTACATATCATTAACCACATGACTGGTGGGTAGAGTTGTTTCTGTCCATTAGATTCCTTTCTCAGGGAGCCACTTATCTCTGTTTCGGCCCGCATGATCTTATGTCTTTTTTTTTTTTACGTAAACCTATAAGTCTTTGAATGTTTTTCTACTTTCTGGTATGGAACAGGCTTACCTTGTACTTTCCCTCTCCTAGCCCTGAACCTATTCAGTTTCTCCAAGAAGCCCAGTGCAATGATATTTAGAAACCAAAATCAGGGCATCAGATGTGTTCATTGCTACTGAGATATTATTGCTTCTTATCCCCTTTAGTAGAGACAGTTAGAATACATATTTATTTAAATTGTGACTGAATCACACTGAATCCCCTGTTCCCAATTCAAAACCACAGGGTTTTTCCTTTAATGGAAAGGCATTCTACATTCTTTAACTCAAATCAGTGATCCCTAGTCAGGAGTGCTTCTTGTCTCATATTCAAGTTTGTAATCATTTATTTCTTATTTTGCTCCTAAAGTGACTCAGTAAGGGAAAACTGATGTGCAGGCTGATTAGCTTTTACTGTGATCCCTTTTTCTAAGGAGCTTTCAACAGTTTCCATTCATTTTGCCTGACTCAGAAGGTACAATCTCTTATTTCTTTTAGTACCTTAAAAAACAAACAAATAAAAACACCACTTTCCAAAATCCTATGTATTTCATATATGTCTAAGGTTTTGAGGACAACCCAACCTATACAGCTTTCTCCAAGGATTGTGGAGGAGAGGGAACAGAGCAGAGAGGGGGTGACTGCCTCGTGATCTTGTACAGTTCACTGCTTACTGTTTGAAGTCTTGAGACTAGGAGACTCATATTTCTGCTACCAGATAATTAAGATACAACATCTTAATTATGCTTCTATCATCATGCAGGTCAATGGTGTGCTGTGTAAAATTTTGCTGAACTTAGTATTTTCGCTGGTTCCAAAGGGCTGCACTATTTCATAAAAAAAGAACTGTGTTTCATAACAAAGTATGGCATAATTAACGTAACTGTAACAATGACAAAAATGTGAATTTCCTCCTTCTCTTTCCTTTCTTTGAAGTCAAATGGGGAACCAAAATGGAATGTAAACGGAAGCCTTTTTTGTCTTTCTTCTACCAAGCTTTGTTTGAGGTTCCAAATTCAATACACAGCTAGCACTGAGGAGGGTGTAGCAAATTTTCCAGCAGCTGCAGCCAGGATTAACTGCATTGCCTTCTTCCTTTGCCAAATCCATTCGTAAAACAAAACTGAAACAGGTCCTGAAGCTTTGTCATCTTTGAAATTGAGGCCCAACACACAGTGCAGAAAGTGCCGGACTTCAGAAAATCTGGGTTTGGGACCAGTTTTTCTGCTTTAGTGCCAAGTGGCCTTGGGCAAAGCATTGGTTCTCTTTGAGCCTGTTTCCTTCCCTGTAAAGCAAAAATAAAAGTCACCGTCTTGCTTACCTCATAAGGGCGTTTGAGGCTCAAATTAAATGTGATAATGTCAAAGAGCTTTGCAAACTCTAAAGAACTATAAATATAAGGTGTTATTAGAAGCTGTTGAAAGTAAATAATGAGGCAGCTTAATTCAAGTAATTTCAAATGACTCAGGGTAAAAAGAGCTGTGTGAGAGTGTTAGATATTTGCACTGCCCTGTGGTAATAAGAGAAGAGAGGGAGGGCTGAGGTGGGGAAGGTAGCATGACTCCTCTTCCCTGGTAAAGGTGAGCTGGGGTTGGGGAGGGAGATATTGAAGTTGGGGAAGGCAGGAGACGTCGTCACAGCAGTTTGTAAAATGGAATTATGATGATGAGATGGGGTTTAGCTAACAGGAGAGAGAAAGATGGTAGGAACAGCCAAATGTGCTACAGAAATAGCAGAAGTAGAGCAAAAGATGTGGCTCAGAAATAGCAATAAAAACATAAGTAAATAAATCAGAAATCAAGGCTGATAAAGGTCAGAGGAGAAGGCTACGCATATAGGGAGAGCCTGGGGGGAAAGGAGTTTCCAAGCTTAGTGACAAAGGAGCCTGAAATAGGGATCCCAGGGTGTCAGCAGCTGATGTCCTGAGCCAGCGGTCTCCAGACACTCGTTCGCATTTATGAGTGCCTACTGTGTGCCAGGCACTAGAAAGAAGACTCTGTTTTCAAACAAAATCTTACAAGAACAAGAATATGTAAAATAGAAAAATTTGATGCTGCGCTGTTGAAGCAAGGCCTGGGGGACTCAGGGCCATTCGGCTTTCCTCTGGATCCCATTGGTAGCTCCCAAAACATCTCTGCAGGGAGTGAGGCCTCTACTGAGAGACAGAGATAGTACCACTTATCCATGTTAACTCCAGCGCCTAGCACATGATAAGCATTAATATTTCCTGCATAAATGAGTGCATGTATGCATGAATGAATGCACAAAATAGAGAGTGGGTGGTCTGTAGGAAAGAATTCAGATAAATGGATGCAGTGGATTCCATAACTGCATAGTGAGGCTATAACTTAGCAACCATGAATAGTTAATACATAAAGGTTTCTCAATCTTCAGACATGGAATGGTGGGTGGGTCACTGTGACTGGCTTGTCAGAGGCCGAGGGAGACACATCCGTGTGTGTCCAGCCATGGTAGCCAAAGTTAGGGAGCATAAGACAAGACAGTACAAGAGAAAGCTTCTGGCGACAATGTCTTGGTCACTTCATTGCAAAAACACAACTAGTCCAGTGCTCTGCTCCTGTGTGGTGGGGCAGGCTGTCTTCAGAATCACAGAACACAAGAAAGACAGCTGACATTTATCGTGTGCTACTTGCCAGGCACAGAAGCAGTCCTTTTATGCGTTGTGGGTAGAATAATGGCCCTGTAGAGATGTCTATATCCCAATCCCTGTAGCCGATAAATATTCTATGTTACACAGCAATGGAGAAACTAAGGTTGCTAACCAGCTGACCATGAGGTGGGGAGAGTGTCCTGGATTATCCAGGTGGGCCCCATGTCATCACGGCATCCTTGCAAGTGACAGTGGCAGGCAGGCGAGTCAGAGAAGGAGCTGTAAGGACAGGAGCACATGTTGGAGTGATGTGATGTGATGTGATTTGAGGACTTGACTGCTCACTGCTGTGTTTGAGACGGAAGAGGGCCACAGACCAAAGCAATGCAGGCAGCCTCTAGGAGCTAGAAAAGCAAGGAAACAGATTCCCCTCTAGAGCCTCCTGCTGATACCTTGATCTTAGCCCCGCAAAACCCAGTTCAGACTTCTGATCTCCAGAACTGTAAGATTAAATAATTTGTGTTGTTTTCAGCTACTACATTTATGGTAATTTTTTTTTTTACAGTAGCCATAGGAAATGAATACAGATGTTCTCACTCCACCTTCATGTGACAGCCCTAACAGTTGGGTACTTACTGTTGGCGTTTTCCAGATGAGTAGAATGAGGCACAGAGAGGTTGGATCACTTGACCTAGTGCTGCAGCAGGTGGCCTGACTCCACAGCCTGCTCTGTTTATCACACTGTCCCCTGGAGTGGCTTTACCTCCTCCTCCCGACAAATGAGAAAATGAGGCCAGAGAGAATTGTCCTGACCTGCCCCAGGTCACATGCAAGTTTGAGGAGACAAAGCTCAAACCATGCCCCCAGGAGAATGGTGTAGACCAGTGCTTCACAAACCTAAAGTCTCATCAGAATGCAGGTTCCAATTTAGCAGGTCTGTCTGAGCTGGACTCTAGGACCCTGTGTTTGTAAACAGCTCACAACTGAGGTCCAGCCTCTAGGTCTGGAGCAGCAAGACTGTAGTAGCAGCTCCTGTTCTCTGCTTTGAGGGTCTGAGAATCTAGGGTCATTAGAAGAGGCTTGGGCTTCCAGTGGGATGAAGATGATGGGGCACTGGGAGGGAGAGAGGATGCTTGGAGACGAAAAGACACAGGCACCGATGGCCTCTTGACAGTCCTGTGTGGAATGAAATTTAGGGTTTTATAGGGAAAGGCCAGGGCTAACCAGAACGATATAACTCTTTGTGCTGCCCGAGAGAAAGATGTCACTCAAAAGTGATGATTATTTTTGTCATTTAAAAAGTCATCAAAAACACATGTAATTCCAGTGCTTTGGGAGCCCAAGGCAGCAGGATCGCTTGAGCTCAGAAGTACAAGACCAGCCTGGGAAACATAGTGATACCTCATCTCTATTAAAAATTTAAAAAATTAGCTGGGCATGCAGGTGCATGCCTATAATCTCATCTACTCTAGAGGCTGAGGCAGGAGAATCATTTGAGCCTGGGGAGATGGAGGCTGCAGTGAACTATGACTGCACTACTGCACTCCAGCCTGAGTGACAGAGTGAGACCGTAATTCAGAAGAAAGAAAGAAAGATGAAAGAAAGAAAGAAAGAAAGAAAGAAAGAAAGAAAGAAAGAAAGAAAGAAAGAAAGAAAGAAAGAAAGAAAGAAAGAAAGAAAGAAAGAAAGAAAGAAAAAAGAAAAGTTATCCAAAGCTTGAAGCTTGCAGGCATGGGTCGGGCATGGTGAATAGCACAGACAGGTGGAGGATATTCTCTCTGCCACAGACCCTAAAATATCTATATGAGATTGTGGGAGAAAACCCAACAGTCTTCATTTCCTGCCGTGTGTTTTATGTAATTCTTTTATTTTATTTTTTGGTTTTGAGAGAGAGAGAAAGAGGTAGTGTGCTTCTTCTTCGAGAAATGTCTCTAAAGTTTTGGCAGAATCAAAAGGCTAGTACCTCAGGCCCCTTCCTCTCCTCAGGCCCAACACCGCCCACTCCACAGACAGCAAACAGCCCCAGGAGAGTTGCTACTCTATAACTGCGATCATGGACCCCTGAGTCTCCATTTTAAAAGAATCCATGCACCCCTCTGTTTGTGTGTGGGGTGCCGGGAGATTCCCTAACCTACTTCACTGCAACTTAATAATTTCCAGTTGTCTATGGCTACTGCAGCTGCCTGCAGACTAGGAGTGTTCTGGTTTCATTTTGAAACAACTCCCAGGCACGCAAGTAAGAAGGTATCAACTTTCCTTTCACATATGTGAACTCAGAGAGGAAGCCAATGTTTGGCTGACTGGTTCCTAGGAGTACAGAGTGAAAACATTGCTTGTATTTATTTAAAATGGCTAGAAAATGAGAACTTTTTAAAAAAATCATCATACTTGGCACTATTCTTTTAAATACAACGGCAGTTTTTATAGGGAATAATATGTAGATTGATAAATAGGTAGACAAATACTCTTTTTCATTATTTCATTAGGTAAATATGGAAAATGCTCAGTAGGCCTTTTAAACATTTTAAAGGACTCCAAAGATGTTGGAGAAAATGGAACATTCATTCTTACTTTTTTAGATAGATAATAATGTAGACACATAGAGAAATATCCAGAAGGATATTCATCAAAATGTTAACAGTATTTGTCTCTGGATGACAGAATTTAGAGCAGGTTTTTTTGTTTGTTTGTTTGTTTGTTTGTTTTTTTGTGAGACAGAGTCTTGCTCTGTCACCCAGGCTGGAGTGTAGTGGTGTGATCTCGGCTCACTGTAATGTCTGCCTCCTGGGTTCAAGCAATTCTCCCTGCTTCAGCCTCCCAAGTAGCTGGGATTACAGGTGCCCACCACCACACACAACTAATTTTTGTATTTTTAGTAGAGATGGGGTTTTACCATGTTGGCCAGGCTGGTCTTGAACTCCTGACCTCAGGTGATCTGCCCATCTTGGCCTCCCAAAGTACTGGAATTACAGGCATCAGCTACTACATCTAGCCTGTATTTCTTTTCTTTTTTTTTTTTAATATTTTTTTCCCATACTCACAGCAATTCAGGGGGCTGAGGCAGGAGGATGGCTTGATCCCAGGAATTGGAGGCCAGCCTGGGCAACATGGCAGAGCCCTGTGTCTACAAAAAGAGTACTAAAATTTGCCAGGCATGGTAGCATGTGCCTGTAGTCTCAGCCACTCAGGAGGCTGAGGTGGGAAGATCACTTGAGCCTGGGAGGTCAAGGCTGCAGTGAGCTGTGATCGTGGCACTTCACTCCAGCCTGGGTGACACAGTGAGACCTGGGGTCAAAAAAAAAAAAAAAGTGTGTGTGTATTATGTTATATATACATATTTCAGTAGCTTTTGGGGTACAAGTGGCTTTTGGTTATATGGATGAATTATATAGAGGTGATTTCTGAGATTTAGTGCACCCCATACTTGACACAATTGACCTTCCATGCTCCGTAATGTAGAGTTTGCAAACTGAAGCTTTAAGGTACTTCTAAAAACTAAGTTTTCTACTAACCATCCCAGCTTAGGGGTTCACCTCTAAGGGTAGTGGTAATTCTTCAGGAAAATAATGAAATATGTTGATCAGTTGCCTGCTCAGTCAGCAAACATTGAGGAGCCTATAAAGTCCAAGGAAGGTGTTTTGCTGGGTTCTGAAGAAAAGCCTCTCTTTTCTTCCAGTCAGGGCCCAGGTGTCCAGTGTGACAGTTCTGCATGCTGAGCACTTAGGTGAGGAGGACTCTGGCCATCAGGGGAACTTGAGGCTATGGGGTTTTCAATTATCTATCTAGAGGAGCGAAAAAACAAGCTTGAGGGTTACACGACCTTTGTTATCTGTGTCGTCTCGGTCAGGCCCAACACTTCCTGCTATTCTTCTTCGCTATGGTCTTGTGTCATCATCTGCAAAATACGAATAAAAATACTTCCTCCCAGGAGTATTGTGAGATTAGAGGAGACAATAAGAATGGCACAAAGTAGGTCTCTAAAAATGTTTCTGGCCGGGCGCGGTGGCTCAAGCCTGTAATCCCAGCACTTTGGGAGGCCGAGATGGGCGGATCATGAGGTGAAGAGATCGAGACCATCCTGGCTAATACGGTGAAACCCCGTCTCTACTAAAAAATACAAAAAACTAGCCGGGCAAGGTGGTGGGCGCCTATAGTCCCAGCTACTCGGGAGGCTGAGGCAGGAGAATGGCGTAAACCTGGGGGGCGGAGCTTGCAGTGAGCTGAGATCTGGCCACTGCACTCCAGCCTGGGCGACAGAGCGAGACTCCGTCTCAAAAATAAATAAATAAATAAAAAATAAAAATAAAAATGTTTCTTCCTCCAAGAACCCGAAGCAAACTGGGGATTTTCAAGAATAATTTCTGTTTGGCTATGGGATATGTTACCTTTCTGCCTTAAACTGATCCACCAGTTGATCTGCATTTTGCTTGGTCTACCAGTAATATTAATTTTTATTTCTTTTGAACATACAACTGATGATGGAAGAGGCAGATCCAAAGTGCTCTTTGTGGTAGTCTGTTGTGGTTACAATTCACAGAATGCATACATACATGCACATAAAGGAGAAATGGTTGTATTTAGAAAAAATGGTCATACATAAATAAGTTGAATATCTTGGTGATGGGAAACTAAGATTCAATGTCAGAAGAGACCTGCTTTGGTGACTACTAGTAGCTGTTGAGGATCAGAAAAGTTAGATGGCTTTTGCTTTCTTTCTTGCCCTCTCCCATCACACACACATACACACTCACACCACATCCTTTGCCAGCAGGCAGGGAAAGCACTCTCAGGGTGATACTGATATGAATGTTCCTTCCTTGTCCCCGACTCACCCTGCTCAAGTCACATAGCTAAGGTCAGCTTTGGGGAGCCAGGTGCCAGCCCTGTCCCTTCACTGTTCTCAAGCTCCTGGGATCCTCAGGGCAGAGGTGTATAATGGTTTTCCATCGTGGTGGAGGGACTGAGACATTGGCCTGTTTCCTGCCTGAGCACCAACTAGAGGGAATGAAACTTACATTGCAGGGCCCTCACTTGCACCAGCCCTTTTAAGGCCCTAGAACTGGGTTCTTATGGTTGTATGATTTGTGTAAAATCTGTAAGAAATATTTGAACCACCGGCCGGGCGCGGTGGCTCAAGCCTGTAATCCCAGCACTTTGGGAGGCCGAGACGGGCGGATCACGAGGTCAGGAGATCGAGACCATCCTGGCTAACATGGTGAAACCCCGTCTCTACTAAAAATACAAAAAACTAGCCGGGCGACCTGGCGGGCGCCTGTAGTCCCAGCTACTCGGGAGGCTGAGGCAGGAGAATGGCGTGAACCCGGGAGGCGGAGCTTGCAGTGAGCTGAGATCCGGCCACTGCACTCCAGCCTGGGCGACAGAGCGAGACTCCGTCTCAAAAAAAAAAAAAAAAAAAAAAAAAAAAAAAAGAAATATTTGAACCACCATCAGTTAAGACCCTGTTCTCTTCCACCCGTTTCTGATTTCCCCCCATTTCTTCCTCATTTGTCAGTGACATGGTGTGTCCGTGCATTTCTAGGGAGTTGCACGGGAGATTCATTTAGTTTGGGTTTAGTGGGATGTGTCTGTGTGTGTTGTAGCCTCTTCCAGGTAGAGTTAAGCTGTTGCTGGGGATACTCCTATTGTTCACTGTGCTGACTCAGTGGGAACCGTGACAGGAAGGTGCAGGAGACAGAGGCCATGTCATGACATAACCATGTCCTTAAGTATAAGGAGACTGAAGGATAAACAAGGTTTGAAATGTTTGGCGCTGGAAGATAGTCTACAGAGCATTCTTGCAATGATCAGTAAGCAGAAAATTCTGTTGTCAAAGCAGACTAGTCAAAATACAAGTTCTTTCCTGTCAGGAATACACTGGAAAACGCAGCATAGATGATTTTAATATACTATATGTATTTTTCTTTCCTGTATTGATGAGAATCACATGCCACAACATCGATCTCTGAGTTTATAGGCAAGTCTGAAGCAGTACTACAAAAGCAAAGTGTCTATAGCAGTTTATGAATGAAAAAAGCAAAAGCTTGATAGAGGTGCTTCAAAATTTAGGATAGCAATCTTAAAAATGTACATGACTTTACCAGTAATCAGTTGCCAACCAGAGAGAAACTTTTCTACACAACTGATTGGAGGACATAGATTTAAATCAACTAGAGGAAAGACTAGGTATTATTTTTTCTTTTTTTCTCTATGGAAAATATGACAAAATTTGTCATATCGAGAAGTGATCAAAGGTTTTACAGCCAAAAGGATATAGAAGACAATATTATAGAGATGTGTCAGGCAGTAAATTAATAAAACATTTTGTCATTTGAGGGGTTTTGTAGGTTTCTGGTTCTTAGCAGCTTTTTAAAAATTATAATTTATTGCAATCTATTTTTTCATTCTAAATAAACATTCACTTTCATAACTACGTTTGGATACCTTCTTTTGTATTGTTTTTCTTCGAGAGGGTCCCCCAAATAGTTTAGGTCTTAGGATCTGTCCCTGGTGCTAATGTGTTATTGAAAGCATTTTCCAAGCTTACCAATGATTGTCAGGGGTGAAGCACAGAGATGGAGACCAGCATGGTGAAACCCCGTCTCTGCTAAAAATACAAAAATTAGCCGGGCGTGGTGCTGCATGCCTGTAGTCCCAGCTACTGAGGCGGCTGAGGCAGGAGAATTGCTTGAACCCGGGAGATGTAGGTTGTAGTGAACCGAGATTGTGCCACTGCACTCCAGCCTGGGTGACAGAGCGAGACTCCGTCTAAAAAAAAAAAAAAAAAAAAAGGAAGAAGAAGAAAGAAACTGCTTCCTTGTTTGAGGATTAAATGACTTATTTTATACAAAAGGAATAGAGCAATGCCTAGCACGCAGCAAGAACTGTAAATGTGTTTGCTGTTATCATTATTGCCTGCCTAAGCATGTGAGTCACCAAAAACTCAAAATTAAAACTTCAGTCTCCTTATGCAACTTGTCATTGCTCACTCAAAGACAAGCGGGGGCTGGCATCTCAGGAGTAGCTGAGTTATTCTAGGTCTTCCAACCCTCACCAGCTTTCGCATTTCAACGCCAATTTAGAAAGAGGAGGTACCTGCATCAGTGATAAGTGAAAAGGCTGATCCTGGCTTAGCAAACCATTCCATTTTAATAGTTTTCCAGAAGAATCAAGACTTCAATTATACTAATCAAAGGGACTAGGGCTGCTTAGAAAGTAACCATTGCATTTTACTGTCCTCATTACTGGGCCCGGAACACTAACTCTATGTACCAGGGCAACCTCAGGTTCTTTTGTGATGACCTGACCCTAGTTGCTTGGCTCTGCTCTATCAATTCAAAACCCACACTAGGGCCGGGCGCAGTGGCTCAAACCTGTAATCCCAGCACTTTGGGAGGCCGAGACGGGCGGATCACGAGGTCAGGAGATCAAGACCATCTTGGCTAACACTGTGAAACCTCGTCTCTACTAAAAAAACACAAAAACCTAGCCGGGCGTGGCGGCGGGCGCCTGTAGTCCCAGCTACCCGGGAGGCTGAGGCAGGAGAATGGCGTAAACCCAGGAGGCGGAGCTTGCAGTGAGCTGAGATCCAGCCACTGCACTCCAGCCTGGGCGACAGAGCAAGACTCCGTCTCAAAAAAAAAAAAAAAAAAAAAAAAAAAAAACAAATCCACACTACCTGTGGTCCCAGCTCCCAACCTTCAAAAGCATGATGTCACCCATATCACTGCCAATCTCCCTGGGAAAACTCTAGTTTTCAGAATCAGAATTTGAACTTCTATTGAATTCAGAGACTGACAAGCTCCCAAGGATATGGCATCCAGTCCGGAGTATTAAGTTGTAAAGAAATAATATTCCTCTTTAGAATGCCACCATCTAGCAAGTAGAAAGGGTACATTTATTTAGTGGGAAATTCTGGAAAAAAATAAAATAGTTTTTTTTTGAAAAGTTCTGAGGTTGTTTTGTTGTTGCTTTTGTTGCTGCTGTTGTTTCTGAGATGGAGTCTCGCTCTGTCGCCCAGGCTGGAGTGCAGTGGAGTGATCTTGGCTCACTGCAACCTCTGCCTCCCGAGTTCAAGCTATTCTCCTGCCTCAGCCTCCCAAGTAGCTGGGATTACAGGCATGCGCCACCACTCCTGCCTAATTTTTTGTATTTTTAGTAGAGATGGGGTTTCACCGTGTTGGCCAGGATGGTCTCAATCTCCTGACCTTGTGATCCACCCGCTTTAGCCTCCCAAAGTACTGGGATTACAGGCATGAGCCACCGCACCAGGCCGAGATTTTTTTTGGAAACTTTTCTTAAAAGCGTCTCCTTACCTCTGCTTCTAATAGAGCTCTTTTATATTCTGGATTTGAAGTATGGTTGAAAGGTCTAGGCTTGATTGCCAAGAGAAATGCACAGTCAGGTTAGGGTGTACAAAACATAGGTGTCTCAGAAATTATGGCTGGTTCTCAGTTCCTAACAGTGAGGTCTCAAAAAAGGGGAAAATGAGTTAGTCCTTCTAAAAAGCATAGAGGAGGAGGTTGAAAGGGCTAGAAAGGTCTAGCCCTTCTTGGAAGCTCTGTGTGGGAATTCCATTACTTTTATCTTCAGAACCCAAGGCAATGATAGCAATGATGATGAAGATGATGATGATGGTGATAATGATGATCATGATGGTGCCCTGTACTTACAAACAGGCTTTCATCTGTAGACTCAAAATGCAACACAACCACTAATTAATTCAAAAGGCAAGGTAGGCAAATATCATTATCTTCAATTTACAGGCCAGGAAGAAATTAAGCCTTTACCCAAGGTAATTTCAGAGTGAATATCACAAATGAAGAGATCCTGCCTCTTCTCTGTCCACCTGTCACCTACAGGTAGCTACAGAAGGGCTTTCTTTTTATTTCTTCAGAAGTTGTTTTGGAGCCATTATTTGTGGATGACATTGTGGGACTACAAAAGATGACAACAAAAAGCAGCACATAATTAAATATCAAAATGGAAGGTAAAGGTAAAAAGAATTCTGGGTGAAAGAGAGAGCTGTGGGTCTGAGAAGGCTTCAAAGGAGTGGGAGCATGAAGGGGGATTCAAAATTTGAATTCCTGGAGAACTATTATGAGAGGCCCTGAACATCCTTGTACTCGAGCTCGGAATGTTCTTGCTGGTTTTTCCAAGAATGCAAGGGCTTGACTGTTTTTCACTTGGGCCCTTTCTCAGGTTATTTGCTGTGAATAACCTTGAGGGATGAGATAATATCTCCCCGCAACAAAGAGCAGGTTTCCTTACCACCGGCTATGAAAGAGGTGGATTCCCCAAGCCTAGGTTCTTCTCCTGTAATACAACCTACTGCATGACAGCATTTATCTGAGCCCCATGTTGTCCTCTGGGACTTGGAAGCAAGGAAAACAACTCAAACATAATGCTTATGCTGCTTTGTGACTGTAAGTAATAAGGCCCCTTGTCTCTGACCCAGGAGTCTCATGTCGTCTGACAACATCCATGATACAGTAACAGGCTAACGAATTAGCTTACAAGTAGGATGAAATGAAATCCCACAGCTGGCAGAAACAGCCTGAATTACATTAGGTGTACCTGCTCTGTGGCACTTGTACCCCTCCTGTTATGACACTGAGCACCTTTTATTGTAATTGCTTATTTAATTCCTTTATTCCCCACCAGGCTGGAAGTTATGGGAAGAAAGGGCTATTGCATTTCCTTTGCCTAGAAAAGTGCTTGGCATATAGTAGGTTTTTCTCAAAGATTTATAGAAGGAGTGAATAAATGGATATAGTCTGTTTAGGAGTACATAATAAACCCGTTCCCCAGGAGGAAAGAGTTTTAAAAGGTAGGCAGAGTAACTGCCTTCATGTGTCCTCGAACATTCCACCCTCTCCTCTGGGGCAGAGCAAGCTCCTTGCTGCACTGACCCCTCCCTTCACAGACTTCACTGAGGGCAGGGAGGAGGCATAGTAAAATGACGCCGCCTCTACTACACAATGGTCTGGGGGGCCGCAGCATCTCTGCCTCATCATGATGTGATGGAGTTTCCCTGCCCTGACCTGCTTGTTTCAGTGTATGGTCCTGGTGTGGATGTTCCTTCAATTTCCACATCTCATGGGCATTGGTGGAAAGGAAATCAAGGCCATGTCTGTGGAGGTCACCCTTAGTTTCCTGAGGTCCACAGGTGTGGATGAGAAACATCTGTCCAGGAAACCAGCCTGCCAGAATCCCCTGAGTGAAGACACTCGAGCAGAAGAGAGGACAGCTCCTCAGCGTTACTCTGGCCAGTGATGAAATTCTCAGGGTTTGTGGAGCAATTAATTGCTTCATACACCTGCTGGGCCGAGGTTCTTCAGAATGAGGCAGGTCACATCTACGAATTCTTAACCGTTTTGGAATCCAGGCGCTCACCACTTCTGGTGGGGATAACACATCTTCCTCTGAAGGAAGGAACCAGTTGTTCTTGCGGGGAGAAGAGGGCCGTGGGACTGATTTGACTGTTCTCCCAGAGAGCAGGTTCTCCATTTGCCTATTGGGAAAGAGAGGTGGACATAGGTCAAAGATATCATGTCCTCTCCTCTCACCTTTCCTTCTCCCTTCCCTTCCTCCTTCTAAGACACAAACGGAAATAGTATATTAGCTATGACCATGAATATTGTATTTACTAGTGATTTTTACTTACAAGACTGATACAAGAGGATGTAATATTCTTTTATTTATTTCAAAGCCCTGCATGGGAGTTAACCTAAAGGAAGAAGCTGAGACACAAAATACAATTTTAAGGAGTTAACTTGAGTCATAGTGAGGACAGTGGCCTGGGGAACACTTCCAAGTTGTCTTGGAAGTGCTCCCTTATGTATTTTTTACAGGCAGGCTGTTTTTTTTTTTTTTTTTGGTTTGTTTTTTGAGATACGGTCTCACACCGTCACCCAGGCTGGTATGCAAAGGCACGATCATGGCTAACTGCAGCCTTGGCCTGCTGGCCTCAAGCAACCCTCCCATCTCAGCCTCCCAAGTAGCTGGGATTACAGGTACATGCCACCATGCCTGGCTAATTTTTAAATCTTTAATAAAGACAAGGTCTCCCTATATTGCCCAGGCTGGTCTTGAACTTCTAGGCTCAAGTGATCCTCTTGCCTCAGTCTCCCAAAATACTGGGATTACAGGCATGAGCCCCAATACCTGACCACAAGCAGGTTTCTAAAGGCAAAAGGAAACAAGGATTAGTCTGATACAAAGTTGTTTGACAGGAATTCTCACGGGCTTACAGATGTAATATTGATTTGTGATTGGCTATACCTTGTTGAGCTATAGGGTAAGAGTTATGGTATCTAGCATATGGCATTGTTAGGTTCATGTATGGCCACTTGGTGTCAGTCAGTCTTGAGCCCACATAGGAAGTGGCTTCAAGAGGTGATTACTTAGCTCAAGGCGGGGAGTGAGGCGAAATTGCTGTCACATTTCAATGCCTCTTTGGGCCTGATAATTTAAAATGGCTCACATTCTTCGGGTAAAGTTTATTTTCTTTCTCAATGATATTTTGTTTGTTTGTTTTTAATTAAACAAACGTGTATTGAGCCTGTCCAGGGCCAGTCTGGGCCAGTCCAGAGAGTGAGAATAGCAGAGTTGGTGGGTTAAGAACACAGGTTTCTAGTTCAACAGACGTTGACTCAGTCCCATCCTGTCTTATTTGTGGTGGGACCTTTGCATCTCCATAGGAGGATACTGGGTGGAGGCCTCTGTATTCCTTCCCTGCCTGTCTCCAGGCTTAGCTGCAGCCAGAGAGCCTGTTCTCTGGAAACACTGCCTGCCACACTTGTTCCTGATGCCGGGATCTCTTTACAGGAAGCATAAGCCTTTATTTTAGTTCAAATTAAACAAATACTCAAATGCCCTGGTGGAAGCTGTTAACACCCACAAGTTAAAACTTGCCTGAAGACAATTTCTGCAGCCAGAAATAACTTGCAGACACTTAGCTGGGGGTAGGAGCTGAACACCACAGGGAGGAGACACAAGGCTGGAAAAGAGGAATTGAGAACCTCAGAGTCAAAATTCATTACTTCATGCTTGTTCTTTCAACCTGATCTCCCTTTCCTTTCTTATTTTGAGAGCAAGTTTCAATTCCTGATACAGCTGAATTCACCTGGAAGTATGGGTAATTTGTCTCTGTACTTAACCTGTGCTTTAAGTGTAGAATTTTGGCCATTTATTTAAGGCCTGGCAGGAATTTACTAACTATAAGAAAATCATGTGACTTTCTTAGTGAAATGGCATCAGAAGATTTCCGGGGGCCAAAGAGCACCGTAACCAGGTGTAGCTGGAGTCAGGCCATTTTGTGTCAGCCGGTGCCAAAGTCCTTCCAGGTGGTGGCTGCTCTTTCTAAGGACTGTTTGAACTTGGAGCAATCTGATCAAGGGGGGGTTTTAGGGTTTCAGAAATGCTGGTGAGCCATGTCTTGCATGTTTAACCCAAAGCGTCCCTGGAGTTGGAGACTGCTCTACTTTCCATTCATCATACACTTTTTGGGCACTTGCTCGTTGGTGCTGGGCCCTGTGTTAGACTCCGGAAAGAAAGATAATTGTTTAGAAAAGGAAAAAAATGCTGTTTCTGCCCTGGAAAAATGTGCCTGACACAGAGGCCTTTTGTGTTTCTGTTCTGGTCAAATAGTAACTCTTTCCTTGAGGTCACAAATGCTGAAGCTTAGACCTAGTATTTGATAGCACAACAGGGTGACTATAGTCAATAATAATTTAATTGTACATTTAAAAATAACTAAAACAGTATAGTTGGATGGTTTGTAACACAAAGGTAAATGCTTGAGGGGATGGATACCCTACTTTCCATGATGTGATTATTATGCATTGCATGCTTGTACCCAAATATCTCATGTACCCCACAAATATATAGACCTACTATGTACCCACAAAATTAAAAATTAAAAAAAATTGTCACAAGACAGGAGAGATAAGTTAGCCTAAAAAGAGCTTGTTTTAAAAACAAAAGATCCTTTCTTTACAGTCGAATAATATTTTAGCAATGCTGCCCTCTGCAGAGCAAAACTAGAATCACAACTCTAGGTGGTTAAACGAACTTCCCAACACTGGTTAATTTGAAGAGAACTGGAAGATTCAGTGGTCTTCCAGATTTTCTCACATCCCCCCGCTAAAACAATTGTGAATAATCATGTGCCTCCTTGCATGTTTTTAAGTTGACATCTAAATTTGCCTCATCAGGTTAATAGTTGCAAAGGATGTTCTTTCCCACACATTTTCTGAGCTTTAAATAGTTGCAGATTGAGCGTATCCAGTTTAATTTAGGAAAAACACCGTGTGTATCACCTGGTGGGCAAAGCCAGCCCTCATTGTCAAACCAATCAGCTAACTTTGAATTGCTTTCTGACAGAAAAATAGTTTACTTGACTGTATTAATCACGCTGCTGATAAAGACTTATCCGAGACTGAGTAATTTATAAAGAAAAGGAGGTTTAATGGACTCACAGTTCCACGTGGCTGGAGAGGCCTCGTAATCATGGTGGAAGATGAAGGAAGAGCAATGGGACGTCTTACATGGCAGCAGGCAAGAGAGAAAGAGAGCCAAGCGAAAGGGGAAACCCCGTATAAAACCTTCATGTTGTGAGACTTATTCATTACCATGAAAACAGTATGTGGGAAACTGCCCCCATGACTCAATGATCTCCCACTGGCACCCTCCCACAACACGTGGGAATTATGGAAGCTACAATTCAAGATGAGATTTGGGTGGAGACACAGTCAAACCATATCACTGACTAGCTTAAATTCAACAGAACTGTGCTTTGGAGGACATCGTTGCACTGCTGACTTCTAACACTGAGGCAGGTGACTAGATAGAGCTGGTGCAGGTGACCCAGTCATTGCCCCTTTAGGGGTGACTTCTAAGAAAGCAAAAGGAGTTTTACTTTCATGGGACTCTCCTGTCTTAGCTCTAAATTTTCTTATTGTCCCATTGTTTGGTGCAAGTTCTTTTTTTTTTTTTTTTGAGACGAAGTTTCGCTCTTGTTGCCCAGGCTGGAGTGCAATGGCACGATGTTGGCTCACGGCAACCTCCACCTCCCAGGTTCAAGTGATTCCCCTGCCTCAGCCTCCCGACTAGCTGGGATTACGGGCATGTGCCACCACGCCTGGCTAACTTTGTATTTTTAGTAGAGACTGGGTTTCTCCATGTTGGTCAGGCTGGTCTTGAACTCCCGACCTCAGGTGATCCACCCGCCTTGGCCTCCCAAAGTGCTGGGATTAGCAGGACAGTGTATTATAATAAGTTTCAGGATGGTAAAAGGTGTATGTCTTCTCTTGTAAACAGAGAGAAGGGAGATTGTGAAAGGTACAAGAGGCAGGGGAACAGCCCACTGAGCTGCCCCAGGAACTTCTCTGATAATCAGTTTTAAGGAGGACATGTAGAGGTTGAGGATGTGGAACACATATCCCATCTAAGGGTGACATTCGTCAGTTTGTGGACAGCTGGCCTCATTCACTGGAGGAGGAACACAGTTCCCCTGGGGCCATGCTCTGGTCACAGACCGGGGTGCAAGAGGTCATTTATATTCAGGTAGCTCTTCTTATCTCTCCACTCTTGCTCTGGTCTTTAATAGCTTTCCTTCAGGGGCATGTAAAGGGCATGGCTGTGACATGCCTGTGTCATGCTTTTTAAAGAGTAGTCCTCCTGGAAAATAACTCTTCCTTCTCTAGGTCTAGAAGATGACTTTGGCCCCCAGGAGCTGTTTAGCAAAAGTTGAATGCCAGTTTACAGCAGCTGTCTGTTCATACAGACAGGTCAAAAAGTTTCATGTCTGGTGGGTGGCTGGACAAAGTGCCTAGGGTGGACGAAGATAGTTACACCATAGGGCCTGGGTGACAGGGAGATGCTAAGATGACTCACTGTCTGCTGAGGAGCACCTTGAAAGTCAGACCAGGATATTTTAGGTCCTGCACCACCTGACCACTGCCTGTTGATAGAACCTGCTTCCCCCTTTGCACCATATCTGACTTGCCTTGACTTTCACCTTTGTCAAAATGGGAATCTTTTTAAAGCTATAATACTATTTCCTGATTACTCCTTCCTCTTCACTCCTCTAACATTCTGTACTTTTTTTTTGAAACCGAGTCTCCTTCTGTTGCCCAGGCTGGAGTGCAGTGGCATGATCTCAGCTCATTGCAACCTCTGCCTCCTGGGTTCAAGCGATTCTCCCACCTCAGCCTCCCCAGTAACTGGCGTTATAGGCTTGTGCCACTCCCTCAGCTAATGTTTTGTATTTTTAGTAGAGACGGGGTTTCACCATGTTGGCTAGGCTCGACTTGAACTCCCGACCTCAAGCAATCCACTCACCTTAGCCTCCCAAAGTGCTGGGATTACAGCTGAGAGCCACCATACCTAGCCAACATTCTGTACTTTTTAAGGACATGTCTTGTGGTTTGCCTTGTGTTATAATTCTTTAACTATATATCTCAAGGCCCTTTGAAGAGAGAGAGTCAATTCCATCTCTATATTTCCCAGCTGTCTAGCTCAGTATCTGGTATAGGGCAGGTACTCAGAAATTGCTATTCTGTTTCCTCAGATCAAAGCAGGCACTTCTTCTCACCACACATCTAAGGAACAACAGGTTGGGGTGTAAAACCTGGTAGCTTCTTCTGGAGCTCCAGCAAAAGGCATCCGTGAAGGTGAGGGAATTGTGACTGTGATCAGGGAAATTGTCATGGACGATGACTGAGTGTGGAAACACTCAAACTGTTTGTCCTCTGCTCTCATACCACAACAATCAACACAGAAGACTCCTGTGACCACATGTGTGGGATGTCTCCCCACCGACAAGCAAGCAATCAATCAGTTCTGGAGGGGACACCAGCTGGGTATCCTCTGGTCCAGTATGACTCCAACCTATCTACCTGGAGATAACGTCAGATCCCACAGGCTGAGGGCTCAGTCCCCAAGATTGCCTCCACCTCTAACTTCTGATGCCAATTGCAAGCCCCAGGTTATTTTGCCAGTGTTTCTGACCTACTGGCTACAAATTGGGGTTCTCACAACCCTTTCCTTGGCTTCAATCAGTTTGCTAGAGCAGCTCAGAGAAACATGTTTAGTGGTTTATGATAAAGGACATTACAAAGGATACAGATGAAGAGACGCATAGGGCAAGGTAAGGGGGAAGAGGCGTGAAGCTTCCATGAGCTCCCCAGGAGTACCACCCTTCAGGAACCTCCATGAGTTTAGCTATCCGGAAGCTGTCACAACACTGTCCTTTTGAGTTTTTATAGAGGCTTTATTATGTGGGCCTGATGCATAGAACCAGTGGCTATTGGTGATCACCTTAAACTTCCGCCCCTCTCCCCTCCCTGGAGGTGGGGTTGGGGCTGAAAGTCCCCATCTTCTAGTCCTGCCTTGGTCTTTCTGGTGACCAGCCCCCATCCTGAAGCTATCTAGGGGCTGCCGGCCACCAGTCAGCCCACTGGCACACAGAAAGACACATATCACTGAAGATTCCAAGAATTTTTGGAGTTGTATGTCAGGAAATGGGTAGGAAACCCAAACATACATTTTACAATATCACAATGGCGTACCTTCAGACAGCATTTCGAAGGTGCTGCCTGGTGCTTCAAGGTCAGTAGACCCGAGTTCAGTCTCGACGTTGGTGTACTGGGCATCCAAGGGAAAACAGGAAGCCCAGCCTGAGTTCATGGATTTTTTTCCCTTTCATAGGAGAGACTGTGCTCAAGATCCAGATTCATTTGTTGATTCCCATAGCTTTAAAAACATGCCAAGTGCCCACAGGTCTTTGGGAATCTTTCCAAATTTTATCAAAGACACAGATGCATAATAAAATAAACAGAAATTAAACTTTATCCTAACCTCCAAAGTATATGACTCCCAACTAAATGTGCAGCTTAGATTTAAATGGTGGGTTATGAACTATCACTTAATAGGGACAGGATAAATGAGAAGTATTTTGGTGTAAAAGTAATCGCGGTTCTTGCCATTACTTTTAATGGAAAAAAAAAACTGCAATTACTTTTCCATCAATCTAACAGGACAAGAGATGAAAAAAAGTTCTACCTAAAGCATATCTAAATTGACAGGGACCAAGTTCATTTGGATAACCATAAATCTGCAAATAAATAGGAGGGTAGTTGGAAGGATTCTGTAGTGTGAGGGTTTTCCAAAGCAAACCAACTGAGCTGGACCAAAGAACTGAGAAAACAGGAACTGTGTAAGTTGCTTTATTACTCAATGCATAAAGAATTATGCCTCTGGAAAAGTGTGGTTTCATTCTGTACTGTAAAGATGAAAGTCTTGGCTATCAAGTGGGAAGGCAAGTTCTTGAATGGAAATACGCGCTAAGGTAGATGGCCCAACATGATGATTTCTTGCCTGAAAGCTTCTTGTTCCTAGTGCTGCCGTTAAACAGCTGAGTGACTTTGGCTGAAGATCTGTTCTTTTTCTTTTTTTCCAGACATAGAGGCTTGCTCTGTTGCCCAGGCTGGAGTGCAGTGGTGCAGTCTCAGTACACTGTAGCCTTTACCTCCTTGGCACAAGCAACTCTCCCAACTCAGCGTCCTGAGAAGTTGGGATTATAGGCGCTTGCCACCACAGAGGATAATTTTTTTTTTTTTTTTTTTTTTGAGACCAAGTCTCACTCCATCATTCAGGCTGGAGTGCAGTGATGCAATCTTGGCTCACTGCAACCTCTGTCTCCCGGGTTCCAGCAATTCTCATGCCTCAGCCTCCCAAGTAGGTGGGATTACAGGTACGTGCCACCATGCCCAGCTAATTTTTATAATTTTTAGTGGAGATGGAGTTTCACCATGATGGCCAGGCTGGTCTCAAACTCCTGGCCTCAAGTGATCCACCTACCTTGGCCTCCCAAAGTGCTGGGATTACAGGCGTGAGCCACTGAGCCTGGCCAATCTGTTCGTTTTTATACTTAAAAATTGAACATGGGCCAGAGTCCAGATAGGAACACTTTGGGTTAATTCATTTTATGAAATAGTTGCCCATTCTTTAGATGCTAAAGTTTAGAGAATTCCTCCACTGCCTCTCATTCAACCTGCCATTTTCCATTGAGCACCTTCTCTGGGCTCTGCACACCTGGCACTTGAAAAAGCCTCTGGGTATTTGGCAGCCAGCATGTTCTCATGGAGACCAGTTCTACTCTGAGAGAGTTTTCCAATCTGGCTGTAAATTGAGGTTAGCGAGGGCAGCCTCCATCCTGCTAAGAAACAAAGCCAGCCTTTCATGGAGCCAAGAAGCTGGCTCTTTACCACATGTTTTTTTCCACATCCTCTATTAAAAAAACCCTTTGTGGTGTTCATTGGATAACCTCTCAGTGACCTTTCTCTTGTATTCTAAATGCCATTCTCATGCCAAACTCCATGAGAGTTTTTGTTTTCCATTTCTTTTTCTGCATTATTAGGGTTATGAGACTTAGCAAATAAAAATATAAGATGCTCAGTTAAATTTGAATTTCATATAAATAATGAATAATCTTTAATATGTAAGACTTGGAACATACTTGGGTTTAAAAATTATTAATTATTTACCCGAAATTGAAATATGACTGGGTGTCCTGTGTTTCACCTGGCAACTCTATACATGGATTCAAATGTCCTAATTTTCATACCTTACTGAAATGTTTGTTTCATCTGCTTATCCCTCATCTCAGGAAATACTGCTACACAACCTTGAACTACCTTACTCATCTAAAAGGAACACGCACTCTTTCTCCATCAAAAGTGAATTTATCAGTTACACATATAAGGTACACTTTTCCTTAATGGCTAAGTTTTGTCTATTTTCTCTCTTTTTTTTTTTTTTTGATGCTTATAACTATCGCTTTTCAGCTTTTACCTTTTTATTTCCATCTCTGTCATCACTTGTCTCACTTTCTTAAATAAGAAAACAAAAATCCCTTTATTTCAACCATGGAACATGCAGGAAGACCAGCAGATCTCAAATCCGTTGGTTATATGGGTTAGGGAATCCCACGAGTTCTGAATCTACTAATAGAACAATCACCTTATACCTACTCTTTCAGTTACTAAATAGTGCTTTTATGAATTAAAGATGATACTTAAATTTTGGGTTAAACTTTTGGAGGAAACCCCTGATTTTACTTTTGAAAATTAACACAGTCATCTGAGGGCGTGAAGGGGAGCACAGCAGCAACAAGGGAAGGCTTCAGTGTTCACTTCTGGAGGCTCCCGTCGTGACTGCTGCCACAACCAAGTGTTTCTCCCAAATGCTTGCAACCGCAGAAAGGCTGCGATCCCTCCTTGGAGTTGGGCCAACGTCCAGCCTCTGTCTACAGCGGTCTGTGTTGGAGCCTGCTAATGGGCTCCGGGTTATCTGGTCTAACATGAGCTGATGCTATCCTCAGGGAAGCAACAGAGAATGAACGATACAGAGGAAATAGAGCCGCCAGGATGAGTGATTGTCAAAGGTGGATGCTGTCCTGATTAGCTGCAGGGGAGACACAACAGGAAGGTCTAATCACAGGGGACCATTTGTACCATCAGAGATTAGCATATTTGGGGTGAAGCAGGTAAGCATGTTTTGACTTTTTAAATGAAATGAGGTGCTAATAACTTGGCCACAAGATATAGAAACAATCACAAGAAACCAACTAGGAAGTGAAAATTGGTAGATATTTTGAGCACGAACATAAAGGATGGAAGAAGCAGAGACACCCGGAAGTCCTGGAAGCAGGCTAGGCAGGAGGAACATTTGAGAAACACTTAAGGACAGGCTAATCTGAGGCCAGGCACAGTGGCTCCCATCTGTAATCCCAGCACTTTGAGAGGCTGAGGTGGGAGGATCTTTTGAGTCCAGAAATTCAAGACCAGCCTGGACAATATAGTGAGTGAGACCACCCCATCCCTAAAAAACTAAAAAGTGAAAAATTAGCCAGGCGTGGTGGTATGTGCCTGCAGTCCCAGCTACTCGGGAGGCTAAGGTGGGAGGATTGCTTGAGCCTGGAAGGCTGAGGCTGCAGTGAGCCATGATTGTGCCACTGCACTCGCCCTGAGTGACAGAACAAGACTTTGTCTTAAAAAAAGAAAAAAAGACTGGGTGTGGTGGGATTACACCTGTAATCCCAGCTACACAGAAGGCTGAGGCAGGAGAATCACTTGAACCTGAGAGGCGGAGGTTGCAGTGAGCAAAGATCATGCCATTGCACTCCAGCCTGGGCAACAAGAGTGAAACTCAACCTCAAAAATTAAATTTAATTTAAAAAACAGGATATCTGTTATACAAATCACCCTGGATTGTTGAAACCACTTTTGCAAAAATTATAGCAGTGAGAAAATTATGACAGTCAAAGAGACCTGATCTAACAAATTCCATCCTGCCTTTAAACTTCAAATTAACCTTGGTCTTTCTGGAGCATGGACCAAGCTAGCTTTTGGAGAAATTTAGTTTCTGGTTTAACCTTAAGGCAAGGATGATAATAGCCCTTCCCAGAACTAAACTACTTTTGCCACAGGTTAGAAAGGTTAGGATTATTAGAGGGGCCTGAATTCTGCTAGGATGCAGGCATAGTTAAATGATTACCAGACATTGATCTGGAGGTTACAAGATTTGTAATTTCCTCCATTACTCCTGTAAGTAACATCACTAATGTAGAACCTAAAATTGGCCTTTTGAGATGTCTTTTCAGATTTTTGCATTTCTGACAACCAGAGGACTCCACCCGGACCCATGGCCCTTACCCAGAAGCTGACTCAGCACATGAGGACTATTTTCCATGACCCTATGATTGCATCCCCAACAAATCAGCAGCACCCCTTCCCTAGCCCCCCTGCCCACCAAACTATTGTTAAAAAACTATAACCTCTGGATTTTCAGAGAGGCTGATTTCAGTAATAATAAAACTCTGGTCTTTCATTTAGCTAACTCCTCTTTCTCTATTGCAATTCCCCTGTTTTGATAAATCAGCTGTATCTGGGCAGTGGGCAAGATGAGCCCATTGGGTGATTACATTGCTTAGGCATAAGAGAGAGGATGCTCCTGGCAGGATCAAGTCTGAACTACACACTCCAACATTTGAAGTACCCAGATGTGGCCTGAGCCACATCTCCCTAGTCTGTCCCTCAGCCTCTCTTACTTGCTGAGGGGTGGTGTCAGTCAGGAGAGGCAGGGGCATAGAACCTGACTTTTTGCTGGTGCCTCTTCTGTTACACTGGCCACCTTCTGTAGAACACATCCAGCCAGGCAGCCTGGCCTCTTTGTGTCACTAGACCACTTGTGATGCTTTCCTTCCACCCCTCTAGTTGGAAAGTCCCCTCCTTTCCAGTTCTCTCTACGTAACCCCCACTTCACCCTATCTGGTCTGCTGGCACCCAAGCCTCTATTCTTGTCAGCTCCAGTGGGTAGATGGGTAAGTATGGAGGGGCACTTCCCCAATGAGCTTTGAACTCGTGTAACTTTAATAGGCTCATTGCCCGATGCACACAGCAAGTCATTACACTGAGACACTGGGTTGCAGCTGAGAAAGAGGTTTGATCACAGGGTCACCAAAAGAGGAGATGGGAGGGAAATTCAAATTTATCTCCCGGCCAGGTGCAGTGGCTCATGCCTGTAATCCCAGCACTTTGGGAGGCTGAAGTGGGCAGATCATGAGGTCAGGAGATTGAGACCATCCTGGCCAACATGGTGAAACCCTGTTTCTACTAAAAATAAAAAAATCAGCTGGGCATGGTGGTGTGTGCTGGTAATCTCAGCTACTCAGGAGGCTGAGGCAGGAGAATTGCTTGAACCAAGCAGTCAGAGGTTGCAGTGAGCGGAGATTGCACCACTGCACTCAGGCCTGGCGACAGCGCGAGACTCCGTCTCAAAAAAAAAAAAAAAAAAAAAAAAATCTCCCTGAGGAATTCGGGGTTAGAGTTTTTAAGGGTTTTGGAGGGGGTCAAAGGGTGGAGAGTGTTGATTGGCTGAAGAGTGCAGGGTGTAGTCACGGGACAGGGAGATGAAGCAGTTGTGCTCTCATGCTCATCCTGTTTCTCTGTGGGGGCTATCAAACTGGTTGCTGGAATTTAGAGTCTGAAAAACATCTTAAGCAATCCTTAAATAAAAGTCTAATGATTCTAAGGTCCGGGATCCTATTTATAGTAACAATGTGGATGCAAATCAATTTTTAAATAGTCTTCTGACCTAACATCAGAAATCCTATCTCTAGGAACAATGGCGATGCAAATAGTAAGGACCCAGTGACATTTAGCAACAAGGAATTGGGCCAAAGTGCGGCCTGATTAATGATTAATTATAACTACACTTCTGTCCAGAACCCAGCATGCCATTCTTGTCAACCCTGTGCAGATATTTTTCCTGCGCTTTTTCCACTAGCATATCATTTAATCTTCCTGGGGTGACCATTGTGGGTAAATTATACTTTAGAGTAGGGATGGTGCATATTATTTCTCTATAGTTGGTTTCTGCTTCCTGCAGTGTTCTGGGTCCAACTCTGGAGAGTGTCCTGTTAGGAACTCCGTGTTTGTGTCCCACTCCCTGCCCTGCAAATTCATATATTGAAACCCGGGAGGTAATTAGTTCTTGAGGGTGGAGAGCTAATGATGGGATTTGTCCCCTTATAAGAAGAGACAGGAGAGAGCTTTCTTCCTCTCTCTGCCAAGTGAAGACATAAGAAGGCAGAAAGAATGCCCTTACCAAGAACCTGGCCATGTTGGCACCCTGATCCTGGACTTTCAGCTCCAGAACTGAGAAAGAAATGTTTGTTGTTTAATCCACCCAGGCTATGGTATTTTTATCACAGCAGCCTGAGCTAAGACACGCCCACACCCCACCCTACTTGTATTAGCCTGTTCTTAGACTGCTATAAATATACTACTCGAGACTGAGTAATTTATAAAGGAAAGAGGTTTAATTGACTCACAGTTCTGCATGGCGAGGGAGGCCTCAGGAAACTTACAATCATGGCAGAAGGCAAAGGGTAAGCAAGCTTGGACCTTCTCACATGGCCACAGGAGAGAGTGAGCATGTATGAAGGAAGCAAAGGGGGAAGAGCCCCTTATAAAACCATCAGATCTCGTGAGAACTCACTATCATGAGAACAGCATAGGGAAAACTGCCCCCATAATCCAATCACCTCCCACTGGGCCCTCCCTTGACACGTGGGGATTATAGGGATTACAATTCAAGATGTGATTTGACTGGGGACCACAGCCAAACCATATCGCCACTGTAGATGTTCTCTGCCTCATCTCTTGCCCTCAGTGGCCAGTGTGTGTGGTGATTCTTAGTCTGTGGGGGATGAGGGGCTGCTGAGGAATGAGTAAAGAAAGAAGAAGCAAAATCAGATTTTGGTGGCAGCTTGACTTGACCCTGGAATTCAGAGAGTACCATTCATTCCTCAGCGGGATGTTGCTTTGGGCAGCTGAATTTTGCTTAGGGGCAAATGCCCGTTCCCTTCAGCCTGAGTGTCATGTCCCCTCAGTGCCTGGCCCGTGACACCTATTTTGGCCTCTCTGTTGCCTCATTTTGGTGAATGTTGCTTCTACGTTTGCCTTTACCTATGAGTGTGTGTGCACACCTGTTTAGGTGACATGTCTGTGAGTCTGATGGCTTTGTCCTGGCCACCTGGCTGAGAGGTCACCATATCTCCTTGGGCAGCTCCTCAGGGCTGGTGGCCCTCAAACTGCCTAAGACACAACCTGAAGGAAAGTCCCTTGGAAAATTTTGTTTGGGATTGTCAGTGAAAAGAGCCAGACTCTGTAAAATATTTAAAGAGGTTTACTCTGAGCCAAAAAATGAGCAACCATAGCCTGAGGCACAGTCTCACAGGTTTTGAAAACATGTGCCCAAGGTGGTCAGGCTATAGCTTGGTGTTACACCTTTTAGGGAGACATAAGACATTAATTGATACATGTGAGGTATGCATTGGTTTGGTCTGGAAAGACAGGACAATTTGAAGTGGGGAGGATTTACAGGTCATAGGTGGATTCAAAGATTTTCTGACTGGCAATTGGTTAAAAGAGTTATTATCTAAAGACCTGGAATCAATAGAAAGGAGTGTCTGGGTTAAGATAAGAGGTTGTAGAGACCAAGGTTCTCGTTATATAGGTGAAGTCTCATAGTTGAGACTTCTTAGAGACAATATTTGGCAAATGTTTGTTATTTAGGCCTTTAAAAGGTGCTAGACTCTTAGTTAATCTTTTCAGGATCGGGAGGGCCTGAAAGGGGAAAGAATCTCTGTTAACAGAGATTCTTTACGGACACAAATTTTCCCTCATAAAAGATGCAGGACCATTTCAAAATATGGCAAAGAAACATTTTGGAGCAAAATATTTTGATTTCCCTCTTTATCTGTCATGTGATGTTATACTAGAGTCAGGTTGGAATTTGATAACTTATTGCTCAGGGTAGCAATAAGATCTCTCTTTTAATGTTAATGCTGGTTGGTGGTTTCCTCACAGCCTCCCACAGTGTGTCTGGTGTGAGGAACCCAAAGGGTGTGATTGCTGGTGTCATGGCTGCTTGGTGTGTGTCCACTACCTAGGGCCTGGCACTCTGCCTCAACCCACCTGAGGGCAGGCATGCAACCCAGCCCTTCATGGATTGTTTTACTTTTCTTATTTACTTCAGGAAACATCTCTCTTCCTCTTGAGCATGTTTTCTCTCTTTAATCATGGAGTGTTTTTGCCTGGGGAGTGGGTACAGAGTTGAGTGGAGATACGAAAAGTGGAAAGGAAAATCATCTTGTTGGGATAAGCGAATGAAATCCTCCTGTAGAAAGATTCTCCGCAGGTGGTAGGTTGCAAGCTTCAGGGGGCCTGTTGTGAGATTTTGCCGCAGCCTGAATCATTATTTCAAACAAGGTGCAGCAGGGTTTAGCTTTCTGCTTTCCCTGAAGGATTTGTCAGGGTAGCTTAGTGTTTTGATTAATTAACTTAAAGCTGGGATTCTATATAAATGCAAATTGTCACCGTCCCCCACCCATTCAGTCCCTTTCAGGCACAGAAATGAGTAAGAGCTGAGGAAAATGAGATGGAGTTGAAATTGCCAGCTGTCTGTGGCCTCGTTTGAATTTTCAGGGGAAGGGGGACCCTGGCTGTGCAAATGCAATACTCACAGTACAGCATTTGCAAAATGGACCAGTTGGAGCGGAGACTCAGCCTTTACCACCCAGGTCAGCAGCACAACACTAATGGGACAGGCACACAGGGATGCCACTAAGGAATCTTTCAGATTTGAACGTGCAGTGGACTAAATGTGTCCCCCTCAAATTCATATGTTAAATCCTAACCCCCAAGGTGATGGTATTTGGAGGTAGGGCCCTTGGGAGGTGATTAGGTGATGAGGGAGGAGTCCTCACGGATGGGATTAGCACCCTTATAAAAGAGGCTCCAGAGAGCTCCCTCCCCACTTCCTCCATGTGAGGACACAGTGAGAAAATGTTCGTCTATGAACCAGGAAACAGGCTCTCAGCAGACACTGAATCAGCTGGCACCTTGATCTTAGACTTCCTAGCTCCAGAACCATGAGAAATAAACTTCTGTTATTTGTAAACAACCCAGTTTATGATATTTTTGTAATGAACTAAACAGAATGCACAGCCTGAAAGAACTAAAATAAAAGGGGGAAAATGTCACGAAAACTCTGATCTTTGTAGAGGCAAAGGAAAGCATATTTATGGAATTGTAAAAGTGTCAGGCCTCTGAGCCCAAGATAAGCCATCACATCCCCTGTGACCTGCACGTATATGCCCAGATGGCCTGAAGTAACTGAAGAATCACAAAAGAAGTGAAAATGGCCTGTTCCTGCCTTAACTGATGACATTCCACCACAAAAGAAGTGAAAATGGCCGGTCCTTGCCTTAACTGATGACATTACCTTGTGAAATTCCTTCTCCTGGTTCATCCTGGCTCAAAAAGCTCCCGCACTGAGCACCTTGTGACCCCCACTCCTGCCCGCCAGAGAACAACCCCCTTTGACTGTAATTTTCCTTTACCTATCCAAATCCTATAAAACAGCCCCACTCCTATCTCCCCTTCGCTGACTCTCTTTTTTGGACTCAGCCCACCTGCACCCAGGTGAAATAAACAGCCGTGTTGCTCACACAAAGCCTGTTTGGTGGTCTCTTCACACGGCTGCGAGTTAAAAAAGTACATTAGATTTTGACTTCAAATTTATTAGTCACTGATGTTTATTCTCCGTGCAAGGCAGAGTGTGGGTGTGAAAGGGAGGACTCAGAGGGTGACAGGGAGCAGATGTCCCACCCACCCCACACCCTACGGCCTCACCTCCTTAACAGGCAGGGAAGAGCCAGGCTGAGTGGTTACACATTGCTGGGCTGCCATGAATGGTGCGGGTGAACTGAGACATGAAACCTAACCTCTGGCGCCACTGGATGTCTGCGGACGTGAGAGTCACCTCACAGGAAAGCTGTGGACATTTGACAAGATGTTTTTGCAAGTTGCGCCTGACAACTCCATAACAAATACCAGCTGATGTACGGATGACTTTCCCCAGGAGGGTTTTACTATTTCTTTGCTTTTGATGCTTTTCTACCAGGACCTGCAGAGGGTGGTAGAGTGCTTCGCTGATCTGTCCCTTCTTCCTGTCTCAGGTTCTCAGGGCCAGTTTCCCCATTAGGTGGAGCAGGCACTGTGCCTAGAGCCCATGAGACTTTTAGGGACCCATGAAAGTGTTTTAATTACTTTCAAAATCAGAAAAAATATAATATTAATGAATACCTAATAATGAATCTAGACTATATCATGTCAATTTTTATACCAATGCAGTTGTTTCAAATACAATTTTTAATTTTTTTTTTTTTTAATGAAGAGGGAGCCATGGAGGCAAAAGTGCTGTCAGCCCAAGAATGTGATAATGCCACCCTGTAGTTTCTGGAACTCACCTCAGAGAGTGAGTTGGCAGCCTGGGCTGCTGCTTGCTCCTGTTTGCTCAGGTAGTGGAACAGGTAGAGCCTGAAAGGAGATCTGTGTAGTGAGTATGGTAAGCCATACTGACCTTAGTGTGGGAGTGAAGAGGACCATGTCAGAGCATTTTTCAGAGAGCTGAAGGTTGCATCTTAAATCTAAAGTGGTTGCTTGTTGACACTAGCTATTTTTGATGAAAATTTCCTTATCATGCATTGCATACCCTAGCCTTCTTTGTTGATTTTTAACTTTTATCAAGAAACGGTATGGATATATGTGTATACAAACATATATACATATATGTAAGCACAAATACACACGTATGTGTGTATACACATTTGTGTGTGTGTTAGAAGCATTTGAACCAGAGTAACTCCATCTTGAATAGGAGTGGGTAAAATAAGACTGAGACCTACTAGGCTGAATTCCCAGGAGGTTAGGCATTCTAAGTCACAGATGAGACAGGAGGTCATAAAGACTTTGCTGATAAAACTGGTTGCAGTAAGCCATAGAAAAGGATGAGTTCCTGTCCTTTGTAGGGACATGGATGCAGCTGGAAACCATCATTCTCAGCAAACTATTGCAAGAACAGAAAACCAAACATCGCTTGTTCTCACTTATAGATGGGAATTGAACAGTGAGATCACTTGGACACAGGAAGGGGAACATCACACACCGGAGCCTATTGTGGGGTGGGCATTAGGAGATATACCTAATGTAAATGACGAGTTAATGGGTGCAGCACACCAACATGGCACATGTATACACATGTAAAAACCTGCACGTTGTGCACATGTACCCTAGAACATAAAGTATACAAACAACAACAACAACAACAACAACAACAAAAACTGGTTGCAGTAAAGAAGCCGGCCAAAACCCACCAAAACCAAGATGGTGATGAAAGTGACCCCTGCTCATCCTCACTGCTACACTCCCACCAGCGCCATGACAGTTTACAAATGCCATGGCAACATCAGGAAGTTATCCTATATAGTCTTAAAAGGGGAGGCATGAATAATCCACCCCTTGTTTAGCATGTAATCAAGAAATAACCATAAAAATGGGCAGCCAGCAGCCCTCAGGGCTGCTCTGCCTATGGAGTAACCTTTCCTTATTTCTTTACTTTCTTAATACACTTGCTTTCACTTTACTCTATGGACTTGCCCTGAATTCTTTCTTGCTCAAGATCCAAGAACCCTCTTTTGGGGTCTGGATCTGGATGCCTTTCTAGCATATATATATATATATGCCATATATGTGTCAAATAGTAGCAAAAGATGGGATTCAGGACATGTCACCCCCAAATATGACTTTAGGAGACCAGAAACATGCCAACCCCAAATATGCCTCTTTAGCATGAGGATTATTTTGAGAAACTGCAGCAGAGGAGAAACTCTGAAAACAAAAGTAGAAGTTACCCTTTTGTAAGGAAAGTTTACATCTATAAAGGAGATCTCCATACATAAGGGTGTCTTTCTGTCTGCAAGAGAAAGAGAAAAATGACTCTAAATCACTAGAAACTCTTACCAATGAAAAAGGCATGGATTTAAATCTGCATCACAAACCTCACCCTGGTTTCAGGTGCTTTCCTGGCTGTCTTCCCATAACTGGCCTTCCCTTTCCTCTCAGTTTTAGCAAACGATGGTTTTTAAGCTTGAAGTCAAAGCCACCTATTTGAGATCTGCTCTTAAGAATTACTCATTCCCTGAGTATCTCCCGTGTATACATGAAATATACATATTAATAAACTTGTTTTTTTTTTCTTTTGTTAATTTCTCTTTCGGTACAGGGGTCTGTCCTAACAAAAAACTTAGGAAAGGTAGAGAAAAATGATTTTCTCCTCCCCTACACAAATAAGGGTGGTTTCTTGCTTCACATTTCTGTCTTTCTGCATCCTTATTTCTGCTCCTTAAAGGCAACCACTTTTAACATTCTAAACCCTTTCTATTTTTTTTCTGGTATTTAACTCCATATTTCTAAGGAATATACACATACTGCTATTTCCCAACTTGTCAGTTCCAGACAGTAGCTATTGTTGTTCTGTTATGGCAGATGAAGATTTAGCTGTCTTAACATTCTCCACCTTATTTCTCCTCCCTCTGCCAGTTACTAATAGAGTTATATCACAATTTTTTATTAAATTTGTATTTGTGTAACCACCCCATGAGTTCTTGCCCACTACCCAGTTAGAGCCAATTTATTATGACAGGGAAATTGCAATAGGGAAAGTGTGTACAGTGTTAATAAACTCTAAGGCATTTTGCATATGTTAATTGGAATTTGCGGTGAATGGGTAGACCTAAAAGCTAGCGGCTCAGGAGGGCCTCATATTTGGAGATGGAGTGCAAGGATAAATGATGCAGACAGCAAACACGGAAATACTAGGTAGAAGAGGGTGGTTCCCCGGCAAAAGCCCCACCCTCAATCCTGGAAACCCACAGTCCTAAATGGGAACAGGTATTCCTGTTTTTGCACCCAAAAGTTGCCTTTTGGCTCACCACACCCACCTATCCTGTACCCTTATAATCCCTAAACCCCAGGCTCCACAAGCAGACAAACAGAAGGGCAGAGAAGGAGAGAAGAGAAGGAGCTTCTTAATGTTGAGAGGAGCTCAGCTGGGGACAGTAGAAGAGGAGATTGGCCACTGCATGGTCAAACTCCAGGTGAAGATCATCTTCCCATTCCATCCCCCTTCCAGCCCCATCCATCCCACTGAGAGCCACCTCCACCACTCAATAAAACTCCCACGTTTACCATCCTTTAAGTCCATGTGTGACCTGATTTTCCCTGGACACTGGACAAGAGCTTGGATACAGAAAACTGTCATGCTGGCCCTCTGCCCTTGCAAAAAGGCAGAGGGTCTACTGAAATGTTTAACACTTAAGCCATCCATGGACAGCAAGGCTGAAAGAGCGCACTGTAACACATGCCCACTTGGGCTTCGGGAGTCACAGGCACCCATCCCTAGACACAGTCATGGGGCTGGAGCCCAAAAGCACTCGCCCCAGCTCCTACACCTGCCTGTCTGCATGCTCCCCCTCCCATAAGGGGTTTGAGAGCAAGGTGGCCAAATGGATGAGCCACGCCCATTACATGTCCTGCAAGGGGGGTCAGGGAACTCCCCCGTTTCGTTTGTACTTCCAGTTACCTGCTCTTTCCACAACTCCCTCTGAATGTTTGGTTGGGAATCAGAACATGAGAACCTCAAGTATAGCACTTTGGTATGCTGAATACTTTGCACTGAGGGAGATTGGAAGGGCCTCAGAAGCAAGATGTTCTTTCCGACCTTCTCCCACTCTCCTTTCTCTTTCTTTCATTTCTTTCCCATGGCAGGTCATAGAAACTAGAACCCCTCTTTCCCAAAGCAAACTGTAAACCTAAAAATGTCACTGCCTGACCCTTCTTCTTCCTTTAAAACCCTCATTTGACAGGTGATCCTGCCTTATCCTGGAGAAAGAAATGTTACACAAGAGGCCAAGAAGAAGCTAAACAGACAAGCCTTGCTGGGTTCCCATTTCAGCTTATTACCATTAGGACATGCCCTTTCTGTCGAATCACATTTCTACATGGCTGTACATTCTTCATCAAACCTAAGGATTAAAAAAAAGCTTTCTCTGGGTCTTTGGGTCTTCATTTCTGAAAGCTCCCGTATTACATAAAACTTAGTTAAATAAATTTGTTATACTTTTCTCTTGTGAATCTGTCCTTCATTATAGGGGTGTTAGCTGGGGGCGTTGCAATGAGTGTTAGGACAGGCATTACCCTTTCACCCCTACGCTTGCTACAGACTATGGTTAGGCTACCAGGACACTCAGTTGCCCTTTGTGGAGGAAGAAAGGATGAATCAACATGTGCAGAATAGGACTCCCTCCAGGAAGTCCAGATGTGTAGCTGGGAAGTCTTCAGCTCACCTCTTTCAAGCAGGGTGACCAGGATGCCAAGGTGTAGTCACGAGGAGGAGTGATCAGAAGGTAAGTACAGCTGAGAAAGTTACAACTGGCTGGCACTTTGTCTCAAGAAAGAATGTGCCAACCAGACGGCAGATCTCCAGAGTGAAAGGGAGGTCAAAGAGCAAAATGTCAGTGTTTTCAATACCACCCAATGAAGAAGATGCCAGTCAGGAGTGGGGGGCATGGCCTTAACATCTGCTTGGCAGCTGCATTCTCTTAAGAGAGATGTTTGTATCACTTCACATAAGCTTTTCAACAGCAACAGGGCAATAAAACAAAATGTATTTGTCCTAACTTTGCGCTGATTAAAGAACTCTTCAAGCATTCATTCATCCAACAAACACTCATTGAGAACCTACTA
The DNA here is from genome assembly GCF_007565055.1 of Rhinopithecus roxellana. Classification (NCBI taxonomy): domain Eukaryota; kingdom Metazoa; phylum Chordata; class Mammalia; order Primates; family Cercopithecidae; genus Rhinopithecus; species Rhinopithecus roxellana. The sequence continues at coordinate 44,018,565 of NC_044566.1, read as the reverse complement.
TGTGGCAGGCACTCTTTTTTTTTTTTTTTTGAGATGGAGTCTCGCTCTGTCACCCAGGCTGGAGTGCAGTGGCACCATCTCGGCTCACTGCAAGCTCCACCTCCCGGGTTCACACTATTCTCCTGCCTCAGCCTGTGACAGGCACTCTTTTAGGAGCTTGGGATATAGCAGTGAACAAGACAGGCAATGTCTGCCCTCATGGAGCCTATCTTCTATGAAAAAATGACTTTTCATGTGATTATTCACTGTGCTAGGGGTTGGAGTGACATAATAAGGGCCCTCTACGGACTCACAGTTCAAGGAGGTGGCTTCCTGAGTTTTTTTTTTCCCTAGGAAGAGAATGGTTGAATTAGCCAGTTCAGATACTCATTCCCTTTGGTATATTGTGAATGAATTAATTGCATTCTGGTCTTTTGTGAATTTAGTTAGCTTGAGGCAGTTTTCGACACTCAACTATGAATGCGCTGTAAATATTAGGTTTCTAGACCCAGACAACTAGACTAGAGCCTGGAAAGTGCTGACATCATGAAGTTAATTTTCCTGAGACACACTACACCTACACATCCTTCTATAACTTCTCTATTGTGTCCTTCTCTCTTTCTAACCTCAACAGAGATGTCATCAACAATCACACTCCCTCTTGCAAAGCATTTGTAGGAATAGACAAGAGTGAGCCATTGACAAATTCATTCCTCAACTGTTTCTTGAGACCTGTCAAGGTGCCAGACACCATGTTGATGAGAACGCAGCAGCTGTCTCACCATAGGAGCTCACAGTCTGCAGATGGGGGATGGGGGTGCTAGAAAACTCTGTTGTGGGATGGAGTTGAATTTCAGTCCTGGATGTGCTAGTTAATGACATCATCTGTAATCAAGAAACGAGCCCAGCTGAACTCCTGGCTTCCTGGTTTAATATTTCTGTGTCAGGAAGGTATGTGGTGGGCCTCTTGGAAGAGTGACTAAGAGGGAAAACAATACGTAGTTTGGCAGAGAAGGGGAGAGGAGGAAGGATGATGTGTGGATTTGCTCTTTCTGTATTTTTTCACCAGCAGAAACCTTAATCTTTTCCAGCAGCACAGGCGAGTCACGGTGCAAGGGATTTGCCACAGAGCACTACCCCCTTCTCCAGCAACACTGAGCTCACGGAATGGCAGATAAACCTAGATAAGCTGAGCCAGTCTTTCCAGCCCGGGCAGCACTTTTCCAAGGAGCATCATGAGCTCAGCTGGAGGTCCCTGGGCAGAAATCACCTGGAATTTGTATGAGTGCTGAGATCTGTGGGCCTTTCTGCCCCTTTCTTGAGGCTGGAATTGCCTTTTTTTTTTTTTTTTTTTTTTGTGAGACGGGGTGTTGCTCTGCCACCTAGGCTGGAGTGCAGTGGTACAGTCATAGCTCACCGTAATCTTGAACTCCCCGGCTCAAGCAGTCCTCCCACCTCAGCCTTCAGAGTATCTGGATATGTTGCCATGGCTGGTCTCAAACTCCTGTCCTCAAGTGATTCTCCCACCTCAGCCTCCTAAAGTGTTGGGATTAGAGGCATGAGCCACTGTGTCAGGCCTGAAATTGCATTCTTAGCATCTAGATGGAGAAGGAGAACAGCCTCTTCAAAAACAGCATTTTCTTTTCTCTCATTTACTGCTCCCCTTAAATTCCATTTTCTTAAAGGACATGTAGAATGGGGAGGATCCTTTTGCTTGAAGAGTAACCTCCCAGCAATCAGCCCCCTTCCTGTACTAGCAAAATAAATGTTTTATTTGGTTTATTCATTTATTCATTCAATAATTATTTATTAAGACCATACTAAGGGCCAAGTCCAGATTTTGGGATTCTGTGGTGAACAAAAGATAACAAGCCCTGTCGTCGTGGAGCTTATTTTTTTGTGGGAGAAAGACCATAAACAAATAAACATGTAATATCTGGTTGCAATATGTGCTATAAAATGATATGAAGTGGGCAGGAGGATGGAGGAGTGATAGTGTAGGAGGTCACTAGATCAGGTGATCAGGGAAGGCCTTCTGCCTCCTCTGGTGATGTAGGGGCTGGGTCTTTATGAATAAATTTTTCCAGTTTTCCAACCTTAACTCTTTAAATGCCAAAAAGTTTATTCTTACTAATTTTGACCCAAATTACTTTAAATTCATTGTATGTAGGAACCCAGCATAATCTAATCTTTTTTTTTTTTTTTTTTTTTTGAGACGGAGTCTCGCTCTGTCGCCCAGGCTGGAGTGCAGTGGCCGGATCTCAGCTCACTGCAAGCTCCACCTCCCGGGTTTACGCCATTCTCTCGCCTCAGCCTCCCGAGTAGCTGGGACTACAGGCGCCCGCCATCTCGCCCGGCTAATTTTTTGTATTTTTTTTTAGTAGAGACGGGGTTTCACCGTGTTAGCCAGGATGGTCTCGATCTCCTGACCTTGTGATCCGCCCGTCTCGGCCTCCCAAAGTGCTGGGATTACAGGCTTGAGCCACCGCGCCTGGCCATCTAATCTTGTTTTAAAGATTCAGGATCATTATTGGGAACACCAATAGATGCCAGGGGTTCTCAAAGTGTGGCCCCTGGACCAGCAGCATCAGCAACCCCTCAACCTGGGGACTTGTTAGAAACGCAAATTCTCAGAAATGTAAGTGCAGACTTCACCCCAGACCTGCTGCATCTGAAACTCTGGGGGTGGAGCCCTGCAATCTGTGCTTTAACAAGCCCTCCAGGCGCTTCTCATGCATACTCAAGTTTGAGAAGGGCCACTCTGCTCTGAGGTGTGCCCTTGAAGGCAGTGGAGGTAGGTAGCATCTCTGCCCATCCTTGGCAGGCTGCTTTGCTCCCTGAGTTCCTGCCTACTTCCTGTGGGTTCTGCCTCACTGTGGGTTGTCAGTGTTTATCTTTTACTGCTGACATTAGTATGTCTCTGTCTAATTTGTGTCTCCTAATTTGCTGCTTCTAATCGCCTCTGAGAAACCAGATCCCCAGCCATAAATTCATTATGTAGAAAGTAGGAATAAATTCCAGGGCTGCTGGCACGCATGTTAGTACTTTGGTCTTTTGCCCTCAAGACATTCAGCATAGTGGAAAGAACAGACTTGAATTTCAGTCTAGAATTCCCCCAATGTGGGGATTCTGCAGGCTGCTGAGTAAGTCTATTCCAATTATACATTCTAGAAATGGGGAAATAACCACAGGATGGATTCCGGGACCCACTGGGTCTACTATGAGGTGGACGTAGTTAAACTCCATTGATCACCTATATTAGTCAGGGATTTGCAGAGAAAAAGACTGAGAGAGAGAGAGAGACAGAGTGAGAGAGAGACAGAGACAGAGAGAGAGACAGGAACGATAAATTTATTATGAGGAATTGGCTCACACAATAATGGAGGCTGAGAAGTCCCACAATCTGTCCTCTATAAGCTGGAGACCCAGGAAAGCTGGTTTTATTATTCAGTCCACGTTTGAAGGCCTGAGAATCAGAGGTACCGATGGTGTAAATCCCAGTTCAAGGGCAGAAGATGAGATGAGATGTTCCAATGAGGCAGAAAAAAAGGGGCAAATTCCTCCTTCCTCCACATTTTGCTTTATTCAGTCCCTCAGCAGATTGGATAATGCCCACCTGCATTGGAGAGGGCCATCTATGTTGAGTTAACCGATTCCAATGCTAGTCTCATCCAGGAACAATCTCATAGACACACGCAGAAATAATGTTTATCTGGGCACCCTGCAGCCCAGTGAAGCTAGCACATAAAATTAACCATCCCCTCACCGAACAACCATAATCTCCTACTGTTACTGGCAGACCACAGTAATATTTTGGGTCTCCTGAAATTAGTATCAGTTCAAAGCCAGTGTCCAGTCATCCTTGAAAACATCTGATTGTTTCCTTTTCCCCAGTGCACAGTTCCTCTAATAAAAGGCTGCAGGTCCCTTTGGGGACAACTGGGAGAAAGATAAACAGTATACATTTTTGGCAATGTAGCAGAGTCCTTCCTCAAGGGGACCTGGTCTCCCCTTTTATTGCTTGTACGACCTTGGCAGAGTTGGAACCAGAATTGCCTGGCACCAACGAGGTGCTCAACAAGTGCTAGTTCTTTTCTTCTGGGGTGGGAGAATGATGGGGGAAGGGGATAATTAACCTATATGATTTTTTGCATGAATAATTGCTGTTTAGAAAAATCTCTAAATATTTACCTTTATTTATTAAAAAACAGTTTTAAATATATTTGAGATATAATATCACACAATTCATTCATTTAAAGACTACAATTTAATGACCATCACCGCAATCGATTTTAGAACATTTTTATTATCCTAAAAAGTAACTTCACATTCCTTAGGGATGATCCTCCCTCTATAATCCTCCTATTCCCCCCTTGTCCTAGGTAACCACTAATCTATGTTTTTACTCTACAGATTTGACTATTCTGGACATTTCATATAAATGGAATTATCCAATATGTGTTCCTTTGTGATAGCCTTTTTCCACTTAGCATAATGTCTTTAAGGTTCGTTCATGTTGTACAGCATCAGTATTTCATTTCTTTCTTAAAAATTTTTATTTTTAATTTTTGTGGGTATATAATAGGTATATATATGGGTTACATAAGATATTACGATACAAGCATGCAATGCATAATAATCACATCAGGGTAAATAAGTATACATTACCTCAAGCATTTATCCTTGATAAATGCCAATTTATAATTGCCAAGGTATAAAAGCCAATTATACTCTTAGTTATTTAAAAATGTATAATTAAATTTTTCTTTACTATAGTCATCCTATTGTGCTAGCAAATATTAGGTTTTATTCATTCTTTCTATTTTTTCTACCCATTAACCTTCCTCACTTCTCCCCCACACTCCCCAACTCTCCAACTCCAACTACTCTTTCCAGCCTCTGGTAACCATTTTTCTACTCTATATTGCCATAAGTTCAATTGTTTTACTTTTTACCTCCCACAAAAAGTGAGAACATGTGAAGTTTGTCTTGCTGTGCCTGGCTTATTTCACTTAACATAATGAAATTCCAACCTCCAGTTCCAACCATGTTGTGCAGATGACAAGATCTCATTCTTTATTGTGGCTGAATAGTACTCCATTGTGTAAATATACCATATTTTCTTCATCTGTTCATCTGTTATGGACACTTAGGTTGCTTCCAAATTTTAGCTATTGTATACAATGCTGCAGCAAACATAGAAGTGCAGATATCTAGGCTGGGCGTGGTGGCTCACGCCTGTAATCCCAGCACTTTGGGAGGCCAAGGTGGGCGGATCAATTGAGGTCAGGAGTTCAATACCAGCCTGACCAACATGGTGAAACCCTGTGCCTATTAAAAATACAAAAATTAGCCTGGTATGGTGGTGGGCACCTGTAACCCCAGCTACTCAGGAGGCTGGGGCAGGAGAATCGCTTGAATCGAGGAGGCAGAGGTTACAGTGAGCCAAGACCGCGCCATTGTACTTCAGCCTGGGCAACAAGAGCGAAACTCCGTCTCAAACAAACAAACAAACAAACAAAAAAGTGCAGATATCTCTTTGATATACTGATTTCCTTTCTTTTGGGTATATACCTAGGACTGAGATTGCTGGATGGTAAGGTAGCTCTATTTTTAGTTTTCAAGGAATCTCCAAACTGTTCTTCATATCTTCATAGTGGTTGAACTAATTTACATTCCCAACAGTGCATGAGGGTTCCCATTTCTCCACATCCTCTCCAGCATTTGTTATTGCCTGACTTTTGAATAAAAGCCATTTTAACTGGAGTGAGATATCTCATTGTAGTTTTGATTTGCATTTCTTTGATGATCAGTGATGTTGAGCACCTTTTCATACACCTGTTTGCAATATGTAAGTCTTTTTTTTTGAGAAATGTCTATTCAGATCTTTTGTCCATTTTAAGTCAAATTATTAGATTTTTCCTATAGAGTCATTTGAGTTCCTTATACATTCTGGCTATTAATCCCTTGTCAGATGGGTAGTTTGCAAATATTTCCTTCTATTCTGTGGATTGTCTCTTCACTTTATTGATTGTTTTCTTTGCTGTGTGGAAGCTTTTTCACTTGATGTGATCCCATTTGTTCAGTTTTTTCTTTGGTTGTCATAGTTTGAGGTCTTTGATTTAAGTCTTTAAACCGTTTTGATTTGATTTTTGTATATAGTGAGAGACGGGGTCTAGTTTCATTCTTCTTCATATGGATATCTGGTTTTTCCAGCATCATTTATTGAAGAGACTGTCTTTTCCCCAATGTATGTTTTTGGCAACTTTGTCAAAAATGAGTTCACTGTAGATGTATGGATTTATTTCTGGGTTCTCTATTCTGTTCCTCTGGTCAGTGTGTCTGTTTTTGTGCCAGTACCATACCATTTTGATTACTGTAGCTCTGTAGTATAATTTAAAGTCAGGTAATGTGATTCCTCCAGTTTCATTCTTTTGGTGTAGGATAGCTTTGCCTATTCTAGGTCTTTTGTGGTTCCATATAAATTTTAGGATTTTTTTTCTATTTCTGTGAAAAATGTTATTGGTATTTTGATAGAAATTGTATGAAATCTATAGATTGCTTTGGGTAGTATGGACATTTTAACAATATGAATTTTTCCAATCCGTGAACATGGAATATTTTTCCATTTTTTTGTGTGTCTTCTTCGATTTCTTGGATCAATGTTTTATAGTTTTCAATGTAGAGATTTTTTACTTCTTTAAGTTAATTGCTAGGTATTTTACTTTATTTGTGGCTACTGTAAATGGGATTACTTTCTTGGTTCTTTTTCAGATTGTTTGCTCTTGATAGATAGAAATGCTACTGATTTTTGTATATTCATTTTGTGTCTTGCAAATTTACTGAATTTGCTTATCAGTTTTAATGGTTTTTTGGTGGAGTCTTTAGGTTTTTCCAAATATAAGATCATGTCATTTTAAAACAAGGATCATTTGACTTCTTCCCTTCTAATTTGGATGCCCTTTATTTCTACTTTTTTTTTTTTTTTTTTTTTTTTAGATAGAGTTTTGCTCTGTCACCCAGGCTGGAGTGCAGTGGTGTGGTATCGACTCACTGGAGCCTCTATCTCCTAGGTTCAAGCAATTCTCCTGCCTCAGCCTCCCAAGTGGCTGACATTACAAGCACCTGACAACACAGCCGGCTAATTTTTGTATTTTAAGTAGAGACGAGGTTTCACCATGTTGGCCAGGCTGGCTTCAAACTACTGACCTCAAGTGATCTGCCTGACTCGATCTCCCAAAGTGCTGAGATTACAGGCATGAGCCACTGTGCCTGGCTGGATGCCCTTTATTTTTTTTCTGTCTGGTTGCTCTAGCTAGGACTTCCAGTACTATGTTGAATAACATTGGTGACAGTGGGCATTCTTGTCATGTTCCCAATCTTAGAGGAAAGGGTTTCCATTTTTCCCCATGCAATATGATACTAGCTTTGGGTCTGTCAAATATAGCTTTTATTATGTTGAGGTATGTTCTTTCTATATCCAGTTTTTTTAGGGTTTTTTTAAATCATGTCAAGATGTTGAATTGTGTCAGATACTTTTTCAGCATCAATTGAAATAATCATATTGTTTTTGTCCTTCATTCTGTTGATATGATGTATCACACTGATTGATTTGCATGTGTTGAACCATCCTTGCATCCCTGAGATAAAGCCCACTTGGTCATGATGAATGTTCTTTATTTTATTGTGTTGTTGAATTTGGTTTGCTAGTATTTTGTTGAAAGTTTTTGCCTCAATATTCATCAGTGATATTGGCCTGTAGTTTTCTTTTTTAAAATTTGACTTTATTGCATTTTGGTATCAGAGTAATGCTCGCATTGTAGAATGAGTTTGGAAGTATTCCCCTCTCCTTGGTTTTTTAGAACAATTTGAGTAGGATTGGTATTCATTCTTCTTTAAATGTTTGGTAGAATCCAGCAGCAACACCATTGGGTCCTGGGTTTTTCTTAACTAGAAGACTTTTTCTTATGGCCTTGATCTCATTACTTACTATCAGTCTGTTCTGGTTTTGGATTTCTTCATGTTTCAATCTTGGTAGGTTGTGTGTGTCTAGGAATTTATCAATTTCTTCTAGATTTTCCAATTTATTGGCATATAGTTGCTCACAGTAGCCACTAATGATCCTTTGAATTTCTGCAATATCAGTTGTTATGTCTCCTTCTCCTCTCTGATTTTATTTTGTAGGGTCTTCTTTCATTTTTCTTTAGTGTGGCTAAAGGTTTGTCAGTCTTTTTTTAAAAAAATGTTTTTATTTGATTTATCTTTTGCATTGTCTGTTTATTTTCAATATTTATTCATTTATTTATTTCTGCTCTGAGCTTTATTTTTTTTCTTCTACTAATTTTGGGTTTCATTTATTCAAATTCATTTATTTCTTCTCTGATCTTTATTATTTTTTTCCTCTACTAATTTTGGTTTGCTCTTGATTTTCTGGTTCTTTAAGATGCATCATTAGATTGTTTATTTGAAGTTTTTCCTTTTCTTGATGTAAGCATTTACAGCTGTAAACTTCCCTCTTAGTCTTTCCTTTGTTGTATCCTCTAGATTTTGGTATATTGTGTTTCCATATCATTTGTTTCAAGAAATTTTTCAATTTCCTTATTAGTTTCTTCATTGACCTACTGGTCATTCAGGAGCATACTGTTTAATTTCTATGTGTTTGTATAGTTTCCAAAATTCCTCTTGTTACTTATTTCTACTTTTATTCCATTGTTATTAGAGAAGATGCTTGATATTGTTTCAATTTTTTGAATGTTTTAAGACTTGTTTTGTGACCCAACATATGGTCTATCTTTGAGAATGATCCATGTGCTGGGGTTGTGAAGTCTCCAGTTATTATTGTATAGGGGTCTGTCTCTCTCTTTAGCTCTAATAATATTTGCTTTATATGTCTGGGTGTTCCAGGATTGGGTGCATGTATATTTGCAATTGTTATATCCTCTTGCTGAATTAACTCCTTGTGATTGTATAGTGACTTTGTTTGTCTCTTTTTATAGTATTCATCTAGAAATCTATTTTGTTTGATATAAAAGTATAGGTACTCCTGCTCTCTTTTGGTTTCCATTGGAATGGAATAGCTTTTTCCATCCCTTTATTTTCAGTCTATGTGTATCTTCATAGGTGAAGTATGTTTCTTGTAGGCAATAGATCATTGTGTCTTTTTTTTTTTTTAAACCATTGAGACACTCTATGTCTTTTTATTGGAGAGTTTAGTCCATCTATATTCAATGTCATTATTAATAGCTGAGAATGTATTCCTGCCATTTTGTTATTTGTTTTCTGGTTGTTTTGTGGCATTCTTCTTTTTCTTTCTTTCTCTCCCGTCTTTCTGGAAGCTAAGTTGATTTTCTCTGGTGGTATGATTTAATTTCTTGCTTTTTATTTTTTTGTGTATCTGTTGTATGTTTTTTAATTTGAGGTGACTATGAGGCTTCCAAATACTATCTTAAACCCATTATTTTAAGTTAATAACAACTTAACACTTTTGTATAAACAAGCAAGCAAAAAGAAAGCTAATAAAAATTCTATACCTTAATTTCATCCCCCTCCCCCTACTGTTTAATTTTTTGTTTTTTTCTACTTATATATTATTTTATTGTCTATGTCTTGAAAAGTTGTTGAAGTTATTGTTTTCGATTCGTTCATCATTTAGTCTTTCTTCTTAAAATACGAGGAGTTTAAACACTACAGTTATAGTGTTATAATATTGTTTTTCTGTTTACTTACTATTAGTAGTGAGTTTTGTACCTTCAGATGACTTCTTATTGCTCACTAATGTCTTTTTCTTTCCAATTGAAGTACTCCCTTTGGCATTTCTTGTAGGACAGGTCTGGTGTTGATAATAAAATCCCTCAGCTTTTGTTTGTCTGGGAAAGTCTTTATTTCTCCTTCATGGCTGAAGGATATTTTCACTGGATATACTATTCTAGGGTAAAAGTTATTTTCCTTCGGCACTTTAAATATGTCATGCCACTCGCTCCTGGCCTGTAAAATTTCCACTATAAAGTCTGCTGCCCCACATATTGGAGCTCCGTTGTATGTAATTTCTTTCTTTTCTCTTGCTGATTTTAGGATCCTTTCTTTATACCTGATCTTTGGGAATTTGATTAAATGCCTTAAGGTAGACTTATTTGGGTTAAATCAGCTTGGTGTTCTGTAACTTTCTCGTACTTGGCTATTGATATCTTTCTATCATCAATAGAGGTTTGGGAAGTTCTCTGTTATTTTCCTTTTGAATAAACTTTCTACTCCTCTCTGTTTCTCTTCTTCCTCTTTAAGGCCAGTAACTCAGACTTTCTTTTTTGTGACTATTTTCTAGATCCTGTAGCCATGCTTCATTGTTTTTTGTTCTTTTTTTTTTTTTTTGTCTCCTCTGTCTTCAAGCGAACTAATTTTTTCTTCCACTTGATCAATTCACTATTAAAATACTCTGATGCATTCTTCAGTATGCCAATTGCATTTTTACAACTCCAGAATTTCTGCTTGATTCTTTTTAATTATTTCAAATTTTTTGTTAAATTTATCTAATAGAATTCTGAATTCTTTCTCTACATTATCTTGAATTTCTTTGGATTTCCTCAAAACAGCTATTTTGAATTCTCTGTCTGAAAGGTCACATATCTCTCTTTCTCCAGGATTGGTCCCTGGTGCCTTATTTAGTTTATTTGGTGAAGTTATGTTTTCCTGGATGGTCTTGATGCTTATTGATAGTCTGTGTCTAGGCATTGAAAAGTTAGGTATTTATCGTAGTCTTCATGTCTGGGCTTATTTGTACCCATCCTTCTTGGGAAGGTTTTCCAGGTATTTGAAAGGACTTGGGTGTTGTGCTCTAAGCTGTATCTGCATTAGGGGGCAACCCAAACTGCCCCCTATTTAATATTTTATTATTTAAAATAATTTAATATTTAATATTTTATTATTTTATATTTAATATTTATTATTTAAAATAATTTAATATTTTAAATTAATTAAAAATATTAATTTAAAAAGAACAAAATTCTTGCAGATTCATACAGGTACTGCCTTGTGGGTCTTGGATAAGATCTGGGAGAATTCTCTTGATTACCAGGCATAGACTCTTGTTCTCTTCCCTTACTTTCTCCCAAACAAACAGAATCTTTCTCTCTCTCTGTTCTCAGCCATCTGGAACCAGTGGTAGGGTATCACCGGGGGTGGTGGCCCCCACCACTGGAACTGTGCTGGGTCAGACCTGAAGCCAGCAGAGCACTGAATTTCACCCATGGCCCACTGTAATTACAACCTGGCTATGATCTATGTTCACTCAAGCCCTAGGGACTCTACAATCAGCAGGTGGCAAGGCCAGCCAGGTATGTGTTCTTCCCTTCAGGGTACTGAGTTCCCCTAGACCCTGGATGGGTTTACAGGTACCATGCAAGAGTCAGGGACTAGAGTCAAAAACCTTAGAAGTTTACCTGGTGTTCTGTTGTACTGCAGCTAACCATGAGATGTAGTCCTTCCCACTCTTCCCTCCCTCTTCCAGAGGCAGAGAAGCCTCACCTTGTGGCGACCACCCCCACAGGCAAACGATGAGTACTGCCAATCTACTGCTAATATTCCCTTAATGCCCAAGAGTTCTTCAGTCAGTTTGTGATGAATGCTCCCTGGCCTGGGATTCACCTTTCAGGGCAGTGAGCTTCCCTCTGGCTCAGGGCAAGTCCAGAAATGCCATCTAAGAGCCAAAACCTGGAATGCGCCTAAGAGCCCACTTGGTGCTCTACTCTTCTGTGGCCTAGCTGGTACTTAAGGTGCAAAACAAAGTCCCCTTTACTTTTTCCTCTACGTTTCTCAAGCAGAAGGAGTCTCTCCTCTTAGCCACTACAGCTGGGAATGTGCTGAGTCTCATCCGAAGCCAGCAAGTCACAGAGTGTCACCCAAGGCCCATGGCGTACTACCTAGGTATTGCTGCTTGGTATTGAGGGCCCAAAGGCTTTTTGGTAAGCAGCTGATGGGTCCTACTAGGACTGGGTCCTTCCCTTCAAAGCAGCAGTTCTTTTCTGGCCCAGGGTGTGTCTAGAAATATTTTCCAGTAGCTAGGGCCTGGAAAGGGGGCTTCATAACTCTGACTGATGCCCTATTCTGATGTAGTTGAGCTGGTATCTGAGATGCAAGATAAAGTCTTCTTTACTTTTCCTTTATCTCCTCAAGCAAAAGGAAGGAGTCTCTTTTGGAGCCACGAGCTCTGCAGCCTGGGGTTAAGGGAGGTATGACACAAATATTCCCTTAGCTGCCTCAGCCTGCTGAGACACCAGCCGAGCCAGCTACTTAGGGCCCTAGAGCAGTTTAGCCCATGGTAGTGAGGCTTGCTGGAACTGAAGTTCTGACTGACAGATGGGCAATTCTCCTTGAGTTAGGGCTGGTTTAAATGCTCCCTCCATGGGCAGGTGTCAGCTGAGTTCAGTCTGGTTTTGCTTTCCATTAAGATGGGGCAACACTGAGTTCAATGCAATGTGTCACAGTTGTGCTCACCCTCTCCCAAGCACTCAGATTCTTTCTTGGCACCACAGAGCCACTACTGGGGGATAGGGGGAGGAGTGACATTGGCAATTCAAGACTCTTTCCTACCCTCTTCAATGCCTCTTTCAATGGTAGATGTTAAAACCAGGTACTGTGCTCACTTGATTTTTTATTCTTATGAAGGTGCTTTTTTGTGTAGATAGTTGTTAAATTGGTGTCCTTGCAGTGGGGGACTATTAGTGGAGCCCTCGATTTGCCTATCTTGCTCTACCCCCTTCTCCACTTCATTTATTTTTATTGCCACACAATAGTCCATTGTGTGGATATACCACATTTTATTTATTCATTCATCAGTTCATGGACAATTGGGTTGTTTCCACTGCAGGAGCCAAAATAAACCTCCCCTTTGCTCACTGAAAGTTTGCTGAAAATCACTGAGAAGAAAAAAAAAGCAGATCAGGGTGTAGCTGCACCATTTTATATTTCCATTAGGGGTATATGATGGTTTTAATTTCTCCATAGACCTGCCAGCACTTACTATTTGACTTTTTGATTCTAGCCATCCTGGTGGTTGTGAAGTACTTCATTATGGCTTTGATTTGCATTTCCCTTATGGCTAGTAATGTTGAACATGTTTTTGTGTGTTTATTGGCCAAGTCCCAGCTACTCGGGAGGCTGAGGTGAGAAGATTGCTTGCCAGGAATTCAAGTCCAGCCTTCGCAACATAGCAAGACCCCTGTACTTAAGAAATAAAATAAAATAAAATACAGATTAAGAGGAGAAAAGGCATGCAAATTTATTAAATCATGGTTTTATGAGACATGAGATCCTTTAGAATGAAGACCCAGTGATGCAAGGGAAGCTGTTTTATTTTTATTCAACAAAGTATGGAAAGCCATGTAGAAATATGATTGGACGAAAAGGGTGTAATCTAATGCTAATAGACCAAGTGTGGAAATCCAGCAAGGCCTGTCTGTGTAGATTTTTCTTGGTATCTATGAGCATGCATTTTTCTCTTCTGGGTATGGGGAAAGATCCTCTTTTGTGGCATTGTGACCTACAATCAAACAAAGTAGATCAGATCATTTCTTTATGACCAGGTTTTATGCAGAAATGTGGAGATGGGAGTAAAGTTACTGTAATGTTTTTAGGTTTTATGTCTGGCTTTTAGCTTTTTATAGGGGTAGGGGGTTTCTGGTTTCTATGACCTGTCTTGGGGAAGAGGAATTCTAGTTTCTATGGCTAACCTCAGGTGAGAAGGAAGAGTCAGAAATAGGAGGGCAGGAGGGCAGAGAGAGTTGCTTCTGATACATTCATTTTGGGGTATTTTTTTCTGATAGCCCACACCACTTTTTGGCCATTATGAATAATGGCATTGTAAACATTTGTGTTAAGGTTTTTGTGTGAAAATATGTTGTAGTTTCTCTTAGGTATATACTAGAAACAAACTCTTAAGTATATGCTGGGTCATATAGTAACTGTCCATTAAACCATTTGAGGAACAGCCAGCTTTTTTTCCAAAGTGGCTGCATCATTTTACATTTCCATCAGGAGTATATGAAGATTTCAGTTTCTCCATATACCTGCCAGCACCTACTCTTTGACTTTTGATTCTAGCCATCCTAGTGGTTGTGATGTATTTCATTATGGCTTTGATTTACATTTCCCTTATGGCTTACAATGTTGAGCATTTTTTATGTGTTTATTGGCCATTTGTATATCTTTGCGTAAATATCGGTTCTGGTTCTCTGCCCATTTAAAAATGTTATATTTTTATTATTGAATTTTAACATACAAGTCCCTTATCAGATACATGGTTCGTAAATACCTTCTTCCATTCTGTGAGTCATCTTTTCAATTTCTTTAATGGTGTTCTTTGATGTACAAAGTTTGAAATTTTCATGATGTCTTTTTTAAAGAATCTATTCTTTTTTTTTTTTTTTTTTTTGCAGATGGAGTTTTGCTCTTGTTGCCCAGGCTGGAGTGCAATGGCACGATCTCAGCTCACCACAACTTCTACCTCCTGGGTTCAAGTAATTCTCCTGCCTCAGCCTCCCAAGTAGCTGGGATTACAGGCATGGGCTACCACGCCTGGCTAATTTTGTATTTTTAGTAGAGATGGGATTTCTCCATGTTGGTCAGGCTGGTTTTGAACTCCCGACCTCAGGTGATCTGCCTGCCTCAGCCTCCCAAAGTGCTGAGATTACAGGTGTGAGCCACCATGCCTGGCAAAAACAAAAACAAAAACAAAAACAAAAACAAATCAACAAACTATTCTTTCTGTTGTTTTTGGTGTTATATTTAACAAATATTGCCTAATCCAGGGTCATGAAAATAAACACTTTTTCTACTAAGCATTTTATAGTTTTAAGTCTTACATTTAGGTCTTTGATTCTTTGAGTTAGTTTTTGTTAATGATGGTGTGAGGTAGGGGTCCAAATTTACTCTTTTGTTTGCGGATATTCTGTTGTCCCAGAACCATTTGTTGAAAAGACTGTTCTTGCTCCCATGTAACTGTCTTGGTACTCTTGTTGAAAATCAACTAACCTACCCATTTTGTTTTGTTTTTTACTGAAACAACTTTGCTAGGGGAGATATTGATATGAGGGGAAAAAAACAGAGAAACCAAACAAAAAAAGCAAGCAGTGTAAAATATCCAATTATTTCTGAATGACAACAGAATATAGTCTCCACTTTGTTCAATGCTTACATTGTCCATTTGAGTGTACACTGGCCAATTAGTCTCTTAGATTATTGCTTGGCGTCATGTGCTTTAAATATTTAATTCTGTCTTAAAGCAAATAAAATAGAGACCCCTGAGAAGTGTGCTAGCTCTGGACAATTGCAAGATCCTAATAGTTGCCACAATTCAACCATTCGTCAGCTTTATTACTTCTAAGACTAAGACTTTTACCAAACTTGAGAAGTCTATTAAAATTGTAGTTATAAAATAAATAACCTGTTGAGACATTGCATTTTTTCTTGCAGGGTCATGGCATCTGTTTCAGGGCTGCAACTTAAGGAGTTGCTCAGTCCCAAGATAGCCTTTCACTAAACCTCTCCATTGAGCAAGATTCCACTTACAATGGTATAGCATCACAACATGTGTCAGAAATTGCCGAAGCTGTAACTCAAAGACTGTCCTTTGCAAATAGCCAGAGATCTCTTGTCAATAAGAAAGAAAAGAGGAGATGCATGTTCCCTAACAACGCAGGATTAATTCAGACACACCAGCCTTGGCCAGACTGGCTTTCATTGTGTGACTTATATAAAGCTAAGGCTGAATCTTGTTCACAAGAACATTTACAGCAATGCTTACCAATGACTGGGAGAAAGGGCAAGTCCACTTTGATTATAGAAGCTACTTCTTCAGTACAGCCTCAGAGTTCAATTTTATTTCCATTTGATTCTCATTGAACATCAGTATATGCAAAGCTTTGTTATGTATATTGTGGGGAGGAGAGGTATATAAAGATGAATATAGAAAGGCACAATTCTCACTGTAATGAAGTTTATAATTCTGGGCTTTGCTAGAACTGAATGTTGAAGGAACTGAACAAAATTATAGACTTTTATTATCCTATGTTTAGGGTCTGCAAGACAATGGTTGGATTCAGTGGTTCATTGGAAGGACTCATAAAACTCAGCAAAACTTTTATAACCTTGATTATGATTTATTACAGTGAAAGGATACAGATTAAAATCAATAACAGAAAAAGGTACATAGGATAAAATACAGGAGAGACCAGGCATGAGTTTTTACTTGTTCTTTCCCAGTGGGGACAGATGGGCAATGCTTAATTCTCCCAGCAACAATGTGTGATAACATGTCCACAAAGTATTGCCAACAAAGGAAGCTCACCTGAGCCTTGGTGTCCAGGGTTTATTTGAGAAGGAGTTGTCATCTAGGCATGGCAGACTGCCAATATGATTAACCTTACTCTAGCCTCTCCAGAGATCAAGTTGTTATGATGGGGGCCTAAGGCCCCAGGTCTACTGCCATTTGCCAGGTATCCTCTGGTTCATGTACAGGTCAGATGGGGCTGTGAAACAGGCCTAAGACCCCCATCATAAGTCACATTGTTAGCATGAAGTATCTTCTGTGGCCCAAGGCTCCCAGGTGACACTCTTATCAGGCAGGATATTCCAAAGGCTTAGAGGTTATTCTCCAGGAGCCAAGTAGGGGCCAAATCTTTCTTTGAAATGTATAGGGTTTGAACGACTCAGACTTACTGAGACAATCCTTTACTATACACTGCCCAAAAGCATTCTTATTGTTAAAAAAAAAAATAGACACTATAGATAGGTCTAAAGCACCACTTCCCATGTCAGTAGTATCTTTATAAAGGCAATGCTCATCTGGGTGCTATTCCTGGAAGCTCTGTCATAGAGGGCATTGTGGCTGTCTCTTCAAACAGCTCTCTCAACTTGCTATGTAAAGGACACTTTCTGGAAGGTGGGCATAGGGGTCCACTATCTCCCATCCACCCAAGACATGGATTCTGTTCTTAACTCCTTACTAAATGTTTCTTTCTGAGAAACTGGATTTGCCAAAGAAATGGTCTCTCAGCTTTCTTGGCCTTTGAGGGTAGGTTTGCATAGACCCAGTTGCTCACTGCCAAACAGTAAATTGGAGCAAGGGCCAGTTACCTGGGATCTCTTTTAAGAGAAATACGTGAGCCTGCCAGTAGCTGAGAGATCAAGAAATGGGTAAAGGGAATAAGGCAACCATGGGGGAAATTCCAGGGTGGCCAGCCACTTCTATTTGGAATGGTGTGGCTCATCGTTTAGATGCTTGTAGACTACTGTGTGAGTCCACAAACATCTGAAGGGTAAGTGTGCTCTGAAAATGACACAAGTTTAGAATGATTGTTAACCAAACTGAGAGCCATACATCACACTGTGGTTAGGAAGGGATGCGAGCAGCCACTGCAGTGGGTTAGCTGGTTCTTTGGGCCACTCGTCTGGCAACAGAGGCCCAGCTAGCAGTGAAAGCGAAATTAAATGGCTAGAGGAGAACATGAGCCTTTACACTTCTCTCCTTGCCTCAAATCTGGTGTACAAAACCAAGGAGCAAGAAACAAAGTTTGAAATATTAGCATGTAGATTTGTCTATTTAGGGGAAGAATTGGAAATGACAAAAAATCAGAGCTATCATAACTAAGCCTGATTGGAATATAAAAAATATGGAATCTTTGGAAATATTACAAATAGGAAGATTTTGGTGATATAGAGGTCATTGATAATGATCAGGGGATGAAGAGCATTGGCAAGCTTGCCCTCTCTTGCAAAGGAAAGCTAAAACTCAATACCTGCAGCAAAATGGGATCAACTGATACAGGAGACACTCACTATCAGGGAATATACTGCTGCAGAACTCTTAGAGATTGCAGAGACTTTTACAAAACTACCTAGGGAACCCTTCAACACTTGGATGATCCAATAGTGGGACATAGTGGTTGATGGTATTTTCTTAGCCAGGAATAAAGAAGAAAAAATGAGAAACATCACCACCCACCCAGCCCTGCAGCAACACCTTGCTAATGCAAGGCAAACACAAGGGAATCATAGCTTCATGGACTGGATCATTCTAGATATAAGAGAGGTTGGGCCTAATGAAGGAGATTTACCAAGAGGGATGACCTCTTCACAGTCAATCAAAGAGACCTCAGGGGCTTCTTTGATAACTGGGACTAAGGCAAACCATCTATGCTCAGGTTTCCATGGGGCCAGATAAGGCAAATTTTACTGCCTGGATGAAAATTAGATTGCCGGGGCGTGCATGAAGAGAATGTCATGGCCCTTTGCTATCTTTTTTGAGTTCTATAGTGGGACAAGACATATACAATGTGGGAGAAGCCATCACAGTTTTGGAAGAAAACAAGAAAGCCAGGGACAGAGTATGCTTGGTAATCTGACAAGGACTAACAAAGGGGAAAAAGAAAGCCCCGCTAAGAGAAGGCGAATGAAGGAGGAAGGAGACTGACAAGTCAAACATAAGCAAATGTGGCCTGATTTATTGGGAGCTGGAACACCCTGAGAAAAAAATAGACAAACAAACTAATGCTGCATTAGTAGCCTTATAGAGGGAATTAAAGCCTAAACTGCAGTTTTGTCTCTTCCCTTCTTCCCCTCCATTAGACAAAGAAGATGACTCAACCCCTTATTCTAATGCCCTGGCTTATCAAGGGTGGATCTCGCCCTGGCCCCAAGATTAGGAGTGGGGCCAAGGTCGACCCCATGTTCCAGCAATAGGACAGAATGTACTTTAATCCATGGAAATCCAGAAAGATATGCTGTCAGCGGGCCACCACTGATGGTTATGAGGGCCTTAGGATCCCAGTGAAAAGAACTTTAATACATCTAGGTATTGGAAAAGCTCCCCTTGCCCCATATATGATATTTATTTCCTCTATTCCAGAAAACATTTTGGGCATGGATATTCTGTTAGGAAGCACTTTGCAAACTCCAGTGGGATAATTCAGACTGAAGGTATATGTAGTAAAAGCATTCTCAGGAGAGAGGCAAAATGGGAACCCATACTACTCCCTGCCCCTAGTCAAGTTGTCAGCATTAAATAATACAAACTGCTTGGGAGTCATGCTGAAATAAGTGCAACTATTGAGGAACTGACAAAGGTGCATATTATCTGTCCAGCTCAAAGCCTATTTCACAGCCCCATCTGACCTGTACATGAACCAGAGGATACAAATGGCAAATGGCAGTAGACCTGGGAATTGAATAATGTTATAGTTCTTTGTTTTTTTGCTTTTTTTTTTTCTTTTGGCTGGAGTGCAATGGTGCAATCTTGACTCACTGCAACCTCTGCATCTTGGGCACAAATGATCATCCTGCCTCAGCCTCCCAAGCAGCTGGGACTACAGGCATGTGCCAGCATGTCTGGCTAATTTTTGTATTTTTTGTACAGACTGGATTTCACCATGTTGCCCAGGGTGGTCTTGAACTCCTGGACTCAAGTAATCTGCTCACCTCTGAGAGAGGAGAAAGGAAGAAACAGGTCAGGCAGGCAGTTATGGTGAGTCCTCGGTTGAATTCTTTCAAGTAAAAGAACAGCCTGCAGGCACAGGTAAGGGAACTTGCACAGGGGGGCTTGCCTAAGACATGCCCACAGCCACACAGATAAGAAAGGCTATACAGGTGACTTGCCCAGACATGCCCACAATGGAAAATTCTGTACCCCGACACATGCGCAGTATGGGGAACAAAGCAATATAGAGTAACTCAAGCTGAGGGCCCACATGTGCATTAGGAGGATGGGGTGGAGCTACCAGAAATTTGCATCATATGCAAATAAGATGTCCAGCCCTCATTGGTTTCTTATAAAAGCCTTTGTATTCAACTGTAAAAATGGCAACCCTCTTCTGGGCCCTCTCTCCATGGCAGAAAGTTTTCTTCTTTTCGCTTTTTAAACTTTTGCTCCAACCTCACCCTTTGTGTCCACGCTCCTTAATTCTCTTGGTGGTGAGACAAAGAACTTCAGGTAATACTTCACAAAGAGAGACTGCTACATTGTGGTGCATTGGTGAAACCTTAACACCTCAGCCTTCCAAAGTGCTGGGATTACAGGTGTGAACCACTGTTCCTGGCCTGCAGTTCCCCTTCCTTCCTTCCTTCCTTCCTTCCTTCCTTCCTTCCTTCCTTCCTTCCTTCCTTCCTTCCTTCCTTCCTTCCTCTCTCTCTCTCTCTCTTTCTTTCTTTCTTTCTCCTTCCTTCCTTCCTTCCTTCCTTCCTTCCTTCCTTCCTTCCTTCCTCCTTCTTTTCTTTCTTTCTTTCTTTTCTTAGTTCTTCTTCTTTCTTTCTTTTTCTTTCTTTCTTTCTTTTCTTTCTTTTTCTTTCTTTTCTTTCTTTTCTTCTTCTTTCTTTCTTTCTTTCTTTCTCTCTCTCTCTCTCTCTCTCTCTTTCTTTCTTTTCTTTTCATTTCTTTTTTTTTGAGATGGAGTCTTGCTCTGTCACCTAGGCTAGAGTGCAATGGCATGATCTCAGCTCACTGCAAACTCCACCTCCTGAGTTCAAGTGATTCTGCTGTCTCAGCCTCCTGAATAGCTGGGATTTCAGGCAAGCACTACCATGCCTGGTTAATTTTTGTATTTTTAGTAGAGACAGGGTTTCATCATGTTGGCCAGGCTGATCTCGAACTCCTGACCTCAGGTAATTTTCCCACCTTGGCCTCCAAAAGTGCTGGGATTACAGGCATGAGCCACCACACCCAGCCCTGGCCTGCAGTTCTTAATATTAGTTAAATAGTCGACAACATAGTATCTGCACTGAGGACACATCACACTGTCTCAGATTTGGCTAATGCCTTTTTCAACACTCTTCCATTGAACAATCACAAGACCAATTTGCTTTTCCCTGGCAAGTCTACTAGTGGACTTTTCACCTGTTGCCCCAGGGATGTATTCGAAGTCCTACCACTTGTCAAGGAATAGTGGCTAGAGACTTGTCTTTTTTCTCATTCCTATCCTTTCTTTCTTCGTTTCATTATACTGATGACATTTTATTAGCCTCTGAAGATTTTAATGTGTGACAGGTGTAAAAGAAAATGAAAACTTGGGACCCCAAACTCACTATGCCAAGGAGAAAGTTAGGCCTGGGAACTAAGTCATGCAACACTGCCTTCCTTTCTTCCCCTAATCAGAGAGGTGTAACTTCACAACCCTCTATCACAGCATTATACCTAAGCCAGGTTCCAACAATGTCCAGATAGTCTGCCTCACAAATTGCTTACAAGAAAATTCCTTGTTAGCCCTGAAATCATTCAAGATACATGTCCCACTACAAAATCAGCACATGCCAATTCTAACCGTGGGTCTGCAACCAAAGTTTAACTCCTGAAGCTGATTTCTGTTAAATCTCACACTGACAGTATTGATAACAAACTTATCTAGCTTATCTTCCCAGGCACAGACCAAGGGCAAGACAATAAATCTCTCCTCTGCCTACATTGAAATGGATGCATAATTAACTTCTTTTTCCTCTACTCCTTCTTTTCATTCATTCTTTCCTTCTTTTTTTTTTTTTTTTTTTTTTTTTTGTTTGTTTAATGGTCGCACTCCAACACCCAGGCTGGAGTGCAGTGGCATGATCACAGCTCACTGCAGCCTCAACTTCCTGGGCTCAGGTGATTTTTCCCACCTCAGCCTCCTGAGTAACTGAGACCACAGGCACATATCACCACGCCTGGCTAATTTTTGTGTTTTCAGTAGAGATGGAGTTTTGTTATGTTGCCCAGGTTGGTCTTGAACTCTTGGGCTCAAGTAATCTGCCCACCATCTTAAAGTGCTGGGATTATAGGCATGAGCCACTGCACCTGGTCTACTCCCTCTTTTCAAATGTTTACCTTATCTTATGTAAAACGTAGATTTACTTAGTGTTAATTAGAGCTTCACAAGAATGTGAACTTTTGCCTCACTGCCTACTTTCCCTTTCTTTTTCCCTCCTGCTTGCTCTTTGTCCCTTAAACACTGAGTTCCCAAGCCCTCTTTGGAAAGCACAGGACACAGATGTTCCTGTGACTTGTGTTTTTCCCAGTGCTTCCTCAAACGTTGGCTCAATAAACATCTACTGATTGAGACATCTGCCTAACTTTTTTGGTTAACACAGAAAAGCCTTACAGCATTGTGTGTTCATCTATGGGAACAAGGATGGGTAATCAATCCTCAGAACATCCAGAGCCCAGGACCTGCAGTGAAGTTCTCAGGAGAAGACTGGTTTCATACCGGGTACAGTAATTGACAAAGTCTATATTAGTTTGTTCTCATGCTGCTAATACATACCTGAGACTTGGTAATTTATAAAGGAAAGAGGTTTAACTGACTCACAGTTCAGCATGCCTGGGAGGCCTCAGGAAACTTATAATCATGGCAGAAGGGGAAGCAAACATGTCCTTCTTTACATGGCAGCAGGAAGGAGAAGTGCCAAATGAAGTGGGAAGTCCCTTATAAAACCATCAGATCTCATGAGAACTCACTCACTATCATGAGAACAGCATGGTAGAAACTGCCCCCATGATTCATTGATCTCCACCTGGTCCCTCCCATGACACATGAGGATTACGGAAACTATAATTCAAGATGAAATTTGGCTGAGGATACAGCCAAACCATATCAAAATCCAACAACTTCCAATTCAGAAAATAGTAAAAGAAATCCACACATGCGTGGGTCTTTTGGGCTATTGGAGAGAACTTATTCCACACTGAGCCCCAATGTTTAAGACCACTTCTTTGAAATGGGACTATAGAATTATTAGAAATGGGACACATTGGGATTGGGACATACTTCAGCAGGAAATTTGCGAACAGGTTAAAGTGCTAGTACAGCATGCACAAACCTTAGGTACCTCTTTAGAGGGTTCAGCTAGGACTTTGGATGTTACTGCTCCTCCTGAGGGTATGAATTGGGCCTAGAATTTTGGTCACAATTATGGAAAGGGGCTGAAACCAGATGCTCTCCCACTGAACAAGTGCCAGCAGTAGTTAATGCTTTACCGCAGGTGGAACCATTAACAAGGACCCTTCTTGCATCTGTGAGAACAGGCCTACCAATCAAGGCATGGATAGAAGGATTATTTAAAAGACTCACCTCTGCTGGAACCCAGACACCTACCTTGAATAAATGGCATGCCTATTTGCAACGATGAAGGGTTCTGGTAATGAGCTCATTAAACCCAGAATTGCATGCTATGTTAGGCTCTGTTACATATGAGCAACTGCTACTCAGGTGCTTCTCTAGTGCCTGACACCATAACAGAAGGAGCGTTACCCAATCTGGATGATGCTTGGTACACAGATGGCTCTAGCAGGGGAAATCCCTGTATTTGAACTGCTGTAGCAATACAACCACAAACTGACACTATCTGGCTTGATATGGGTACAAACAGAGTAGTCAATGGGCTGAATTGCAGACTGCTTGCTTATTAGTGACATATGAGTCTTAGCCCCTTGCCACCTGTACTGATCATCGGACTGTCTTTTAAGGTTTACGTATGTGGCTAGCCTAAAGGGAATGAGAAAAATGGATAATTATGCACAGACTCATATGGGGCATGAACATGTGGCAAGACATATGGGAGAAGTTGCAACACCCTATGGCCTATTTAATTGTGTTTAAAGTGGCCCCAAACACAAAAGTCTCAGTTCTGGGAAATATAGAAGCTGACACCCTAACATCATGTTGGCCCCGGCCACTGACCAAGTGACCTAGGTATATAACAAGTGGTCACAGAAGTACAAGAGTAGCCTGGGAGATAGTCAAGGGGGCAGACTACCCTTAAAATATAGTAACCTCCCAACAGTTGTAACAAACTGTTTACCATGTTTGCAATTGTGTCCACATATGTGTCCTGCTTGATAGACCCCATCAAGTAGGACACATTTATAAGGCTGTCCACCCTGTCAAAGATTGGCAAGTGGATAGACAGGATCTCTCCCTGTAAGTCAAGGTAAAAAGTATGTATTGACCTGTGTAGATGCTGCTACTGGACTGCATGAGGTTTTCCTTGTAAGCGAGCAAATCAAGCCAGTACTATTAAAGGATTAGGGGCTCTTGGTACTATGTATGGATATCCCTGGCACATTGACAGTGACTCAGGGACCCGTTTTGCTGGACATGACCCTCAGGATTGGGCCAGGGAGCATGATATAGCAGGGCATTTTCACCTCCCATATAAACCCCAAGCAGTAGGGTCAATTGAGAGAAAAAAATGGCCTATTAAAAGCACAAATTCAAACTTTGCTGGGGAATCCTGTCTTGCATGGGTAGATGAATGTGTTATCTGCAGGCCTTATCTCTTTCCATTCAGCCAGAGGGAAGACATGTGCCCCTAACGACCGGTTAGGACAACTGACCCCCAAAGCCTACCACTGTGCATATGTGGATAACTGACACAACAGCTTTGCTCCCAGACCTCATTGGTAACCAGTCTGCTTTGCATATGAAGATGCCAACGGACATAGTACAAGGGAGGGGACACTCTACTGGGGCTTAGAATAGCAAATACCCCCAATCTGGAGAGACTATTTCCTGCCAGAGAGTAGAGAGTACCTTGGACAGTTAGAGTGGTCACCATTGACTTTACTGAGCACCAGACCTATGATCACGTGCTGTAAATATTCAGAAGAAATACTCACGCCCTATGGCATGGTGGTGGGTTCCTTGGTATGGTGAACTCCCAACTAAATTACTCCAACTACAGTTGCTAACATTTCATCCTCTAAGCAACATGTATGGTACACTGCTCCTTTGAAAAACACAAGAGCTGCATCTTTGTTAATGACCCTCAGTAAAGCAACTAACGTAATCCTAACAGATGGAGACCTTCCCTGCCAGTACCCACTGTTTCTTTCTTTTCATCTTTAGTTGTTATGTTCTGTCACCACTATTACCAGCTGTCACCTATGAAGCAAACCTTTTCCTACAAAGCGCCAAGACTATGCTGGTGGCTCACAGAAAAACAACTGTTGGGTATGCAGTCTCATGCCACTCTCTGTTGTTTCTGGCCTACAGTGTTGGGTAGTTCCCTTCCAAGGATGAGAGATAGAATATCAGGAATATGTTACGGCTTTCCACATTTACATGATGGTATACATCATGTAATACAATGTGACTAGAGATAAAATAACCTAATGCCCCATTAATACTATTCTTTCTGAGAAGGGACATGGGAGGAGTTTTTCTGTCAATGAAAATAACTCAGTCTCCACCTGTGACACTTCAGTTAAAGAATGAAATGACCTGATACTGCAATGATATAACCCAAATATAGGATGAATTTAATTGGTTAACTATCTTTTGGCCAGCCTAGTCAACTTGTCCCCCCATGTTGGAAACAAAAGAGTAATTCTAAAGCTATCTGTTCAAATAGAACAAGGGATATAGGATGGACACCAAGAGACAGATGTTTATATATTATAATATTAAAAGTATGGATTGGCATGCTACAGAATGGGTAATATATCCAGGCATCTCTTGGTTGGCCCACATGGAACTTCCTGGATGCATGGCACGAATTAATATGTTCTTGTGGTTACACATGGGTGCAACGTCAGATGGTTCACACTCTTTCAAAGCCTAGGAATTTCCCTCATTTAGAATCCAATTGGGCCCAATCTGCTTTCTATCGGTATGACAACTTAGTCTCTATTTTCCTTCCTCAACTGGACATTAAAGATGTTATTCAGCATGTGGAAGCTCCAACAAATTATACAAATAAAGCTTTTAATAATAGCCACATGAGAATCTCTCTCTGAAACACAGAAGTCACTCTCATGAGAAAGTCTGTTCTCCAAAATCACATGGCTTTAGACATGCTCACTGATACACAAGGGGGACTTGTGCAATCATAAAAACTGAATGCTATGTTTATATTCCTGATGCATTGGATAACATCACTAAATTAATGACTGATATGAAAACCCAAAATAGCCACTCTTTCAGACCAAACTCCTCTTTTCAATGATTGGTTTTGGGCTGGTTTGGATGAAGCTAGTTCTTGGTTTAGGTATTATATGCATATGTTGTTTACTGCCTTGCTTTGCCTTTACTGTTGTCGTGGCAGCTCCAAAGGAGCCAATGCACTATTGCTAAAGCTATACGATATCAAGCATCCTCCATCTAGCTGCAGGGACTATGCCAGAGGAGGAGGGCACATGAGATTGTAAGGGCCGGTTTTCAGGGGTGGAGTATAAGAGAATAGCTTGTTGTATGGCAAGAGTGATACCACCTTGAAGCGAAACTGTCATAATGACCAGTGTTTGACTCCTGTAGACCAAGGTGTTCTGCAGCAAGATCAAGAAACAAGGCCTGCAGCATAGATAACCCCTCATAAAGACGCTTACCTAGCTTTTCCTCTGGTCATGAGTTTTGCAGAGGGTCTGAGACATGACCAGTTACACATTTCACTAAAACAAATTGCTATGTAAAAAATACTTTCTGGAGAGTGGGTACAGGGATCCACCATCTCTCAGCTTCCCAAGTCATGGCTTCTTTCCATAAGTCCCTGTTAAATGTTTCTTTCTGAGAAACTGGATTTGTGAGTCTTTTTCTTCAGCTTCTCAGCAAACTCAGCCTTTGGGGGTAGGTTTGCATAGAGTTGCTCATTGTGGAACAGTCAACTGGAGCAAGTGTCAGTTACCCAGGCTCTCCTTGGAGAGAGATGTGCCTCCTTATGGAACAGGAATTAAAAGAAATTAAGGAGTGTGTAAGCAAAAACTCAGTTGTATATAAGAAATCCCAATTCCCCCTGAGAAAGAGAAAGAGCTGGAGTCCTTTAAAAATTAACTGCCTGTTTTTCTGTGGCTAGTGAGCCTTATCTCACCTCCTTTCCCAGGCATTGTGAAAATCCTGTTGCCCTAGCTGTGCAGCTGCAAGGTCACTAGACAGATAAACTCAAGTTGCAAAACATGTTCTTCCTTGAAAAGTAAGAAATGATGTAATGCATGTCTCAATTGATTGAATAACTGCCTTTGTTTCTCACTTCCATAGTATGCTTCCCCCTGCACAGATCTCTCCCTGCCCCACAAAATGCTTAAAAGGTAACTTAACTCTTTGTTCAAGGCCCAGTCCTTTGGATGCTAATCCGACTGGGCCGGTGCACCTGAATGATTAATAAATATCCTCCTAAACCCTATCGGTCTCTCTAATTCCTTAAAAATCCTGCAACACTTACACTAAAAAGAGCCATTGCTAAGTGATTTTACTGCCTCTTAGAAAGTTCAGTCTTAAGGGCTGGGGTTCCCAGAGTGGGAGACTAAGTCAAACTGCAACTCATAGTGCCAGCACATCTTGACGAACACAAACCACTGTATTGTACTTCAGATCATTCTGATGTTGATACTGTGCTTCGAAACAAAATGTCAGAAGGCTTGGGAATGATAGTAAGAGGAGTTTAAGCATAAATAAATCTAAAAAAAATTTTTTAAATAAGCAAAATGCTAGGGGTCACTGAGGAGCACGGGCAAGGCCATCAACAGTAAAAATGGTGCCCAAATACAGAGAGCAGGCTTGTGGTAGTCTCCCTGTTCAGGAACCCAGAAATTCTATAGCTTACCTCTATGCAGGTGCCTTTCCATGATGTCAATGTGTTGATGTGTCATTGCTATCCACAAGTCTGGAAGAGCAGTCTCTGCTGTTGTACCAGATCATTTGTCCCTCTTACCAAAAGGACTCCTATTAAACAAGCCTCCATCCCACTCCTTCAGGATAATAAAATCCCATACTTATCAGAAAGGGGATAGGAAACAATTTATAAGGTACCTATACTGTGCCAGGAACTGTGTTAGGTGCATTCACCAACATTTTTTTAAAATTTAATCCTGATTTAATTGACTTGGAAAAATCCCAGCTTAAATTGGATATAAGGAATGTGGCCTGGAAATAAATTAACCAAGGAATTCAGTCTTCACAAGCCATTGGGAGGACAGCTGTCTGCCCTTAAAAAAATGCTTTTTGTTAAGAAATGACAATTTTGTACCAGCATAATCATTCATTTCACTCATTCATTCATTCACTCAACAAACATTGACTGAAATGCCTTCTGTGTGTCAGCTTTAGTGGGAAAAACAGAAGTCCCTACCCTGTGGAGCTCATATCTTAGCACTGTGAGAAGCCATAGCAGATTGACAAGCCATATGACAGTGAGGAGGTGCTAAGTGAGACGAAAAAAAATAGAAATTAGTAAAGAGGTTTGGGAGTCAGGGGTGGGTTGGTTGCAATTTGACATACAGTAGTTGAGATATCCCTCACTGAGACAGTGACACCTGAGGAAAGACTCGAGGCAGGTGAGAGAGAAGCCGGGTGGATAGCTGGGGAAGAGCCTTCCAGGCAGAGGCAAAGGCCCTACAGTCAGGGATTGCTTGATTTGTTCAAGGGACAACACAGAGGCCAACATGACTTGGCATGGAGTGAACAAGGGGGAGAGTGACCAGGGGAAGGTGAGAGAGGTAAGGATAGGAAGGGGACATCAGAAAGGGCCTGAGCCACAGCCATAAGACCTTGACATGGAGGGCACTGGAGGCTTTAGACTGGAGAAGTGACATGATCAATATCACCTTTAACAAGTTCACTCTTGGGTCTTGTATTAGTCTGTTCTCAGGTTGTGAATAAAGACATACTTGAGACTGGGTAATTTATTTATTTATTTTGAGACTGAGTCTCACTCTGTTGCCCAGGGTGGAGTGCAGTGGCGTCATCTCGGCTAACTGCAACCTCTGCCATCTGGGTTCAAGTGATTCTAGTGCCTCAGCCTTCTGAGTAGCTGGGACTACAGGCACATGCCACCGTGCCTGGCTAATGTTTGTTTTTTTTTTTAGTAGAGATGGGGTTTCACCATGTTGGCCAGGCTGGTCTCAAACTTCTGACCTCAAGTGATCCACCCGTCTTGACCTCCCAAAATGCTGGGATTACAGGCATGAGCCACCGCACCCAGTGCAAGACTGGGTAATTTATAAAGGAAAGAAGTTTAATGGACTCACAGTTCCACATGGCTAGGGAGGGCTTACAATCATGATAGAAGATAAAGGAAGAGCAAAGAGATGTCCTACATGGCAGCAGGCAGGAGAGAGAGCATGTGCAGGGGAACTCCCCTTTATAAAACCGTCAGATCTCATGAGACTTATTAACTACCATGAGAACAGCATGGGAAAGACCCACCCTCATGATTCAGTTACCTCCTACCGGCTGTCTCCCACGACACACGAGAAAGATGGGAGCTAGAATTCAAGATTTGGATGGGGACACAGCCAAACCATATCAAGTTTGGTTTTTGAAACAGGCTCAAAAAAAAAAAAAAAAAAAAAAAGAAGCCATCTAACTGGAGTGCAGTGGCTCAATCACAGCTCACAGCAGCCTCAACCTCTTGGGCTCAAGCCATCCTCTCATCTTGGCCTCCCAAAGTGCTGGGATTACAGGTGTGAGTTACCTTGCCTGGCCATGAGCACTTTTAACACAGTGTTCTCACTTGTATTAGAACTGTTTGCGGCTGGGCACAGTGGCTTATGCCTGTAATCCCAGCACTTTGGAGGGCCGAGGTGGACACATCACAAGGTCAAGAGATTGAGACCATCTTGGACAACGTGGTGAAACCCTGTTTCTACTAAAAATATAAAAATTAGCTGGGTATGGTGGCACACCCCTGTAGTCCCAGCTACTTGGGAGGCTGAGGCAGGAGAATTGCTTGAACCTGGGAGGCAGAGGTTGCAGTGAGCCAAGATCCTGCCACTGCACTCCAGCCTGGTGACAAAGCAAGAGTCCGTCTCAAAAAAAAAAAAAAAAAAAAAAGAACTGTTTGCATATAGAGGCTTCCCCAGTACATAGTCTATTGGAGAACTTTAGGCATTCACTCATTCAGCCCAGATTTACTAGCTTTGGCTATGTGCCCAGCATTCTGAAAAGAACTAGGAACACAAACAGAAAGAACAAGGCAGACGTCCCCAGCCTTTATGAACTTGCATTCTGTAAAGACGTCAAAGAAACATGGAAGAGTGAATAAAATGGCTGCATATTGGAATGAACCTCTGAAGGGCATGAACAAGGGCTGAGGTTAAGAATGTGTGTGGGGTGGGTGGTCTATTAGGGTTCTAATGAAAAACAGAATCAATAAGATGTGTATAGATGTAGAAAGACATTTGTTTTAGAGAACCGGGTCATGTGATTGTGGAGATTTGGTGAGTCCAAAGTCTCATGGGAGAGGCTGGCAAGTCGGAGAATCAGGAAAGAGTTGCAGTTTGAGTACTGTTTGAAAAGATTTATTCTGAGCCAAATATGCGTAACCATTGGCCTGTGACATAGCCCTCAGGAGGTCCTGAGAATATGTGCCCAAGGTGGTCAGGGTGCAGCTTGGTTAAATACATTTTAGGGAGGCATGAGACATCAATCAAATACATTGAAGAAATACATTGCTATGTTCCAGAAAGGTGGGACATCTTGAAGCAGTGGGGGCTGGTGGGAGGTGGGGGTGAGCTTCCAGCTTACAGGTAAATTTTTCTGGTTGACAGTTGGTTGAATTTACCTAAAGACCTGGAATCAATAGAAAGGAATGTCTGGGTTAAGATAAAGGACTATGGAGACCCAAGTTCTAATTTGTAGAGGAAGCCTTCAGGCTTCAGTGAGAACAGGTTGTAAAATGTTTCTTATCAGACTTAAAGTCTTGTGTTGATGGTAATGCCAGAGAGGTATGAGGAGGCATGTCTGACCCCCACTTCCCATCATGGCCTGAAACAGTCTCTCACATTAAATTTTAAAAGAGAGGCCGGGCGCGGTGGCTCAAGCCTGTAATCCCAGCACTTTGGGAGGCCGAGACGGGCGGATCACGAGGTCAGGAGATCGAGACCATCCTGGCTAACACGGTGAAACCCCGTCTCTACTAAAAATACAAAAAACTAGCCGGGCGAGGTGGCGGGCGCCTGTAGTCCCAGCTACTCGGGAGGCTGAGGCAGGAGAATGGCCTAAACCCGGGAGGCGGAGCTTGCAGTGAGCTGAGATCCGGCCACTGCACTCCAGCCTGGGCGACAGAGCGAGACTCCGTCTCAAAAAAAAATAAATAAATAAAAATAAAAAAATAAAAAAAAAAAATTTTTAAAAGAGCCCTGACTGAGGAGGAAGTCCATTCAGATGGTCTGGGAACCTCAGAACCTTATTTTTGGTTTACAGTCCAAAGACAGTCTGCAGCAGAACCAGGAAGAGCCCACATTTCGTATGAAGTTGAAGGCCGTCTGCTGGGGAACTCCTCTTTGTTCAGGGGAGATTGACCTTTTGTTTTGTTTAGGCCTTCAATTGATTGGATGAAGCCCAGCCACACTAGGGAAGGCAAACTACTCTACTTAAACACCAGTGATTTAAATATAAACCTCACCCAACAACAATCTTTCAAAGACATCCAGAATAAAGTGACCAAATATCTTGGCGCACTGTGGCCCAGCCAACTGGACACATAACATTAATCACTGCAGGAGTTTGTCCAGTAGAGCAGGTGACTAGGAAGGCTCCTCTGTGCAGCTGATATGTACACTCAGATCTAATGGGTGAACAGAAATTAGACATGCAAATTGAAGGAACAACATTCCCGGCAGAGCACATTGGCCTGTGCCACACCTTCTCTCAAGCTACATTTCCCTTCCTGCTATCACCTGTCTTCAAGGTCAACAAAAAGCGAAAGGTAATGACAGCTGCTCTTTGGTGGAATCAAGTTTGTGGCGTCAAGTGGCAGGGGGTCAGTTCCTTTTCTATTCAGAATATAGGCTTTTGCCAAGTTGGACACCAAGGCAGGTTTCTAAGGAAAGCAATGGGAAAACGGCAAATCTCACGAATTCCACAGAATATAATTAAGACCTTGAGAATTCACCCAGTTATTTCCTTGGAAGTCTAAAATTATAGACTATACTTGACAGGGATCCAAACTATTTCCAGAAAGGCAGTGCCTGTTGTCACATGAGGAGTCCCCAGATGCAGACCCATTTGCACTGAGCAGGCAGGATGATTCCTCACCCTGCCTTTTGGTTCATCCTCTACAGCTCCTGAAGCCTCTGATTCAGACATACTGGATCACAGGTTTGCCTTACTCTGTTCTATTAAGGTTTCCGAGCTCAAGGGAAACAGAACAAAACAAAATCCTACCAAACACACTTCCTTCTTCCATGTACCTCTGGGTTTGAATATGCACAGTTCTTTCCCTGTCTGGTAGTGACCAGGGACCAGGGCATACTGGCTGTCCTCAGGTGACTCTTTAAGCTTCAGCTCCGACGTGCTGGCTTCTCTTTGATTGATTTTGTGTTTTGTAATGTTAAAGTTTCCTTCTCCCTCAAGTGAGGAGCTGACTGACAGCTTTGGAGCTAACCAAAACAGGGTAATGATTTGCCTTTCTGGTACGTGTATATAGTGAAAATGTGTGCCTTCTTCCTTTGACTCCCTGCTCTAAGAATTTTCCTTTCTTCTTGCTCCCTGTCAAGGGAGACACAAAACATCTCTGTGAAAGAAGTATAAAATGCTCTGTATTGTTTTCCCCCAATCTGACTGGGTTTCTTTAGCGTTCTCTTTAGAAGAAGTACGTCTCTGTCTTCCTCTCTTTCCTCAGGCTAGGGGTTGACGATTAGATTCCAGTAACTCAACTTTCACATACAAATCTATTCACCAGCCAGATTATATTTAATAACAGAGCCAGAAACTGGCCCTAAAGCCAGAGGAGCTTGTATGGTTTGAAAATATTTACATGAATAGTTTAAATTCTGGCAAACAGTTCAGGCATCCAGGTGGATCACAGGGAATATATTCTCTGGTTGGATGTTGACTCCTAGGGTATAATAAATCTAAAAAAGAGGTCACAGTACTCCTTTTGCCTTTTCTATAGTAAATATAATCATAGTAATAGCTCATATCTGTAGCACTTACTATGTGCCAGGCATTATTCTGAGACTACAAGGATTACCCCCATTGAATCCTGACAGCCTAATGAGATAGGGGCTATTATCCCTATTTTCAGATGAGAAAACTGAGCTACGAGGAGCTTACGAACCTTGCCTGAGGAAATGGTGGAAACTCAGAGAGTGGCCCACAGTTTACTACAAAAATTTAAAAATAAATACCAAAATGTTATAAAGGTTACCCTCTCAAACCAGGAAACAGTTTCTGCCATGCTCTTGTCATGGTGGCCTTGAATGAAGGCTTTCTGGGCCTGTTCCTGCTAGCGGCCAGGTCTTAAGGCAGGGAGCCCATTGGAATAGCCTTTGGGATTAGGTCCCTTTTCTGCATCAGGATTCAGGCAGAACCCCAGAGGCATGTGAACCCACACACTCTTATCTGCAGAAAGCAAATCTTTTTACTTCAAGAAGTGCCTGGAGCAGAGCTTCTCCAACAGTGAGGTGCAGAAATATCACCTAGGAGGCAGGTAAAGTACCAGTTCTGACTGGGTGGGGTTGTGGTGGAGCCTGAGGTTCTGCTTGTCTGATGGGCTCCCAGGTGCCACTACTGCTGCTGGCCCACCAGAATGAGAGGGAATGACCTAGAATAATTCCTTCTTGAGTATACGTGTTGGCTTCAATGTTTCAGCTACAGGGAACTTTTCTACCAAGTTAGGTATTCTATATTTAAGCACATATTGGATCTAGTTCCCACTTACTGTTTCACTTTTAGTTATTGGAGTAGAAGACATTTTCCATTTGTGAGAATGTTCTGGGTGAAATGCATCACCTCATAATTTGTGTGTTGAAGCCCTAGCTTTCAGTACCTCAGAATCTGACTATATGTGGATATAGGGCCTTTAAATTAATTACAGTGGGGTTATTGGAGTGGAACCTAATCCAGTCTGACTGCAGTCCTTAAAAGAAGAGGAAATCTGCACTTGCATCTAGACGCCAGGAATGTACATGCACAGAGAGATGGCCATGTGAGGACACAGGGAGAAGACAGCCATCTACAAGTTGAGGGGAGAGAACTCAGGAGGAAACAACCCTGCTGACATCATGATCTCAGCCTTCCAACCTCTAGAACTGTGAGAAATAAATTTCTATTATTTAAGCCACCTTGTCTTTGGAATTTAGTTATGGCAGCCTGAGCAGACTAAGGCAGAGGGTACCTATGATCTAAACCTCCCTCCCATGTCT
The DNA here is from genome assembly GCF_007565055.1 of Rhinopithecus roxellana. Taxonomy (NCBI): domain Eukaryota; kingdom Metazoa; phylum Chordata; class Mammalia; order Primates; family Cercopithecidae; genus Rhinopithecus; species Rhinopithecus roxellana. Next base: position 43,984,499 of record NC_044566.1, on the reverse strand, counting down.
GAGGAACCTGGTGCTGTGTAAGTGTGGACATAAAGCAGGGCTCTATCTTCTACCAGGAAAGCTGAAAAGACCATGATTGCTTTTTCTGCCACTTAGCAGCTACAGAGGGACCATGTGGTCAAAGCTTGACCCATTGTGGGCTCTTCCAGGGACTGTGAATTTAGAGTGAGGTACAAAACAAGCCAGAGCAGCTCAGATATGTTCTGGTGACAGTATGGTTCCCTTTGTCCAGGGACCATGGCGATGTAGCAGTGAGGGAAGCCAGTGTCCAGTGGTGGTAAGGCCACTGCTGAGTGCCAGGGTAACGTGGAATGTTCAGGGGCAACCATGTTCAGGGGCAACCATGTGCCAACAAGCCTGTCCTAAGGCATGACCCAGAAGGGGTTAGTGCCTTGATTCCCTTTGTTTTTTGCCTCTTCCAAGCCTGGTTCTCCAGGCTTCCTAACAAATCTCTCTGTTCCCAAAGGCTTTCTAATAAATTTCTCTTCTGGTAAGCTAGCTGGAGTTGATTTCTATTTTTTTGAAACCAAGAACTCTGGCTTGTATGGTCACGAAGATTTGGGATAATTGACCTTGTTTTCCTGCTTAAACATTCTTCATCTGAAATTCTTTTTACTCATCTGTGTTCAACTGTTGCCCCATAAAAAGCAGAGTAATATTGTTTTCCCTGTTTTCCATCTTTACTATATTCAAATAGAGACTGACACTGTGGCTGCTTTGTCTCTCACATCCTGCCTAGGGTAATCATGTTCATCCTTCTATCTGGGGTGTACCGAGGTATACATAGATGGTAAGTCTTGAAAGACAAAGTAGTAAATATAAGAAGCTATATTCACTCATTTCTGCTTGAACTTTTGACTCTGATGACATGCAGCTTTCCAGGAAAATGTCTTGAAGACAAAACAGAATAGAGCACATGGCTCCCACATCTCTTGTCTAAGTCACTATATTCATTAAAAAATAAAGGATCCTAGTCCTTGCCTTTTCCTACACATAAGATAACATCTGGGCTGGACTCTGTGGCTCACGCCTGTAATTCCAACACTTTGGGAGGTGGAGGCAGGTGGATCACTTGAGGTTAGGAGTTAGAGACCAGTCCGGCCAACATGGTGAAACCCTGCCTCTACTAAAAATACAAAAATTAGCTGGGCATGGTAGTGCAAGCCTGTAATCCCAGCTACTTAGGAAGCTGAGGCATGAACCCAGGAGGCGGAGGTTGCAGTGAGCCAAGATCATGCCACTGCACTCCAGCCTGAGTGACACAGCACAAGACTCCATCTCAAAAAAAAAAAAAAGATAACATCTGACAGGATTAAGATTATTCCTCTGTAGTCTATAACTAGATGTACTCTTTTACTCAAACTTTGACGTGATTTTACATGTACTTAATCTTCACCACCTGTATATAAACCGTTAACTGAAATACATTGGAGAAGTCTTACAGATCGTCTCTGAAAGACTTCTCCTGAGCTTTAGGCCTTGGTCTATAGTTCTCAGTAAGATTTCTGAATAAAACTAACTTTAATCCTCTAAAAGTGTGATTATTTTTCTTTAGTAGAAAATAATGGTGACCACAAAGGGATTCAAGAATAGACTGCCCAGGATCATCTGAAACATTGTGGGACCTGGTGCCTTGCTACCAACTTAAACCCTTTGAGCCCCTCTGGTTCTTCCACAGTTGCAGATGAGCAGATGAGTTTCTCCTAAGTGTCAGACCTCCCACTTGATTGATGATTCTTGCTTTTATTCAGCTAGTTGCTCTCACTCCTTGACAAAGGTATCTTGAGGCTTTTCATTTCTTCGAGAAAGAAAATTCTTTTAGTTGAAAGATAAAAAAATGAGTGACTTAATGTATAACACATAGTGAGCCTATGCTTGCAAATATCTCCTTTGATGGGAGAGGTTTACTAAAGGAAATTTAATATTGAAATGGTCAAAAATGGAATTCTCAAACATTAAGGCATGCCAGGTTTTCCAGAACTCCAGATGGCTACATATTATGGTCCGTTCTTGTCCGTATTTTAAACCAATGGGCAAATTACATCAAGGAAAATTTGGAACTCAAATTATCATTATTCAAAAATTCATTTTAATTGTAAAGTTAAAATGCAGAGTCTTCTAAGTCTTCTATCTCATGCCTACTTTGAATCTGATGACTTTTTTACTGATGCTCAGATAAAAACACACTCTTTAAGATAGTACTAATTCAAGCTACTTGGAGATTTTGTTTTTCTTATACAATTCAGCCATTTTAAGCTAAAATGTAAACATTGAAAATTTAACCTTAAACTCATTTGAAACTGAAAGGAAAAAGGTGGTAAAGAGATTTTTAAACCAAACTGCCATGAAAATGCTTTGCCCACAATTTTGGCTGACAGCCTTCATTAGGTTACCCATCAGGACAAATAAAGTTCAGCCATGTGAACAGGTCCTTATTTTGTCAGAAATATAATTTAAATCCAGACATCTTTTATAAACTGGTGAGTTTGTGTTACTATCTCATGACCAAAATTCTAAGAATGAATGCTGTAAGATCTTCATTTCTATATGTGCATATGTGTTTATGTACATGTACACATATTATGTTATAGGTTGTATACATGGTATCAAATTGATTTATAAATGAATTAGCTTGTAAATTAGCAAGCCCAAATATTTTCCAAGTTCATATGACTTAAGTAAATATTTAATAAATATGCTGGTTAAAATTATTGGTAAAATAATAATAGAAATGTCTTCAAAATTGTCAACATACATTTTCTTTCCTAGGTTTACTGGTCAGACAGTTTCATATATGTATCTGCTAAATGTTTTAAGATGTCAGGGTTTGACATGAAGACTATAAACTCAGCCCAAAAGAGAATGATCTTAGTGTAATTTTTCATAAATAAGACTAGTTGAATATTTTTGATTAATTGAAACAGCTAAATCTTTTGAGAAAAAATATCTATGTTTTTTACTTCATGGTTTTTACTTAGGTGAACACCTGATATTCACAAGCTATAAAAATGGTTAACAAAGAGATAACATAAAATGATGACTAGCTTAGTCTAATATCTCAGTTCTCATAAGTAATCTAGGTAAACTGTCAAAAAATAAATCAGTTAAATAAATGTAAATGGGGTAAATATTATAAATAAACTTTTCATGTGATTTGAAATCTTAAAGTTATGTTAAATAATAAATACTCATTAAATGCCTGGATCATTTTTGATTAAAAAAATTATGTTACATATGTTTACATATTTAAAATTATGTTACATATGTTACATATTTCAAAAGTTATGTTTCTAGGCCAGGCGTGGTGGCTCATGCCTGTAATCCCAGCACTCTGGGAGGCCAAGGTGGGTGGATCACAAGGTCAGGAGATTGAGACCATCCTGCTTAACACAGTGAAACCCTGTCTCTACTGAAAATACAAAAAAAATTAGCTGGGCATGGTGGTGGGCACCTGTAGTCCCAGCTACTTGGGAGGCTGAGACAGGAGAATGGAATGAACCTGGGAGGCAGAGCTTGCAGTGAGCCGAGATCGTGCCACGGCACTCCTGGGTGACAGCGCGAGACTCCACTCAAAAAAAAACAACAAAAAAACTATGTTTCTAAAAATGATTCTCATTATAAAATATTAATATGTGATAGACAATTCAAGATTTCTTGCCTCCAAAGTTTTCACTAAAATTTAAGGTTACTGAGAGTTAAAAATCCTAATCAATATGTATAGTACTATATATAGTATATGCCAAAAAGTGAAATGTGTTTTTTATGAGAAAAATTATTTGAAATGGCATACAAATGTGATCTTTATTAAGAAAAGGAATAATTTTATCTAATTCAGAGGTTATTAAAAGTATTTATTAAACAAAACAGAAAGGAACCAGTAAGTAGGAGAGAGAGATGTGAAAAAAGTTATGGATATGAAGATATATTTGTTTGTAAGGAAGGTTAAAGAATAAAGAGAATAATTTTTGTCTGAGACAAGAATGTTGCTTGGTAAATTTTTTGTCCTAAAGTAAAATGATTGATTATTTAAGAAAGAAGTATAGGACAAAACAGAAAGTTCTATAAGCATTTTTAAATGGTCTACATAAGTCATAAGGTTTGTAAAAGGATAATTTATGAAAGTAATTTAATATATTATTAAGTTGGCTCTAATTAAAGGAAAATTACTTATACCAGTATTTCTAAAGGTTGGGCTTTGATATTAAAAATACACTAATATAAAACTAAATATTTTGGTTCTCTATGATAGAATGATGCTTTTTAAAAGTATTGATTTGCTATTAGTAAAATTACAAAAGTTTTCAACTTTTAATTATGATAACTCTCTCCTTTAGGCTTTTTTTGCCAACTCCTGTAACTTTGTTCCCTCTTGTTCCATCTCTGCTGTTGTGGCCTGATACTGAAACATTTATCTTGAAGGTCTAGAAAAGCATTTTCGTTCAGTATAAGCTGATTCTTTGCTCTTGGCTTTTCTTGATATGTCTAAATTGTTCCATGTGACCAAAGAACTCTCCATACTGTTACTAAAAGCCTTGTGCTCTCCTTCTTAAGGTACTAGTTTCCTTATTTACGTTCTTCTATAATGTAGTGTTCACTCACAACCCTGGACACACTCTGTCTGATTAACTTTAAGTCCCTTTTCATCAGATTTAGCTTCCAGGTAATTTAAATGGGTTTCTCATAAGGAGAAGCAATCACACTGCAGGATGTTTTTTGGTTTGTTTGTTTGTTTATTTATTTATTTTTTAACCTATTTGGTAACTGGCTTAAATAACAAAGATGTTACATTTTACCAAGATAATTCCTATGCTATCTTATTAGGTTTTTGATTACTTAGCAAAACTGAATTCTAAAGGGGCTAAAGTTTTTACATTCATGTAACTGTTTTTTTGTTGTTGTTTTGTTTTGTTTTTTGTTTTTGAGACGGAGTTTCTATCTTGTTGCCCAGGTTGGAGTGCAATGGCATGACCTTGGCTCACCACAACCTCTGCCTCCCAGGTTCAAGCAATTATCCTGCCTCAGCCTCCCGAGTAGCTGGGATTACAGGCATGCACCACCATGGCTGGCTAATTTTGTTTTTTTTTTTTTTTTTTTTAGTAGAGACGGGATTTATCTGTGTTGGTCAGGCTGGTCTCAAACTCCTGACCTCAGGTGATCCAACCACCTCAGCCTCCCAAAGTGCTGAGATTACAGGTGTGAGCCACTGTGCCTGGCCACATTCATGTAACTTTCTGTATTGCCTTTGAAGTCTTTTGGTTATCACTCTGGTTAAATAAATTACTATTATTTTACAACTAACTGTAATTCTGTTTTGATCAAATGTATTAAAACTTTTGACATCTTTTGTAGGTTTCCCCAGGAAAAAATCCTAAATTAAGTCTTTTTGGATTAAATGATTAGACTTATTTGGTAAATTCTGGGAGACATTTTCAAATAATAAGTGATACTAGATTTTCTTTCAGTTACATTTATGTATGAGTATGTTATTGATACAAATGTTATAAAAATTATATAAATTCATAAAATCTAATATGTTATTTTAGTCAGTCACATTTTCATAAGTTAAATCGTTTCTAAAGTTATATATATATATATATGAATATATTATTAATGTAAGTATTCTAAAGATTCCATGAAACTTATAAAAGTTCAGTGGTCCTGATGTAACACTGTCAGTCATGATTCTGGTTCTTATCTTAAAATGCTACATATGATAAAAAATAACTAGATTTCCTTGTCAATTGAAAACTTTCATCAGGTTTTAACCATGACTAAATTTTGCCATGCATAGTTATTGTTATGAATTCTTCTCTCCAAACATTTGCAATTAGCATAAAATTGCTTTTCACGGAAAAATTTCTAATAAGTACGGGTACAAAAAGGGGGAAAAAAGTACAATTTGGGTGCGGTACTTCATGCCTGTAATCCTAGCACTTTGGGAGGCTGAGGTGAGCAGATCATTAGAGGCAAGGAGTTCAAGACCAGCCTGGCCAAGATGGTGAAACTCTGGCTCTACTAAAACTACAAAGAAAAAATTAGCCGAGTGTGGTGGCAAATGCCTGTAATCCCTGCTACTTGAGAGGCTACATGAGAATCACTTGAACCTGGGAGGCAGAGGTTGCAGTGAGCTGAGACAGTGCCACTGCACTCCAGCCTGGGTGACAGTGCGAGACTCTGCCTTAAAAAAAAAAAATGCAAATGTATGTTCTGGTTTTGTTAAATGACTATCATTTTCCTCAATCTGTGTAACTCGCATTGATGCTATTAAGTATGTACTCGTATGTGTCATCTATAGTATCCTTGTAATAATGAGATGTTGTGTTAGGTGCAGAAAAGGGTAACAGCAGGAAAAAAAAAAAAACTGGATCATGCTAACGAGAAAAATAGATGTGATCTGAAGCATGTTTTCCAATGATTAGGAAAGTATTATGCTGTACCCGATGCTTATATCTTGCGACTACAACTGAAGATTAGCGACCTTCATAGGAAAGAGCCTTCCTAGCTACGTGGAACAATTGACATTGGACCTGTCAATGTAACTGAATGGTTGATGAGAACTTGTGAGACAAAGTCACAAACCTAAGAAGCCTTGTTTGCTCATTTCTCTTTGAACCCCTGACTTTGTGATGAAATGTAGCTCCTCCAAATAATGCTTTGAAGACAAAACAGGATAGAGCTCATGGCCGCACATGTTGCTTGCCAGAGTCATCATATTTTTTTCTTTTTTTTTTTTTTTTTTTAATACTTTAAGTTCTAGGGTACATGAGCACAACGTGCAGATTTGTTACATAGGTATACATGTGCTGTGTTGGTTTGCTGTACCCATTAACTTGTCATTTACATTAGGTATTTCTCCTAATGCTATCCCTCCCCCAACCTCCCACCCCACAGGCCCCAGTGTGTGATGTTCCCCACCCTGTGTCCAAGTGTACTCATTGTTCAATTCCCACCTATGAGTGAGAACATGCGGTGTTTGGTTGTCTGACAGGTCATTATATTTCTTAAATGATAAATGACCCTAATCTTTGCCTTTTCCTATATATCTGATGGAGTTAATGATTATTTCTCTGTAGTCTATAACTAGAGGTACTCTTGCACACAAACTTTGATATGGTTTTGCATGTACTGAATCTTCACCATCTGTATATTAACTGTGAACTGAAACACTGCATTGGAGAAGTCTGACAGAACCTTTCTGAAAAACCTCTCCTAAGCCATAGGCCTCTGCCTATAGTACTCAGTGGGACTTCTGAATAAAACTCACTTTATTTTTTAAAAGCTTGATTATTTTCTTTACTTGACAGTCTCTATCATAAATTTCAGCCTTAAATCAAATGTCTCACTACTGTCCCTTACAGCATTGTGTTGTAGTGAAAATGAAGACAAAACAAACTAGATTTCTTCAGTGGAGTTATGCAGAGGTTTATATCTTGGGGTTTGATGGTGGTTTATATCCCAGAGAGCCCTAGAGGTATGCCTGCATGATTTGGGGAACTTGGACTTAGAGTGGATCTTTCCAATTATTTCGACACTCACACCTCTTTCATTAATTCTTACCCCTTATTCCAATGCTTCATGTAGCCAGTTTTGAAATATTGTGCTATAAAACTGTATTCATTAATTAACAAATTTATCTTTAATATTGATCAAGGCACTGCTATGGAGCTTTGACTAAATCTCTTAATCTCCATAAGCCTTAGTGTCATTATTTATGAGAAGAGAGCAATAGGATCAACCTTACTGGGTAATTTAGTTATAGCAGGATCCTAAGTCTTGTTCATCCCTAGGGATCAGAAAATGTCAAGCACATGTGTTTGAAGGCCTGATAGGATAGGCCTTCAAACACTGAAAGTTTGATAGGCAATGAGGCTTGCAAGCCTCCTCAGCTAGAACCCCTCCTCCCTCAGGACCAGGTGAGACAAATCTGCTGCAGTCACAAAGACTTGGTCCTGGCGAAGGAGGCGTAATTCCCAGTGTGGTGTGGTGTCGTGTTTGTCCCATGGCTTTGCCTTCCATGGCCAGGTCTGATCAAGTCATAGAGATGAAGGGAGAGGTGGAGGGGAAGTGGACACTAAATACCAGCAGAAAGAACTGCTTCGCTGAAAACTTTCAGATAGGCAGCAACAGCAGTATTGGGTATCCCACTGATAGAGTATCGAGATACATGTGTTCTCCACATCTTTGTCAAAGCCCATTTGACTGCTCGGCACCCCAGAGCCTCCAGTGCCTGGTAGCTGTTCCTGGGGGGAAGTGGAAAGTAGCAGAGGTGTCCACTGGGGCAGACATGTTGGAGCGTGAGGTAGTGACCAGCAGAGGAAGCTAGAACAGAAGAAAAGAAATGGCAGAGTTGATGGGACTTGACCACCTGTGAGACATCTCCTGGGACTCCCAGAAATATCTGGGGGCACCTGTACTCAGGATTGTGGTCCTGCACTAACAGGTGGGATCAGGATTCAGTGAAACTTGGATCTCAAGGAATAGGAGCAACACAGGAATAACTTTGAGCATGGGGCTGGCCGTATAGTAGTAGGTGTTTAATTTATGGAAGATACTAACTCAGATAATATCCACAGAAACAGTGACTGGTTAGTCACCTTACTTGTTAACCTAGTTTACCTTCCTTGTTTAATGGTATCACCTTGTGAGGCTGAGTTGAGTGCTAAGTTTCCGTTAGCTTTTTGGAAACATTGCAAATTATTCCAGGACTCTGATTTCTACCTTAATGGACTCCTGAGTGGGGTCTGGGGTCCAGGGTCTTCAGGTCCGAGACCATTAAGTCTATGAATAGGGTAGGATGTGAACAGGGTAAAGTATTGTCCCTCATGTCTTGTGCTGCAGGCCAAGAAGTGATTCATGGGAAACACCAAACCCATGTGTGCTGGCCATTTTAAGTGTTTGTTTATTTGCTTGGCAGTGGAGCCAGGGACTCTTGAGGCCCTGTGAGATCCTGGGATACATAAAAATATCTAAGAACTTCTGGATTAGGAACATAAAGTTGAGGAAAAAAAATAAGAGCAAATGTTAGAAACATATTTGTGGGCTATACGTGCTATTCTTGGGCTCCTAAAAAAGACTGAAATGCTACAATTTGAAGTATTCATTACTAGATTGATCAACACATGTGAGGATGTGTTAAAGGAAATAGTCCTGCTGAGGAAGGTGAGACACTCTAATTTTTCCATCTATCTCAACTTTCTATAATCATGATAATTTTTGTTGCTTTAGTGTTTAGATAAACCTCTCTGTGCACACACACACACACACACTCAAGGTTTTGGTGCTCAAATTGAGTCCAATCTATGGTTTAAGATGTTAAGAATCCTGTAAGAGAAGCCTGTATGCACTGTCCACTATTGAGGGATTAAGCTAGGGAACCTGACAGCAATTTGGAGGTAAGGAGGATAGGGAAGAACAAGGAGCTGGGAAAGGGCAGAGCTGGAAGAGGCAGGTTCAACCACTATTGGCAAGATATAGTATTTCAATGATTTCAGGGGCTTGATGGAAGTGGTGGAGATCCCTTCTTTATTCTTACCTCCACCCTATACTCTTTCTTGTCTTTTTCCTTAGCATGTAATTTATTAAGAAAGGAAAGTAACCATTTACATTTTAATCAGGAATTATTAGACATTATATTTTCTCTCTCAATGTCTCCATATAATTTCATAATTTAGAAAATGAACATTCCATTGTTAGACTATCAAGTATAACTCTATAATTGATTTTCTTATTTTGTCAAAATAGCTGGCAATAAGAGTAACAATAACATTTGATTTGAGTTTATGATGTAGCAGACATTGCACTAAGCTCTTTATATACATTATTTACCTTAATATTTGTAACAAGTTTATGCAGTAGATATTATTATGCCGATTTTACAGATGAGGCAACTGAACTTCTCTATCAGATGAAATACTTCAGCTTCAATCAGAAAACCCAAGTCAAAGTAGCTTGAACAACATAGAGATTTAGTAACTCATGTTATTAAAAAAGTCTAGAGGTTACTGGGGACCAGGCATAATTCCATCAGAACTCTCACTCCATTTTTCTGAGATTCTCTTGACTTTGCCCTGTTCTATATGTCAGATTCATCCTCAGGCTGCTGTCAAGGCAGCTGCAAAAATTGTGGCTTCAACCACATAAGATGATATACAATATCTTTCCTTGTGGTACTCTGTGAGGAATAAGGAAACCTTCCCAGAATCCTTCAGCATACTTCCTCTCACACTTCATTGACCTGAGATTTTTATCACCTGCTCAGGTGGGAACCAATAGCTGTGACAAATTGAATGTCTTGTGCTAATTTTCTTCAGCACAAGTTTCTGAACCAATCTCTGGCAAGAAGCATGGAATTAATTTTAGACCAACTAGAGCCAGTGATGTAAAACTGAGTTCTGTAACTTAAAAAGCATTTTGCAAATAGAGGCACATTATGAGTGAAAATGTGGAGACTCAGGCTCTGGTTTCAGAGCTGCCCCTTGGGGGCAATCACTGAGCCAACCTAAGTGGCACTTTCCTCACCTGTAAAATGATGATATCCATATACCAGATGATCTCCAGATACATTCTAGCTGTAAGCACCTACAGAGACTGATTACTCCCTTTGGTGTCCTCCCCTTACCTTGTTCCCCTCGTGACCTTCCCAGTCAATGATGAGGCACTGTCCCTCTTTTTTCTAACGATACTCATTTCTCAAAGCTGTAGTAGCAGAAATACCTTCATGATTGCTCCAGACAAAACAATTCTCCTCTTCATGATTATAACACTACATAATACATTTTCTCACAGTAGGGTGATACTTATCTCAAAGCTGTAAAGCACTACATTGTAATTCATTTATTTCATCTATTTACTCAACAAATATTTATCAAATGCTTACTATGAGCCAAGCAGTGTACTGGGTGCCTGGGTGACATAGTTTGGGTGTTGTCTCCTCTAAATCTCATGCTGAAATGTAATCCCCAATGTTAGAGGTGGTGCCTAGTGGGAGCGGATTGGATCATGAGGCTGGATCCCTCATGGCTTGGTGCTACCCTTGTGGTAGTGAGTGAGTTCTCATGAGATCTGGTTGTTTAAAAATATGTGGCATCTCCCTCCACTCTCTCTCCATGTGAGATGCCTGCTCCCCCTTCATCTTCTGCCATGATTGTAAACTTCCTGAGGCCTCCTGAGAAGCTAGGCAGATGCCAGCCAGCACCATGCTTGTGCAGCCTGCAGAACCATGAGCCAATCAAACTTCTTTTCATTGTAATTCACCCAGTCTCAGGTATTTCTTTATAGGAATGCAAGAACGACCTAACACTTGGGGAAACAGAGTAATAACACAAAGAAAGCTTTTGCCCTCATGGGGTTTACATTCTAATAGAACATAAACCCATGCACAGATAAATATATGAATAAGCAACTCAGCAATCTAGCATATGGTACCAAGACTGAAAAGTGGTGTGGAAAATAATAGGTATAAGTGAGCGATAGATGGGTGAGTGAACCACTGGGAAATGTGGGAGAAGACCCTCCAGTCAAGGTGAAAACCAGACCAGAGGTCTAGGAACAGGAAAAGACTTGGTAAATTTGAAACAAGGAAGCAGGCTGGCATAGCAGGGGTAGGTATGGAGAAGATGAGGTCAGAGAGCTAGCAAGAAGCCAGGTCACAAAGGGCCTTGAAAGCCTTGATAAGAACTTTGGGTTTTGTTCTAAGCGTGTTGGGTAGTTGTGCCATTGTTGTTGCTGCTGCAACAAACACTTACTAAACTCTTATTAGGTGCCAGACAACTATGCTAAATGCTTTACATGTATTATCTTCTCAGCTACTTTGTAAATTCCCACAGCTCTATTGACCTTTGGAATCAGATAGACCTGCTTTAAAACCCATCTCTTTCACTTTCCATCTGTGTGACCTTGGCCAAGTTGCTGAATCTCTCTCTGTCTCAGTTTTCTTATTTGTAAAATGGGAGTAAAAATATCTCATAGGGTTATTGTGAGGATAGAGCAAGAGAGTGTTTGTTAAGCAACTAGCAAAATGTTTCAGTAGTTTTAGTTCTCTTCCTCTTCCCCTTTGCTTTGCTGGACCATCCTTTAGGTCAGTGACCGATCTTAACTCATTTTTGTAGCTGTTTATTATCTTGCTTGGTTCCCTGTATATAGCAGTGCCTGGGTAGTTCATTTGCATAAATAAAGAAGTGAACGAGTTTCCTTATTGTACAATTGTAACCAGGGTCAGTTATTGCCAGGAGATGAGGTATTGCTGGCTGATGTTGGCCTCCAGGCTGTGGGGCTGGAGTAGGAAGAAAAGGGAGTCTAGGAGGTTGGAATACCTCCAAATAGAGGCACAGATTCAGGGAAGGGTGAGGCGTGTTCCAGAAGCAGTAAGTAGGCCAGTTTGGTTGGGTTATAAGGGAGCTCCATCATGGTGACCTTGCATACCAAGAGAGTCTGTATGTTCTTCAGTAGGAAGAATTGGAACCCACAAGAATTTTTTTAGTAGGAAAAACAAAAAAAGCCCCACAGTGCACAGTGCAACCTCTAGCTTGATTGTTCTTGCTGGTATGTAGCTTAGTAAATGTTCCTTAGCCATTTCATGTCCAGTGCCTCTACTAGAGAATAAAGTTTCTTATCCAGAACAGGGGTTAGCCTGGGCCTGGTGGCTCATGCCTGTAATCCCAGTGCTTTGAGAGCCTGATGCAGGAAGATAACTTGAGGACAGGAGTTTGAGACCAGCCTGGGCAACAAAATGAGACCCTGCCTCTACCAAAAAAAAAAAAAAAAAAAAAAAAAAAAAAAAATCCCAGCATGGTGATGCACTGCCTTTGATCTCAGCTACTTGGGAGGTTGAGGTGGGAGAATCCATAGCAGTGAGCTATGATTGTGCCACTGCACTCCATCCTGGGTGACAGAGCAAGACCTCATCTCTAAAAAAAAAAAAAAAAAGAACAGGAGTTAAACATTCTTCAGTGAATTTATTCAACAAATTTTATTTATTACGCCCTATTGTGTCCCAGGCACTCTCTAGAGATACAGTGGTAAGGCAAAATCTTTACTCTGTTGAAGTTTGCATAACAATGAAGGAAGACAGATTCTACCCATATAAACAAATAAATACAATAACATAATTTAAGATAAAGGTCATGAGAGAGTACCTGTGTGTTGCTACTTTAGCTAGACTGGTCAGGGAAAGCTTCTCTGAAGAAGAGACACCTAAGTGATGAGAAAGAGATGAGACAGCCATGTGAAATCCAGGGAAATGATTCCAGGTAAGGAAGCCCTGTGCTGAGAATGAGCTTGAAATATCCAGGGGCCAGAAATCATCCAGTGGGACTGGAGGCTGGGGAAACAAGGGGAGGGTTGAAGGAGATAGACCTGGGGCGGCAAACACAGGTTGGATTATGTAGGGTCTTAAAGGACTTTGGACTTCATGCTAATCATAATGTAATTATAATCATAATGTATGAGGGGGGTTAGGTAAGGAAGTGCACCAGACTTTCTCAATAAAAAGATCACTCTTGCTGCCAAGTGGAGAATAGATCGTAGGGAGCAAGAGCTGCAGCCGCAGACAGATCCAGGTGTGGTTGCAGTTACTCAGCTGCTATGGTTTGAATGTGTGAGTTTCTCCAAAATTCCTGTTGAAACTTAATTATCTCCTAAAGCCCCACCTCTTAATCCTGTTGCATTGGAGTTTCAACCCACAGGAGGTGGGGCTTTAGGAGATGATTATGTCTTGAGGGTTCTGTCCTCATGAATGAGACCTGTGCCCTTCTGAAGGGGCTTGAAGGAGCCTATTTGGCCTTCTTTTGCCCTCCTGCCATGTGAGAACACAACGTTCATCCTTTTCACTATGTGAGGAGGCAGCAACAAGGCATCATCTATGAAGCAGAGAGCAGCCCTTGCCAGTCACTAAAACTGCCAGCACCTTGATCTTGGACTTTCCAGCCTCCAGAACTGTGAGAAACAAGTTTATAAATTACTTGGTCTAAGGTATTTTGTTAGAGCAGCAGGAGTGTACTGACACTGTCTTGGTTCATTTCATGTTGCTGTAGAGAAATACCCAAGGCCAGGTAATTTATAAAGAGATTTATTTAGCTCACATTTCTGTAGGCTGTACCATCTGCTGGGCTTCTGATGAGGGCTTTTCTGCTGCATCAAAACATGACATAAAAGGTCAAAGGGGAAGTGGGCACATGTGAAGAGGAACCAAACCTGAAGAGTGTCCTGGTTTCATAACAGTCCACTCTTGTGGGAACTTATCCATTCACCCAAGACCCAATCCAGTCTCACGAGAACAAGAACAGCACCAAGCCATCCATGAGGAATCCATCCTCATGACCCAAACACCTCCCAGTAGGCCCCGCCTCCCAACACCACCACACTGGGGATCTGATTTCAACATGAGATTTGCTGGGATAACAAACCATATCCACACCACAGCAGACACCTACTCAGAGACAGTGGTATCTCAAACTACTGTTGGAACAGTGATGAAGGTGGGAAGGCATCAGATATGGGTAACATTTTAGAAGTAGAGGCAACAAAATTGCTGATAAATTGTACGTTTAGTTTAGTTTAGTTAAAATTGTATTTGTACCCAAAAGAATGAGATAGATGTTAATTTCTCTCTTAAGTCAGCATCTGTGTAGGAGGCTGGGGCTAGTGGGGCACACTGTACTATTATCAATTTTGCCTTTCTTCTTTCCAATTTCTTCATTTTGGAAAAGGAATGTCTATTCTATGCCTTTCCCACCATCGTACTTTGGGAGCAAATAACTTGTCTTGTTTCACAGGTTCACAGCTGGAGAGAATTTTTGCCTCAGAATGAATCATACCTTGAGTCTCACCCATATCTGATTTAGCTAATATTTAGTTCAGGTTTTGGGCTTAGAGTTGATGCTGGAATAGGTTAAGGCTTTTGGAGCTGCTGAGATGGAGTGAATGTATATACTACATATGAGAAGGACTTGAATTTTGGGGGTCCAGAAGGCAGAATGTTATGGACTGAATTATGTTCCCCCAAATTCTTATGTTGGAGCCCTAAACCCAGATATAACTGTACTTGGAGACAGGCCCTGTAAGGAGGAAATTAAGGTTAAATGAGATTATAAGGGTGGGGTTCTAGTCCCATATAACTGGTGTCCTTATAAAACAAGGGAGAGAACCATGTGATGTGTCCATGCAGAGGGAAAAGGTCATGTGAAGACACAGCAAAAAAGGTGGCCATCTGCAAACCAAGGGAGAGGCTTGAGGACAAACCAAACCAGCTGACACCTTGATCTCAAACCAAACCAGCTGACACCTTGATCTCAGCCGTCCAGACTTCAGAACTGTGAGAAAATAAATTTCTGTTATTTAAGCCTTCCAGTCTGTGGCATTTTGTTATGACGGCCCTAGGAAACGAACGCAGATTTTGCCTCTCACCCTCAAATCAGCCCTTTATTGCCTTGTTTGTGGCACTGGAGCTAGACTCTGTTGGCATTTCTTCTTTGCCAGTTGGAATGGTGTTAGTTTTGTCAGTAGATGGTGTAGGACGATACTGCAGGAATAAGGAGTTTTTCTTCTTAGTTACAGGGCTCTTTCTTTTCCTCTTGTTCCTATAAGATAACTCACTCAACTTTTCTGCCTCAGTGGCTGCAGCCACAAGCCACACCCTCTCCAATAAGTTCTAGACTCCCTCTTTCAAGTTTCTTCCTTTCTTGGGAACCCTAGTTCAGCCCTAAGGTATTCTTTAGAATTATTTTTTATCCCCTTATAGTACTGAATCCCCTATAAATAGTAATTATTTATATTACACTTTGCCTATTCAAATTCTATCTCCTGACTGGATCCTGTTTGGTACACATGCTAACAGCTCACTATTAGGCTTAATAGGATGTGACCCTCATCCCTGGAGTTTGAGGTAGTATCTGCACAAAGTTGGAAGAAGGGGCTGGGTGCAGTGGCTCATGCCTGTAATCCCAGCACTTTGGGAGGCCGAGGCTGGCAGACCACTTGAGGTCAGGAGATCAAGACCAGCCTGGCCAACATTGTGAAACCCTGTCTCTACTAAAAATACAAAAAAAGTAGTGAGGCGTGGTGGTGCATGGCTGTAATCCCAGGTACCAGGAAGACTGAGTCATGAGAATCATTTGAACCCAGGTGGCAGAGGTTGCAGTGACCTGAGATTGGGCCATTGCACTCCAGCCTGGGTGACAGAGTGAGAATCTGTCTAAAATAACAATCACAGTAATAATAACCATAATAATAGATAGAGGAAGGGATGAAGAAGAGACAAAAAGTGGTCCCTTGACACTTTTGTTTACATCCAGTTGGCCAAGCAAGCCACAAGGACACATGTTGCTGCAAGGAAGGCTGAGAAATGTAATCTTTACTGTGGGTGAACATGTGCCCAATAAAATGATCGTACTGTGGAAGAAGACAGCAATGAACACTGGAGACAAACTGTAGTCCCTACCACGTGAGTTAGAAGTGAAATCAAGGAATCAAGGATAACTGCCAGATTTTTGCATAAGCAAAAAGTAAATGATGGTGCCATTTACTATGATGAGTAAAACTGGGATCTGAGCAGGTTTTGGAATAGAGGTGGATGGAGAAAAATCCGGGAGGGGGTTGTTTTGCCATATTGAAATTGATGTTTTCATTAGAAATTTGAGCTAAGCCATCAATCATAGAAAACTGGAACTCGGGGGAGTCATCAGCATACATGTTGCATTTAAAGTGCTATGATTGGATAAGGTCACCTAGAGAAAGAGTACAAAAAAAAAAAAAAAATCCCAGCATGGTGATGCACTGCCTTTGATCTCAGCTACTTGGGAGGTTGAGGTGGGAGAATCCATAGCAGTGAGCTATGATTGTGCCACTGCACTCCATCCTGTCAGAGGACACAGTCTAAGTCTCCAACATTTAGAAGGCAGATAGAAGAGAGAGCCAGCAAAAAGGCTAAGAGGAAGTGATCATTGGTATTTGATGATGATATTAAAGATTATTATTTTTGAGATGTTATAATGATAGTGTGCTTACATCTTTTATAAAAGAGTCCTTATTTAGAGGTACATACTGAAATATTTATAGATGAAATACGTTTGGGACTTATAAATAATTTGGGAGGGAAAGCAGATAAGGGCTAGAGAAAAAAAAAGGGTCATGAGTTGAAGCTAGGTCATGGGAATGTGGGAATTTATTATACTTTTCTGAATGCTTTTATTACGTTAAAAATGTTCCATGATATAAAAGTAAAATAGAAAAAGAAATGTGTAACCACTCAAGTAGGATGACCTCCAGGATATTGTAGTGTCATGAAACCTAGTGAAGAATGTGTTTCCCAGAGGAGACAGTGGTCAATGTCTAGTGCTGCTGAGGGCAAGCAGGATTTGGACAGAGAATTGATCATTGGATTTGACAAAGCAGGTGTCATTGATGATCTTGCTAAGAGTCATTCAGTGGACTGATGAGGACAAAGCTTGGTGGGAGGGAGTTGTATAAAGAATGGATAGTGAGGGAGTAGAAGGGGAAAGACAGATGACTTTTCTGTTCTAGAGGAGAACAGGGAAATTGAGAGACAGCTACAGAGGGGCATGGAGTCAAGGAATTTATTTAAATAAGTCACATTAAGGCATAGAAGTATGTTGATTGCAGTGAGGCAGCAAGGAGGAAATTGATGCTGTGGCAGCAAGATCTTGAGTAGGGAGAGCTCATTGGATGGACAGCACTAGGACAGGGGCTGGTCTTGCAGAGGATCAGGGTCGTTCTTCCTCTGTATCAGGTGAGAGGACAAAATTTGTGGGTCTGGACACAGGTTTCTGGAGTTTGGCGGTGGGAAGATGAGGTAGTTCTCACCTGATTGTAAGTATTTTTTCAGTGAAGTGTGAAATGTGGTCACAAGCTAAAAGCAAACAAAGAAGGTTTTCAGGGGTTTGAGAAGGGAGCAGAAGGTGCCAAATAGTCTCCTGGAAGAGAGGGGACTGGATCTACCAGGGAAATGTAGCATCCATTAGGAATTGTCATGAATTCAAAGAGAAAAACAAGCAGTAACATTGTTTGATTGACATCATCTGGTTTGCTCCCCTGACGTGCCGGGCAGGCTGAAGGAGGCAGACAGTTGCATTTAATTGGGGGGGGGGGGGTGGAGTTTTACCAGGTGAACCTAGTGGAGGGAGAGAAGAGGCAGATTGTAGGAAAGGGGCTAAAGGACCACGGGCTCTAAGCAAGGGAAGAGAGAACCGAGTGAGCAGCTGTTTGTTTGGCGTGGTGTGTGTACAGGGGAGTAGAGGACATGGTGAGTTTGTTTGCAGTGTAGCTGGGTGGGGGAATTGAGTGAGCGAATCAGGAGGTGAGGAGATGGTGGCCAGGAATGAGAAGGACTGGCTAGATAGAGTGGCTCACGCCTATAATCCCAGAATTTTAAGGGGCCAAGGCAGGAGGATTGCTTGAACTTAGGAGATTGAGACCAGCCTGAGCAACATAGTAAGACACTGTCTGAAAAAAAAAAAAAAAAAAAAAAAAAAAGAATAAGCAGGATGTTTGGAATAGAGACTTTAGAGATACTGTGATTTATTGGTGAAGACAGTCCAGGCAGGCTGTGCCCATGGGGACAGATGGCTGAAGTGGGTGGAGAAAGTGATCACTAGAGTAAGAGGCCAAGAAATGAAGAAGCAGCAGTTCTGTTCCGTTTTTCCCCCACCAGGTATCAAGCGCAGGGCTCTACCTCCAATTGGTTCTTGAGAATTGCTGACTAAATTTTGGGCACGAGGCCAGGCACAGAGAGAACAGGGAGCAGAAATGAGATTTAGGAATGTGTGTGGAGGGGAGGGAGAGGAGAAGTAAGAGATAAGAGCTATCTCTAAATGATCTCCCATCCCCTTGGGTTTGCCTAGAATGCTCCCATTTGTGGAGGTTGACATACTGTAATGGTGCAATCTTAGAACGACATGTTTGACTCAATTCAATTTGACCATTTATTGAGCATTACGTTTAGAATGTCAGGCTAGGTGCTAAGAGTCCCTAGGGAAGCTATAGTCTAGTTGGATAGAGGTCATAAAGCATGCCTAAAAATGTCAGGTAGCTTCTGCTACAAGTCAAATAGTAAATAATACGCTTTGCCTCCTCTGGGTCAGTGAATCAAATCCCTTGAAAGGTTTGTTTGAAATTGTGGACTCTCAGGAAGGCCTGTTTTTGTTTTTTTTTTTTTATATACTTTAAGTTCTAGGGTATATGTGCACAACGTGCAGGTTTGTTACATATGTATACATGAGCCATGTTGGTGTGCTGCACCCATTAACTCGTCATTTACATTAGGTATATCTCCTAATGCTCTCTCTCCCCTCTCCCCCCTCCCCACAATAGGCCCTGGTGTGTGATGTTCCCCTTCCTGTGTCCAGGTGAGATATCTCATTGTTCAATTCCCACCTGTGAGTGAGAACATGCGGTATTTGGTTTTCTGTTCTTGTGATAGTTTGCTGAGAATGATGGTTTCCAGCTGCATCCATGTCCCTACAAAGGACACAAATTCATCCTTTTTTATGGCTGCATAGTATTCCATGGTGTATATGTGCCATATTTTCTTAATCCAGTCTGTCACTGATGGACATTTGGGTTGATTCCAAGTCTTTGCTATTGTGAATAGTGCCGCAATAAACATACGTGTGCGTGTGTCTTTATAGCAGCATGACTTATAATCCTTTGGGTATATCCCCAGTAATGGGATGGCTGGGTCAAATGATATTTCTAGTTCTAGATCCTTGAGGAATTGCCACACTGTTTTCCACAATGGTTGAACTAGTTTACAGTGTCACTAACAGTGTAAAAGTGTTCCTATTTCTCCACATCCTCTCCAGCACCTGTTGTTTCCTGATTTTTTAATGATTGCCATTCTAACTGGTGTGAGATGGTATCTCATTGTGGTTTTGATTTGCATTTCTCTGATGGCAAGTGAGGATGAGCATTTTTTCATGTGTCTGTTAGCTGTATGAATGTCTTCTTTTGAGAAGTGTCTGTTCATATCCTTTGCCCACTTTTTGATGGGGTTGTTTGTTTTTTTCTTGTAAATTTGATTGAGTTCTTTATCGGTTCTGGATATTAGCCCTTTGTCAGATGAGCAGATTGCAAAAATTTTCTCCCATTCTGTAGGTTGCCTGTTCACTCTGATGATAGTTTCTTTTGCTGTGCAGAAGCTCTTTAGTTTAATTAGATCCCATTTGTCAATTTTGGCTTTTGTTGCCATTGCTTTTGGTGTTTTAGACATGAAGTCCTTGCCCATGCCTATGTCCTGAATGGTATTACCTAAGTTTCTTCTAGGGTTTTTATGGTTTTAGGTCTAACATTTAAGTCTCTAATCCATCTTGAATTAATTTTCGTATAAGGAGTAAGAAAATGATCCAGTTTCAGTTTTCTACTTACGGCTAGCCAATTTTCCTGGCACCATTTATTAAATAGGGAATCCTTTCCCCATTTCTTGTTTTTGTCAGGTTTGTCAAAGATCAGATGGTTGTAGATGTGTGGTATTATTTCTGAGGGCTCTGTTCTGTTCCCTTGGTCTATATCTCTGTTTTGGTACCAGTACCATGCTGTTTTGGTTACTGTAGCCTTGTAGTACAGTTTGAAATCAGGTATCATGATGCCTCCAGCTTTGTTCTTTTGGCTTAGGATTGTCTTGGCAATGTGGGGTCTTTTTGGTTCCATATGAACTTTAAAGCAGTTTTTTCCAATTCTGTGAAGAAAGTGATTGGTAGCTTCATGGGGATGGCATTGAATCTATAAATTACCTTGGGAAGTATGGTCATTTTCACAATATTGATTCTTCCTATCCATGAGCATGGTATGTTCTTTCATTTGCTTGTGTCCTCTTTTATTTCACTGAGCAGCGGTTTGTAGTTCTCCTTGAAGAGATCCTTTACATCCCTTGTAAGTTGGATTCCTAGGTATTTTATTCTCTTTGAAGCTATTGTGAATGGGAGTTCATTCATAATTTGGCTCTCTGTTTGTCTGTTACTGGTGTATAAGAATGCTTGTGATTTTTGCACATTGATTTTTGTATCCTGAGACTTTGCTGAAGTTGCTTATCAGCTTAAGGAGATTTTAGGCTGAGACAATGGGATTTTCTAAATGTACAATCATGTCATCTGCAAACAGGGACAATTTGACTTCCTCTTTTCCTAACTGAATACACTTTATTTCTTTCTCTTACCTGATTGCCCTAGCCAGAACTTCCAACACTATGTTGAATAGGAGTGGTGAGAGAGGGCATCCCTGTCTTGTGCCAGTTTTCAAAGGGAATGCTTCCAGTTTTTGCCCATTCAGTATGATATTGGCTGTGGGTTTGTCATAAATAGCTCTTATTATTTTGAGATACGTTCCATCAACACCAAATTTATTGAGAGTTTTTAGCATGAAGGACTGTTGAATTTTGTCAAAGGCCTTTTCTGCATCTATTGAGATAATCGTAGTTTTTTAATACGATGTGGAACTGAGACTGAGGAGGCCACAAATTAGAAACTTGCAAAGTGAGAGAGTTGGATTATATATTTGGTAATTATCCTTTGTGCCCCTCTCCCCCACAATATTTTCCTGAAATGTTTCCCAAACCATGCAGTATTAGTGTTTTCCAGAGAACCCAAACCAAAAGGACACATGCACACACACACACATACACGCACTTGGGGCCTGATCTGTTTAATTTAATAAATTGCTCATGTGGTGGGGGCTGGCAAGTTAAAAAACCATAGGGCAGGCTGGTAAGCTGGAAATCCCAGGAAGAGTTTGTGAAAGGAAATTAAATTTGGGGACCCCAAACTCATTTAGCCAAAGGGAAAAGCGGGGAACTGGGTCTTGCAAACCTGCCTCCACCTATTGGTTCCCAAATAAGATGGCTACAAGATGAAAAGCTACTCACCTGCCCCATATTTTGCCCACAAGGAAATTGCTAGTGAGCTGTTAAAACTTCACCATGGCAATGCAAATTGATAGCTTACAGGTGCAGTCACCCTGGCTTGCCAGACACAAATGCATATCTGATTTTTCCCCTACCCCATTTTGTCTGTTATCTTATGTAGAATGCAGATTCCCCCCATTTTTCCTCTTCCCCTTTTGTTTATGTGAAAACTGTGTGCTTCTCAATATCCCCGCCCTTTGCCCTTTCCCCTTTAAATATGGAGCTCTCAAAATCACCTTCAGAGAAAGGCACAGACCTGTCTTCCAGGCACGTCCTTAACTTTGGCAAATAAATCTCCAAAAATGATTGAGACTTGTCTCATCATTTTCTTCGATTGACAAGTTGATGTTGTAGTCTTGAGTTGAAATTCTGCAGGCAACAGATTTGAAACTCAGGCAGGGTTTCCATGTTGAGTCTTGAGAATTTTTTCTACTTTTGGGGAACCTTAGTCTTTGCTCTTAATCAAGGATTACAAAGTCTAATCTGCTTTACTCAAAGTTTACTGATTTAAATATTAATCTCTTCTTAAAAATATCTTCATAGCAACATCTACGCTGGTGTTTGACCAAACAATTGGGCCTAGACAAAGTGACACATACAATTACCATCACACGTGCCTATAAGATAATCAACATTATAGGAGTCTAAACTCATCAGCTTCCTCTGCGAAATTTTCATTCTATCTAGAGTCTAAGTTTTGTGTCCATGCCTTTTCTGAAGTACTAGACTTTAGGCTCCTTTCTGGAGTTTCTTTAAGGCAGTTTACATTGCCTTTATATCCATTACAGTGCCTTACGCCACTCCCCAAGTGCCAGTAAGTGACAAGGGAGTGAGGATAAAAATAAGAGTACAGGCTCCAGAACCAGATAGTCTTGAAATCAAAGTAATTTTGAACAGTTTATTAAGTGTTCCAGCCCTGTGTCCTCAAATATAAAATGAGAACAATCATACACACACACACACACACACACACACACACACACACACACACACACACACACATATATAGGATTATAGATTTGTTGGAAGGAGAGGCTCTATTTATAATTCATTTTCTATCCTCCCCCAAAACAGCAGAATTTGCTGTGTGTTAGCAGGTCCTGTGCTAAGCACTTCACGCACAGGAACTCACTCAGCCTTCAGAACAACCCCGCTGTGCACTACACCACAATTTCATGGGCAGCAAAGGGGCTCAGAGCATCTCTTAGTCCAATTGGGCTGCTGTAACAAAATACCATAGATTGGGTAGAATAGAAACAACAGAAATTTATTTCGCACAGATGTAGAGGCTAGAAGTCTGAAATCCTATGGGAGTTCTCTGCAGTCATTTTTATTAGAGCACTAATCCCTTTCACGAGTGCTCTGCTCTCATGAACTGATCACCTCCCAAAGCCCCACCTCCTAATACCATCACTTTGGTATTAGGTGGTGGGGCTTTGGTATTAGGTGGGTGAGAATTTCAACAGATGAATTATTGGGGCACACAAACATTCAGTCTACAGCAGAGAGGGCAAGTCATGTATGTGTGGACATGGAGCTGGGAATGATGACATACATTAGAGCCCAGGTTGGCTTGTAGCTCATGCCCATCTGCAGAATGCCTTGGCATTTTTTCCATGGTTCCCTCTGCCACAAAGGCCCTCCCTTCACCTGGGGCACCTACTTCTCTTCCAGAGTCAGTTCCTGCCCCACTGTCCCTCAGAAGCGTTTTCTGATATGCTCTCCCTTGGGAAGAGCTGACCAGGGCAAGCCAAGACAGCAGTGCTAGTTGTGCCCTGGACCAAGAAAGGAGTGGGATGGAAATTCAGCTACTGTTCCTAGCAACTGGTGAGTACTTGCCCCAGGCTGTGGCTAACCATGAAAGGAAAATCTTACTGTAATCCTAACACCCAGAAGGGTCAGCCTTCACGAAGAGGCACTTGTAGGTGGTGGCTGGGCCCTGGGACTGGCCATTCCCTCCTCCATGCCCTGCCAGCGCAAGTGCTCAGGAACATTCACCTCCTGCCTCTCTCTACCAGTGGTGATCCTCTGCAGTGCAGGAGCCATGTCTTAGGTGTCGTTGTATACTTCTTGTCCAGGACAGGGACTGGCACACCTCTGCTTAGGGTTTGTTAGCAAATGGATAGAGGGAAGAATGAAGGAAAGGGGAAAACCAGGTGTATTTCTTAAAGTTGGCAAGGTGATTCAATTCCTTTCTTCATCCATACAACAAATATTTATTGAGCACTTTCTATGTGGCAGTCACAGTTTAGACAATGGGGTTACTGATACTTAAGGTGTTCTGGTTCTGGCACATGAGAAGCTGATTTATTATTTTTCTACCATGTTATACAGTGAGGAAAGCAACAGTCTTGTATCAAGCTGGTTCTTTAAAATACCCTACTATGTTTCCTGGGGTTTCATGCTTCTAGGCTCCTGATTACTTAACACATTCAAAACAGAAGAATCTTTTTATATGCACCAGGAGAAGAGATTGAAAAACACTGACATCCCTGGAAAGTGGGAAATCCAGATTTCACAATGTCTTCTCCACTGCCACATTTTCCCGTTTGTTTGTTTTTCCAAAGCACCCATTGTACCCCACCAGGATGGAGCTCAGGCTGGCCTCCAGGCAGGGCTGTTTTCCATAGCCTCTGCCCCTCCCCACCAGAGCAGAGGGGAGTGCTAACTGCACCTAGGACTGTCATCCAGAGGAGCATCTCAGAAGCAAAGTGAATTGTCTGGTCTGGGCAGTTCCTAAGTGGATGAATGACTAATAACCCTTGGTTCCTAATGACCTGGAAGAAATAATGCAATTTCCTGGGTTCTGTGGAATTCTGGAATCTCCAGCTATTAAAACCACTGCAAAGTACTCTTAGATACTAAATGCATGGTACATTTCATGATGTTGTTTTCTCGGGCCATCAGCTTGTGCATATTTGATCGCTCATGCTTGCTTTAAGAAGCACTTGCGGCCCCTATCTTCAGCTCTGTTAAATGGAGAAAAGCCAGATAAACTAAGGCAATAGTGGCGTTAAATTAATGTGAGCATCATGTAAATGCTCATCAATGCCAAGAGGAGCCCATAGTGTCCGCTAGTAACAGAAAGTCCCTAACATGAGGAAGATATATTTATCACATCAAAGGGATCTATTGTTGGTATCCCTAGTATTGGCTAATGGTAAAAAGGGTGCATAGTTATTTAGCGTCTTGGAAATACAAGTTTCTCATCACTTAGGTGTTTTCAAATAGGACAATAACAAATGCAAAGGGTCATTGCAATAGCTACATGAGATCTGTGTGAGGTGCCTAGCACAGGACTGGCACCTGGATTAAGCCCAGGACCTGGCTGTTGGAGCATTTGAACATAGTGAACGTGTGCTCCTCATAGAGCTAGAAGCTCACTAGAGTAATCCACCCTTCAGATCACAGGGACCTGGGAATTTGTTCTGAATATTTAAAGCAGGGAAGGTTTACTCAGGTGATAGAAGGGCTGAGAGACAAGCAGGGGACTGAGATAACACAGAGTTTAACACAGTAAGAAGCTATCACCATGCCTGGGCTGCAGAGATACAGGGAGAAGACAGCTTTCCCCAAGCCTGGGAGTCACACAGCAGAAGCTGGGGCCACACAGAACACACAGTTGCCATCAGAAATGCCACCTGCAGAACAGATAGGGAGTGATATGGTTAGGCTTTGTGTCCCCACCCAAATCTCATCTTGAATTACAATCCCCATAATCCCCACGTGTCAAGGGAGAGACCAGGTGGAGGTAATTCAATCATAGGAATGGTTCCCCCATGCTGTTCTCATGATAGTGAGTGAGTTTTCATGAGATCTGATGGTTTTATAAGGGGCTCTTCCTTTTTTTTTTTTTTTTTTTTTTGAGACGGAGTCTGGCTCTGTCTCCCAAGCTGGAGTGCAGTAGCCGGATCTCAGCTCACTGCAAGCTCTGCCTCCCGGGTTTAGGCCATTCTCCTGCCTCAGCCTCCCGAGTAGCTGGGACTACAGGCGCCCGCCACCTCGCCCGGCTAGTTTTTTATACTTTTTTTAAGTAGAGACGGGGTTTCACCGTGTTAGCCAGGATGGTCTCAATCTCCTGACCTTGTGATCCGCCCGCCTAGGGGCTCTTTTCCTCACTTCTCTCTCTCCTGCCGCATCGTGAAAAAGATACCTGCTTACCCTTCGCCTTCCACCATGATTGTACGTTTCCTGAAACTTCCCCAACCATATGGAACTATAAGTTAGTTAAACCCCTTTCCATTATAAATTACCCAGTCTCAGGAAGTTCTTTATAGCAGTGTGAGAACGGACTAATACAGGGAGAAATGCTCTGGCTTTTTTCCCCTTTTCTTTCCACCTTCCTACCTCCCACCAGTGCCAAATCTAGCCAGAAGCTGGGCTGATATGGGAGTCTGAGCTTTAAGGGTGAACCCTCACTGAACCCTATAGACAGTAGAGCAGGAGAGAGGTGAGGAAGGGAACTGGGCCCTCCCAGTGGGCCCGCGAGCCTGGGCAGTCAAGGTACCAGATGAAATTATCTGGCTTGGAGGTCTTCATCTGGAGTGATGTTTTGTTTCCAACCTATCTCCTCTCCTCCTGTCCTTGTCCCCAACCTTGCTCATGCCTATTTTCAAAATTCTCTTGAGTCTTCTGCTCCCGCTGGGTCATCTCCTGTCCACAGGTGGGAAAGAAGGAAAGACACCAGCCCCACTGCAGCCACCATCCGCATTGCTAGATGGCCGAGCATGTGCCTGCACTGAGCCATGCCCAGAGGGCAGCCAGGTGATGATGTTGCTCCTGCCTAGCATGTGCTCTGCCCAGTGCTCGGCAGACCTCCCTGGCAGGCGCTGTAGCTGTGCCTCAGTGCTCTGGCCCTGAGCCTGGCCACCACATGTATTATCAGGGAAGACCCTGTCCTTGAATCACCTACATTAGTGCTTAAAGCTCTGGCTTCAAACTCAGTCTCAACCCCGGGTAGGTGGAGAATAGAACTTTCTTTAGGATTTTTTGATAGTTCACTTGCCATTTTTTTTGAGAAGTCCTTCTTCCCTGACCTGCTGTGTGAAACTTACTGTTTGCAAACTCCTTCTTACATTCTATTAGTGAAACTAACCCAGAGCCTAGATTAGGGAAAAGCTGCATGCATAAGGGGAAAAAGTAAGAATAAATGTAGTTTATTGTCCCCACTACGGCGCATCCTGTCAATGGAATATAGGAATATAATTAAATCATTAAAACATTCATGCCTGTGTGGCAAAACGTTGTGTTACAGTGTAAATGGGAAAAATGCAGGATGCAAATTTATGTCAAAGGAAGTAACAAATGAGCAAGCAATGGCTTAGAAAACTGTCTGGCAGAGAATGCACCAAAAGCTTGTCTTTTGAGAGATGGTACTATGATTGATTTTCATGCGAAGAGATTAAGTTTACTCCAGAGATCCCTTGAGTTCTAGAACTGGTCTTACTTGTCTTTGTATCTTTCTTCCTTCCTCATCCCCAGAGCATTGTACACTCAATATGCAAGAAGCACTAGAAGTGCTCACGGTGTGTTTCCAAGACCCTACACCAGCCTAGCTGAAACAGGACCGGATCATCTCTCAAATCTCCATCTTAAGTTCTTGTTGGCCACCTGCTTCCTGGAGCTAGGGCTACAGAGGCGGGAGTGAAGAAGGACTCGGCTGCCCAGACTGGAGAAACCACAGAATCCAGGGAGCCAGCCTCAAGGTCTAGTCAAGCAGTGCTCAGACTCACTGCCAGGATTTAGAAGAAAGCAGAAGGGGATGATGAGGAATTACAGATTTGAAACTAAGCTGGAGAGTTTAGAGTCTCTTCTGTACCATGAGTTTTGTGGAGGCTCTAATTCTGTGGTGTTTTTCCAGAATGCTACGTTCTTAGTCACTAATTTGCCTTACGTGACTTGACCAATTAGCACCCTCAGGATGGGAAAGGGCTCACATGAGCAGGAGGAAATTTTAGGGGTCTGGAAAAAGATGGGCTGAAACAAAGGGAAGGCTCTGATAGGGGAGTGAAGACTGTCAACATAACTTTGGCTCCCTTCTCCATGTTTATCCTGTCAGCAGAAAAACCAAATTCTGCAAAACATTTCAAAGAGGTTTATTCTGAGTGGACGTTAATGCTCACTCCAGCTTCAGCACCTCTCCAGAGAGCTGACACTGCTTGGAAAGCTAAATTGTTCTTTTGGAAGGGAGAATTACATATGACAGACTGAAAATTGAAACAAACTAAAAAGGATGCAAGCTCACTATGAATTAGTTAAGCCTATTGCATGTTTTATGGCAAGTTTATAACTTTCTCCCTGAATTTTGGGTTCCCTTGGTTGGGGAAGGTAGATGTGGATGAGTTCCCTAGGGCTACCATAACAAAGTACTGCAAACTTAATGGCTGAAATTAAAGCAACAGAAATTCATTCTCTCACAGTTCTAGAGGGCAGAAGTCAGAAATCAGGATGCCAGCAGGGTCACGCTCCCTCTGAAGGCTCTAGGTGGAGTTTTTCATTGCTTTACCAGTTCTAATGGCTCCAGGTGTTCCCTGGCTTGTGGCTGCATCACTCTAATCATATTACATGGCCTTCTCCCCTGTGTGAGCTTGTTGACACTCCTTTGTCATCTCTCTTACAACGATACACGTAACTGCGTTTTCGGCTCACCTGGATAATGAAAAATAAACTCCTTGCCTCAAGATCCTTAATTAACCACTATTTGTGCCACATAAGATCACATTTACAGAATCCATGATTTGAATTTGGGCATGTCTTTGGTGCCAATGTTTAGCCAACTGCACTAGGTAATTCTTTTCTCTGTTTGTCTTGTCACAGAACAGGCTCTCCTACACATAAAGTTGGTTGCTTTCTAAATTCCATGAGTTTTCAGGTTTGTTTCCATTCTTCCCCTTTCTTTCTTTCTTTTTTTTTTTTTTTTTTTTTTTTTGAGATGGAGTTTCACTCTTGTTGCTCAGGCTGGAGTTTAATGGTGCAATCTCAGCCCGCCACAACTTCCACCTCCCAGGTTCAAACGATTCTCCTGCCTCAGCCTCCGAAGTAGCTGGGATTACAGGCACTCACCACCACGCCCAGCTAAGTTTTGTATTTTTACTAGAGATAGGGTTTCACCATGTTGGCCAGGCTGGTCTTGAACTCCTGACCTCGTGATCTGTCCACTTTGGCCTCCCAAAGTGCTGGGATTACAGGCGTGAGCCTCCGTGCCCAGTCTGTTCTTCCACTTATTACCTAAATAGAACATGATTCACATTGACTTCTTCCTTTGTATTTAATCTTGCTCTATGAAAACAAGCTACTGTCTCTGATGCCTTAGCAACTTAATAGTGCTTCTGATCTTTTGAAAATCACAGGTTTGTGTTTACAAGAACATATCCTCTAGACTCAAGCTTATGTCTCTAAAAGTCTAACTAAAGGCCTTGTGGCTGGTACATTACTGTAATCAGCAAGAAACTGGTCCTGATTCTCTTAAACTCACTTTGTTCAACTGAGAACAAACTTGAAAGTCTCCTACAAAACTGGAGTTGATTCTCATCTCTTAATTACTTCTGCAGGCCTTTGAAAGTTCCAGAGAAGTTCTCCGTGTGCTATATATGTTAAACACGCTTCCATGTTTTCCTTTAAATCATCAAGAGCAGCACATAGGATAATGTGTTTATTCCTTTCTCTGCTCCCTAGGATTATCTTCTTTTTAAAGTCATCGACCCTTTCCCTATCTACTCTAAATGAATGATTTCATACTCTATCCTAACAAATCTGGTTAAAATGACATTGCATCTCCTTATATCATCTGTCCAAATTGTACAAAGAAAGAGTGTCTAATGGGCACTCTCCAACAAAGTTACTGCCTATGGAGTGCTTAGAGATCCCAGGCTGTGCTAAAAATCAAAGAAAGTATTGAATAAGTTTCTCCTTTCTCTGAGGTTTACAGATTCAGAAGCAGGGGGTAGGGAGAAAGCATTTCCCTCATTATCTTTCCAATACTCTTGAAACATATTCTGCTCCTTGAAAACCTAATATTCAAAAGTTAGCTCTGGGAGTGTAGGATCGGTTTTTTTTTTTCACTGTTTATTTAATTTTAATTTTTTTTTTTTTTTTTGAGACAGAGTCTCTGTCGCCCAGACTAGAGTACAGTGGCATGATCTCAGTTCACTGCAACCTCCACCTCCCGAGTTCAAGCAATTCCTTGCCTCAGCCTCCCAAATAGCTGAGATTACAGGCGCCTGCCACCACGCCCAGCTAATTTTTGTATTTTTAGTAGAGACGGGGTTTCACCGTCTTGGCCAGGCTAGTCTTGAACTCCTGATCTTGTGATCTGCCTGCCTCAGCCCACCAAAGTGCTGGGATTAGGTGTAAGCCACCATGCCCAGCCTTTTTTTTTTTTTTTTTTTTTTTCTGAGGCAGTCTTGCTCTGTCACCCAAGCTGGAGTGCAGTGGTGTGATCTGAGCTCACTGCAGCCACAACATCCCCAGCTCAAGCAATCCTTCCACTTCAGCTTCCTGAGTAGCTGAGACTATAGGCACATGCCACCATGCCCAGCTAATTTTTGTATTTTTTTTTTTAGTGATGGGGTCTCCCTGTGTCACTCAGATTGCTTGCAGTCTGTCCTGGACTCAAGAGATCTTCCTGCCTCAGCCTCCCAAAGTGCTAGGATTATAGGGGTGAGCCACTGCATCCAGCCCACTGTATTTATTTTAATGAGATGAACATTAGTCGATTAATTAGGCTCTTTTTTTTTTTTTTTTTTTTTTTTGTGAGACAGAGTCTCGCTCTGTCGCCCAAGTTGGAGTACAATGGCGTAATCTTGGCTCACTGCAACCTCCGCCTTCTGGGTTCAAGCGATTTTCCTGCCTCAGCCTCCCAAGTAGCTGGGACTACTGGTATGTGCCACCATGCCTGGCTAATTTTTGTATTTTTAGTAGAGACAGGGTTTCACCATATTGGCTAGGTTGGTCTTGAACTCCTGACCTCGTGATCTGCCCGCCTTGGCCTCCCAAAGTGCTGGAATTACAGGCATGAGCCACCACGTCCGGCCAACTGGGCTTTTATTGGAGGAGAATGAATATCTATAGTGATTGCTTGTAGAATTAAATGTTGTTTCAAGCTTTTTGCCCCCTAAAAATGAGAATGGTAATATAATATTTGTATTCTGTGAGTTTTGATTGGGATAAATAAAATATTAGAAATAGAATCCCAGACCCAGGAAGAACCTTGTCTTCAGAGGAGCAACCTTGGTCCCAGCCCCTTCTCCACAGCTGCATGAAGAAGCTGCACAGAAAACCACTCACCCTCACCCCCAGTTCTGGAATGTGAAGGTAAGATCTACATTGTCCTGGTGATGGTCATTGCTGGAGAGCTCTAGGACATGCAGGAAATGGCTCCAGAGCCTCTTCCTCTTCATTGTCACGCAGCAGCAGTTCAGAGCTTTCCAGAAAGACCTACTTTTCATTTCCCCCAAGTTTCAAGATTTTGGGCACTTGAGGGAGCTATAGATAGGGTGAGGTTTGGCTCTTGACACCATGCTAGCATCGGGGCATGGAAGGGATGGGGAAGGGCGCTAGAATCAGTGGTTTTCAGGGTTGAAGGAGGCCTTGGGTGAGGGGATAGCAAGAGCCAAGGCCTGTCGTTCCCATGACCATGAGGCAGAAGAAGGCACAGGGAGAATAGGGTAGGGCAGAGTTGGAGATGGTTAGGGAACTCTCTAGGCCCTGCTCTGGATTCCAGGCCTGGCGTGACACTGACTAGCTGTGTGCCATGACCAAGCTGCTCAACAAGTCTGCACCTCTGTTTCTTCCTGGGTGTTATGAAGGGATTGGACTCCATGATTGTTAAGGTCTGTTCCAGTTCCAGCAAACAAACTGCAAACAAGCAAAACAAACAAAGCCTGCCTTGTTTATTTTCAAGAAAGCATTTGCTAATCTCTTTCCAATGCAGCCAGTCTCCTTGTTTACCATTCTGGGCTCCTCTCAGGCCCCAAAATAGTGCTTTTTATTTTTAGGGATAAGCAAATAGTTCAGTTTGACTGGAGTATGGGAAGAAAGTAGGAGGGCAACCAAGAGGAGTAGAACCTGAAAGGGATCTGGGATTGGAGCATGAAGGCCTAAGTACTCCTAGACTTAGGCATAAAAACACACTGTCCTGGTGCCATTCTTTAGACCAGAGAGGACCAGAGGGGTCCCAACCCCTTGGGACAGGAAAGGGCTGAATGAGGACCAGAGACAGGTTAGAGTCCTCCCTGATCCTCATCCAAGCCCTTTCTTGTCCCAAGGGGGCTGGGAGTCTCTGGGGCTGAGGGACACTTCCTTGTCTGTATTGTGCTCTAGATACTTGAGAATTCCCCAGCCAAGTGTCCTCAAAGGTTATGGCCTTTTCCCTAGTTGCATCAGAGCATACAGTTTGTGTAGCCCTACATCCTACAGGTGGCCAAGAGCAGCTGTTTTGAGGGGAGAGGGGACATGGACATGAGGGCTAGAATTCCCCATGCCTAAGTGTGGAGCTCTTTATATGTGGGAGGGAGCTGGGAATGGGAAGAGGACAAGGGCAGCTGCAGGCTTTGCCAAGTCTTCTGTATAATTAGGGTAATTAGCATATTCCCCACCTTAAACATTTGGCATTTATTTTTGAAAACATTCATAATTTGCTCTTCTAGCTATTTGAAAATATACAATAAATTGTTGTTTATTTCAGTCACTCTACAGTGCTGTAGAACACTAGAACACATTCCTCTTATCTAGATGTCCACTGATCAACTTTTGTGTCCATTAATCAACCTCTGTCTATCTCTCCCTGCCTCCTCCCCTTCCCAGCCTCTAGTAACCACTATTCTACTCTCTACTTCTATAAGGTCAACTTTTTTAGCTTCCACATATGAGAACATGCAGTATTTATCTTACTATGCCTGGCTTACTTCACTTAACATAATGTCTTCCAAGCTCATCCATGTTGCCACAAGTGACAAAATTTTGTTCTTTTTAAATCAATAAATAGTATTCAATTGTGAATATATACATTTTTCATCCATCTTTCTGTTAATGAACATTTAGGGTGATCCATATTTTGGCTATTGTGAATAGTGCTACGGTAAACATGAGAGTGCAGAGATCTCAACAAGATTCAGTAACCCTACTACTGAGTATATATCCAAAGTATTTTATTCATTTTGATGCTATTCTAAATGGAATAGTTTCCTTAGTTTCCATTTTTGGTTGTTTATTGTTAGTATATATAAATGCAACTGATTTTTGTGTATTGATTTCCTATCCTGCAACTTTGCTGAATTTGCTTATTAGTTCTATTGGGGTTCTGTGTGTGTGTGTGTATGGAATCTTCAGGTTTTCCTACGTATAAAATTTTATCATTTGCAGACAGATATAATTTTACTTATTTATTTCCAATTTGGATCCCTTTTATGTATTTTTCTTGCTTAATGTTACTGCAGCTTTCTATCCAGGAAATGAGGATTTGAACAGTGATGGGGAGGTGAGCAATGGTTGGATTTGGGACATACTTTATGGGCAGAACAAATGGAACTTGTTGGCTCAGAAGTGGGTGGTGGAAGAAAGAAGTTAAAAGTGACTTCTAGGTTTATGGATGGGCTAAATTATTGTGGTGCCTCTGTTTAGACAGGGTAGATGGGGGGATGCAGGACTAAGAGGGGAAGAGAAAAGGTCCATCTGGGTCACATTAAATTTGGCCGTGATTGTGCATCAGATAGATAAAAGCAAGAGAAGCGGGGAAGAAGTCAGAACACAGACCCCTGGGGAAAGCTCACATGTAGAAAAGGGATGGAAGAAGAGGCATCAGAAAGACAGGCAAAGAAGAGCAATCTGAGGGGGAGAAAAAGAACCAGTAAAGTCAGAGAAACAAGGAAGAAGTTTCAGGAAAGTGGCAGTGGTCAACTATGCAAACAAGACGGGAAGGAAGGTGAGGACTGAGAAAGGATTTTTTATGTGAGCAACGAGGAGGTTATTGGTTACTTCTGACAGAACATTTTCAGCAGAGTGGATAAGGTCTCTGCCTGAGTGCAAGTGAGTTGAAAATATAAGTGAGTGAGGGAAGTGCTTTAAACAAGTCTAAAGTGCTGTGTGTGTAAGGCAGTGTTGCTATTTCTGTTGCCATGGAAACAGAAACCTTTCAGGAGAACTAAAAGCCACTTAAAATCCCTGACTCTAACCCATCATATCCGCTTGATCTCTTGAGAAAGATAATGACAAAAACCAGTCATTAGAGGGGCAGGGCAATTTTAGATTTCTTCTTTTTAGACGTAGCCCTTAACTGGAAATCTTCCCCCTTCTTGAGAAGAGATCTTGCACTGACATCTACACTGGCTTCTAAAAAGCACAGATGACCTGCTATACTTCTGACTTTCTTGCTATTGGTTGGCACTGTTCATAAATATAATTTGCTGTTTCCCTTTTCTTTCAAATGAGCAATCTGAATTACTTGGAGGAGAAAGGCAGAAGAGATAGAGGCAGCAGAAGCCAGGGCAGCTGAAAGACAGAGACCTTCAGGTGGGCATTTTAATCTTTGTTTTGTTAATTCATTGTTGAGAATCATGACTTGATGATCACGTAGTAGAGGAGTAGTTTTTGAAAAGTAAGTTTGTTTTGTTCTACTATAAATGTTATTTTCCTATCATGTACATGGTAGTTTTAAAAATACTGTGAAAGTACAAAAATGTTAAAGGAAGCCAAATTCTCCACCAAGATAGCCTCTATTGATATTTTGGGGGTTTTCCGTGTGTGTGTGTGTGTGTGTGTGTGTGTGTGTGTGTGTGTGTGTGTGTGTGTTTGTGAATGTGTATATGCACATATAACTTTAGTTTTCATAGTTGCATCCCTGCACTATGGACACATTTATATTCATTTCCTGCATTCAGTCTATGGTTTTTCCATGTTGCTGTGAATTCTTTGTAATCATAAATTAAAGCTGCTGCGTAATATTGCATTGAGGAACTTTACTACACTTCCTCCATTTTTGGCTGTATAGCAGTTATCCTATTTTTCATAGTTTGGGTCCTTTTATTATATAAGATATATTTTTTTCATACAGGGTCTTGTTTTAGGGGTAGAAGAAGTTGAATCTGAGCACATATATTTCAATGGTTTTGCTCAGAGGCACAATGAGAGTGAAAGAGTATGTGAGATCATGAGCATATAATCTGTTCCTTACCCCACTGGGACACTAACCAGTGTTTCTCAACTCTGGCTGCACATCAAGCCAGAATCACCTGACTCTGAGGAGATTAGAAAATTACCCCTAGAATAATTGAAGCTTAACTTTTAGAGATCAGCAAGTCATCTGCAGTATTTTGTCTTGTTTTCCAGAAACTTCTCAGGTGGTTCTAATAGGTGGTAGGCATAAAAACAGATGACCTACGTCATTCAAAATATTTTTCTGTCTCCGACATATACCTGAGAGTAATATGTATTAGGAGAAAGGGAGATATAATTTCAGGCAAGCCAACCAAATCTCCCTTTCAACACTACTTAAATAATGCAAATAATAGAATAATTTGCAGGGAAACATAAGACTTCTAGAAATTTCTATTATCTACCTCAGCCACATAAACTCTTGAGATGAGAATCTACTTGTGTTTCGATTTACTAATGTTTTAAAGAGGTGGATTTGTTTCCAGTGCTTCGATGGTTAAAAGTTAGAGAAGTTGAGGCTGTAGTATGTTCTGAATGTACCTGAATCACGCCCATATCTGCTAGAATCTGCCAAGGCAGCCAGGCTTCCTTTCTTTTGTAATCTTCAAGATTAAACACAAGGTGGGCATTTAATAGCTGGCCAGTCACTAACACACTGTGGGCACAGTGAAGATTGATGGCATTGGATTTGGAGGTAGAAGGTGGCTCACTCTGGCTTTCAGGAGCCCCATAGACATGGCACTTATCTTCTCTGGACCTCATGTCCTCAGGAGGAAAGTGGACAGAGTTTATGCCAGGGCTGCATTCTGGTTTCTCCCATCAGGAACTGAAAACAGAGCCAGAGCCCCTAAACCACATTGAAGCATTTGCTGTTGCACTCCTAGCCTGCTGCAGGCCAGGAATCATCCCAACGAGACTAACAGCATGTTAATCAAATTTCTTCTTGTTTTGACTCAGTGGAGAACACCTGTTTAGTACCTTCATTAATGAATGTAAACATTCACATAGTACTTTACAAAACACGTTTACATGCATCAGTTCATTTGATCCACATACTAGCCTTAAGAACTGGAGTAATTCTTATTTTAAAGATGGTAAAGATGAGACCGAGAGAACATAGGATCTTTTCCAGGTGGAACCAGAACTGGTCCAATCTGGTTTAGCCCAGGGCACATGGTCCATTCTTACAACTTAAATAATAGCTATTGTGGGAAATTGGTTAAACATATTTCATAATGTTTATATAATTGGTTATTCTGTAACCAGTTAGATGATGACATTGATGTTGTTATTTGGCAAAGAAAGGTGATCATGGCATGGAAATAAGAAAAAAGCAAGATATAAAACAGCATTATAAATGCGCTCATTTTTGTTTAAAAATATTTGTATATATTTCAAGAAAGATGAAAAAAGGCATATATGTGAAATTTTAGATATGTCTGGTTGGTGGTAAAGTTCATAATTTAAGTTTATTTCAGTTTGTATGACATTGTAAATTTTTTTTTTTTTTACCATGAACATGTACTACTTGTGTAACAAAAATAAAGGAAAGTAAATAGAATTGTTCATGTCTTTCTGGTTGGCTCTTCTCCGGATGAAATGGCCCCATCTTCTTTCACTTGGCCGTAAAGAAGGCTGCTATTTAATTCTCTGAGTTTTGTACATTATTGTCACAAATTTTATTGTGATTGTCAGCTAGTACTGACTGAATTCTTCGCGTGTGTTGGGCACCAAGTTAATTACTTCACATCCATTTTTTTTTTCATCAGTACTCACTCCAGTGCTCCTTTGGCAGAGGAGAGTTTGAAGCTCAGAGGGCTGCAGTAATAAAAGAGGCTAAAAGGCAGAGTTGAAACTTAAACCCAGGACCCTTTTAACCCAAAAGCACATGGTTTCATTCATTATATCACTCTGCCTCCCATCCACCTGGGATCACATGAGCAGCCTCCGTTTTGGAGGAAAGATGATATATTTCTTCAGTGTACTCATTGCTGTGTACATGAATACATGATGGTTACTTTGGGCATCATTAGGATTTCCTGTGTACTCCAGAATCAAGGATCCTTTCTACTTTTCTATAGTTTTGCTCTATGCACCAGATATCTGAGGCACTCTAGTTCCCCAAGGGTAAGGCTTTAAGATAAAAGCCTCACAAGGGATTGTGCAATTACCCAATGAACTCTGGCTAATGCGGCAGCCAAACTGGATAGTACAAAGAAAGGCAAGTATTTTGCTGTAGGTGTTTAGCTTTGCTAGAGAGCTTTTTGAAATCCATGTCAGAAACCCCTAGCACTGTATTTCTTTATTTATCAGGGTATTGGCCACTGCCTCCTTTGTACTGCAGTTACTTATGTACAGTATGTTCTATTGGACTAAGACTCGGACATTGGAGTCCTTGCATAGAACCTAGCACATAAACTCCATTGAGAATAAGGCATTGTGTAAATAAATCGATTCACCAGTGAATGCAGACTTTAGTTACAGCTAATGTTTATCTCTGTGGAACTTTATTAACCTCTTTATATTAATTGACCCATGGAGAAAATATAATCTTGACAGAATTTAAAGGAAAACCTCTTCCAATGGATTGATGACTTTGTGGCAGTATAGTCAGAGTCTTTTGACAAAGAAATCTAGTTATTATTTAAGAGGCCCAGGGTAAGGGTCTAAGCAGTGAGTTGGAGTCAAGAAATTCCAAACTTGGAAGGGTCCTTAGGAAGAGCTGAGACCAGAGGCAGAGTTTTTTTGCCTCTTTAGTGTGAAATCCTTAAGGCAGAGGTTTCAAAAAAGTACAGGAAGCTGACTATAGGAAGAACAAGAAGGAAGGAGAGAAAGGAAGGGAGTAGAGGAGAGAGGAGAGGAGGGAAAGAGATGGAAGAGGAGGGAAAGAGATGGAAAAGGAGAGAGGAACAGAGGGGAAGGGAGCCGGTTTACTCTGGAAGTTTAAATATTAAGCTGGGATAATTTAAAATAATTTAGTCCACCATTATTACCTATATTGTACATTACATAAACAAGAATTTTCTTATTATAAAAAAGATAATTTCCCATATAAGTGTCCTCCCATGAGGCTGTAGAAACAGCATCTTACCTTGTTTGTACCTCTAGTACAGAAAAACAATCATCTAAAGAGTATTTGAAGGCATCCTAGATTCTTTTTTCTCTTTTGTCAAATTATTATTTTTAAAGTATTTTAAATTTGTATAAATTTATGGATTACACATGCAATTTTATTACGTGCATAGATTGTGTAGTGGTCAAGTCAAGGCTTTTAGGGTAATCATCACCTGAATAACATTGTATCCCAGATTCTTTTAAGTAAGTTGGTTTCTTTTTATTTTGAGTCTTAACTTAAAAATAACTCTGTTCTCTTGTAAATTCACTGAGAGACATGAAGGTGACTCCCTTTGTTAGTTGTAAGAGGCACAAATCCCTATTGGGAACTTGTTGGCACAGAGTCAGACAGACAGTTTGCTATCCTCCAAGATATAAAGGGTGCTGCTTCCTACAGTGTTTAGAACAGAGCACCTTTTGGGTACCCTCTGTGGCTGCCTTCTGCTCCCATGCCATGCCATTGACCATTGACCCTATCTATATTCCTGTTCCCAGACTTTAGATTTGAATTTCAGGAAAAGGAAATTTTCAAGGAAAAACACATTAACATCATTTCATTGTAAAAGGCCATGTGAGTTCTTTCCTCCCTGCCCCCAGAAGATATTAATTGTAAGGCATAAAATGAGGGCGTTGGATAACAGCTTCATTAGCTCATTTATTGATCTGAGCACATGCATGTGCCTCATGCTGTGCTGGGGCCTGGGGTACAGCAGTAGACACTTGCTTGCCTTCCATGGGCAAACAGTCTGGTGGGTAGGGATAGACAGGAGACAACTGCTGCCCCTGGGGTAAATGCTGGATGGGAAGCCCAAGGGTCGGCGAACAGCCAAGACGTGGAGAGGTCAGAGAAGGCGTCTTCTGAAGGAAACGATGTTTAGAAAGAAACCTGAGATTGGGTAAGCAATAGCCAGGAAATGAGCTGGAGCTCAGAAGAAATGGGCAAGAGAGAGCTTGCTGTGTTCTGGGCCTTGAAATAAGCTTCATGAGACTGAATATTCTTTACTGAGGGGATTGTGGGGAGAGAATACGCTGGATAACAAGATCGATACTATGAAAAGCCTGGAGATGAACTTGATTCTGAGATGATAATGGGTTTTAAGTGGAAGAGTAATGTGGTCAGACATGCATTTTGGAAAGGTCACTCTGGCCACTGTGTGAAGAATGAATTGAGAACAGCCAGAGTGGAGATAGGGAGGCATTGAGGAGGCTGTGCCCACTGTCCAGGTGAAGGATGACAGCCTGCACTAAGCCAGTCTTGAGCTGACCCCTGAGATGAAAGGAGGGAGTTGGTGGAGGCTGCTGGGTAAACAGGCCAGGTCTGCCACAGAGGAGACACTGGGCAGCAGGACAAGCAGGGGAGGAGGAAAGCCCATGGTTTACTTTTGCTTCTGGCCCTCTCTTCTTTAGGTTCCAGATACCCACTGCCCTCATGCCACTGGCAGCAGGTGGGGTGGCAACAGTAATGACAATGCATGGTGCCAGGCACAGCGCAGCTGCATCCCTGGCTGTCACCTGTGCTGCCTTCTGGGGTCCTCTCAATAACTCCGAGAGGTTGAGTACTTGCTGATGATCACACAGTTTGCACAAGGAAGAGCTAGGATTTGGGTTCAGTTGGGATTTATTCCAGAGGTTTTCCATGATATCCCAATATCTCTTTATCATTTTAGGAAATACACATGATGTTTAACAAACTACCTTTGTAAATAATTTCTTTAAGAAGTGAATTTAATAGTGGAATATGAAATGCTGTCTAGGAGAAATGAGAACAAGTAGGAGTTTTAATTTGAATAAATGGGCTTGTGTGGAGCCCCTGAGTCATGTCATTTAGTCACCTTGATTATGGACAGGGAGGACCCTAACGTTGACCAATTTGTAGGGATTTATTGGAATAAGCAGGACAATGTCTCTATGATAACACTTGCTGTTCTTCTGTCTTGGAAATCAGAAGATCTGGAAATCAGAGACTCAGATAGAAAACAATTCTGTGATTCTGTGGTCTTCCTTAGATCAGGCATTTGGTTAATAACAGATACCTCCAACCTTTCTAAATACAAGGATGACGTGCATTAGAAAATGAAAAACATATGTTGAGATTTTTACACAAAATTAAATTCATAATCAGCATCAGACTCATGTGTTATATTAACCAAGGAGAGCTGAGGAAAGTTTTGAGAGCCAGAGAGAGGGCAACATTTAGTCAAAATAATGTTTTTAAACAAAATGAAGCCATATCTCTAAGGAGCTCAGAGTTCTTCATATATGTTGTTTTTGTTGAGTTGAATTTTTATTTGTTTGTTTATTTGGTGGCTGAATGTTAGTGGTAGGATGAAAGTGCCAGAGAAGCTAGTTTTTGGAGTCTATTAAAGAAGGAAACAAGGAGAGTTAGTAAAGACAGAGATGGGAAGAAGGCGGTCTGAGGTAATGCCATGCATCTTGTTCTTGAGGGCAGAGGTGTCCCCTGGCATGCTTGGATGCCAAACTTCTGCTAGGTTTCAATCCCTGCTACATCCCTGGGGATAAGTTCTTCTCTGGGAGCATTATCTCTTCAAAATAAAACAAGAAAGAATGAAATTGTACAAGAACTCCCATTTTAAGGGAATGTGTTCATAATCAATAGGCACCTTTTCTGCACAGGGAAATTCTCAAGAAAGAAACTTCAGTGAGGCTGGTTACGGTGGTTCATACCTGTAATCTCAGCACTTTGGGACACCCAGGCACTTTGGGACTCTACCAGGTGGGTGGAGCCCAGGAGTTTGAGACCAGCCTGGGCAACATGGCAAAGCCCTGTCTCAAGTACAAAAAGTTAGCTAGGCATGGTGGCATGCACGTGTAGTCCCAGTTACTTGGGAGGCTGAGATGGGAGGATCGTTGAGCCTGGGAGGTTGAGGCTGCAGTGAGCCATGATCGCACCACTGCACTCTAGCCTGGGTAATAGAGTGAGATCTTGTCAAAAAATAAATAAAAAGAAAGAAAGAGAGAGAGAAGGAAGGAAGGAAGGAAGGGGGGTGGGGAGAGAGAGAGAGAGAGAGAGAAACTTCACTGGATAATGTACAAATTGACCAATCAAAATGACAGAGGGAAAAAACTTGTCAGCAAAAGATGGAGAAAAAAGCATCTATTGCTATCCTGTCAAGACAATGCTGAAACTTATAGGATCTGACATTTTGGCCACACAGACACTTTCCAAGCTGTCATTTTTCAGCCATGCAAATCTTTGTCCTAATGGCACTCTGACAGTACACAGCTTTTTGAGGTGTCTCTTCCTCCATCTGTCTGTGTGCATTTGTGGCAGAGGATATTACCACACATTTGGTGGTCTGGGCAAAGTTCTCCTTTCAGTGGAAGAAGGCCACAGCCAGTTCACACTGCACGTCCACCCACTCCAAGCTAGGCCCAAGAGTCAGTGCTTCAACAAGACCAGCAGCCCCAGGAAGAGTTCAGGCAAGGAAGGTGGCTCCTATAAGATCTCAAGAGCCAAAGAACATTCTAGAAAGAGTAAGAGGCAGACACAAGCTGAAGGGTGGATCAGTAACTGGGAGGGAGTACTGAAAAGTTGCCAACCCAACTAATATGATTTCAATAAAAAACGTTCGAAGTAGAAAACTAAATATCATACAACATAGCATATCTGGACTTTAGAATTAAAATAAGAAGCCAATATTTTAAAATTCAGAAGTTATTTGGGGGGTTCCTAAACTTTCTCTGTGCATTCTGGGATTTAGTCAGGAGACAGGTTGGAAAGATGAACTGATAGCCAACATTTCCCAACATCCCTGATATCCTCCTCACCCACACACAAATCCTGGTGGATTCCTGAGAATCTGAGAGGAGATAGAGAAGGGAGGCTGGAACATTTGCTTATATAAGAAGCCAATTCGATAAGGTGACTACAAGGG
This sequence comes from Rhinopithecus roxellana, assembly GCF_007565055.1. Classification (NCBI taxonomy): domain Eukaryota; kingdom Metazoa; phylum Chordata; class Mammalia; order Primates; family Cercopithecidae; genus Rhinopithecus; species Rhinopithecus roxellana. The sequence continues at coordinate 43,942,433 of NC_044566.1, read as the reverse complement.
AGTAACTGCTCAATGCATTAGCTTCCCCATGGGGACCCTTCCCTGTTGTGGCAATTGCATATTAAAGCCAACCCACTCTTGCCACAAGGGTTGACCCAGATCTTCCCCCAGTGGAGAGCAGAACAGTTTCAGAGACTGCTCCTCAGGGGCTTCAAGCTGCTCTTAGGAATCTGCAGAATCCTATTAGCAACTCACCAAATTTTCTGTCTGCTGAGCTTCAGGGCAAGTCAGGCTCTGTTTACTTGGGATTCAAGGGGAGAAGACCCTGTGAGCTTTGAGGCTTCCAAATGTGGCATCTTAACTAAAGGAACTGCTAAGAGGAGGGTAAACATGAGGCAATTAAAGCTGCATAGGCCCCAGAGGGGAAACTTTAGTATCCCTGCAGGGTGAATTATCAGGCCCCTGGACTCTGGCTGAAAAGTCCTTCCCTGTCCCAGAGCTGTTGAAGAGAACCTCTGCAATAGAGAGAAAGTGAATTGGAGAATTTCCTCCCCAGGGGAACTCCAGAGCCATAAATCCTTATTAACTGTACCAGTTTGCAGCAAATCTGCCAGCAAACTCTTCACCAATGGCCCAAGGTGCTGACTTCACAGTTAAGTGGCCTGTGGAAATAAATGGCATTCAGAAAGCAAAGAGTCACTAGCCTGGTGGCCAATGAAGTGACTCATACTTTGGGGGCTCCTTGAGGCACTTTGTGGATGACAGGGTGGAGGAAAAATCAGTGCAGCAAAATTTTCCAAGACACTGAGTCCATGAAAACAGGGCCCTGTGAGATTGATTCGCATCCAACCCACTTCCTCTGGAGGCTCAGAGACCAGCTCCGTTTCACATTCAAAATATGTCACAATTTCAGTTCCTTTTATCTGTGTTTTGTTTTGATCTCCAAGAACTTAATTCACCTTATCGTTTTGAAAAAAAAAAAATTCTGAAAGCACAAGACCATTCCTGGAAGGCCAGAAAGGTCTAGAAAGCTTGGCATTTCTGACATGACATTTGGAGCCTGTTACAAATAAACTCTGAGTTGTCAGCTTGGAGCTCAAGAATAGACTCTCAATGATTCTTCCCTGTTCTGGAGGGCCATGTTAATTCAGCACTCTGGGGCCTCTGGGATTTTGAGGAACAAATGTGTTGTAGAATCTTCTCTGCACAACTTCAGAGAGCTTATTCTGTCAGCCTTTGCAATAACAACAGCTAACACTTTATATGGCACTTTCTCTGGTCCAGGCCCTGACCTAAGTGCCGTTCGTGTATTATCTCACTTCATCCTTACAATCCTATGAAGTAAGAACTATTATTGGCATTATCCCCTTTCTTTTATTTATTGATTTAAATTAATCTTTTTTTTTTCTTTTTCTTTTTTATTGAGACAGTGTCTTGCTCTATTGCCCAGGCTGGTCTTGAACTCCTGGGCTCAAGCGATCTTCCAGCCTCAGCCTCCCAAAGTGCTAGAACTACAGGTGTGAGCCACTTTGCCTGGCTGCATTATCCCGTTTTACTGATAAGGAGCTGATGCCCAGGGAGATAAAGTCATTTTCCCATGGTCATAGAGGTAGTCCATGAACGAATCAGGATTTAAATCCTGAGGTTGCCGCTCTACTACTGCTTCCCTGCAGCTGAGAGCAACACCTATCATGCTTCTCACCACTTTTTATCACTAAATCATTTCTCAGCCTTGCTTTTACATATTTACTAGTGCCCTGGGAAAATTTTGCCTCCTTAATACTTGTTCTAGGTCCCAGTTCTGAGGTTTAATAATAGTAGTTAACATCACTGAGCACTCACCCTGTATGAGACAACTCACATTCATTATGCCATTTATAGATGGCATAACTGAGGCTCAGAGAAGATAGGTCACTTCTGCAAGATCTCACAGCCAGTTGGTGGCAGATGTGGCCTGCTACCTTACACCAACTGTCTCCTGTGAACATTTCTATTTATTTTAATTTATTTGTTAAATTGACAAATAGTAACTACATATTCATGGGGTATATATTGATGTTTCTATACATATAATGTATACTGATCATATCAGGGTAATTAGCATACCCATCATCTCAAATATTTATCATTTCCTTTTGTTGGGATTGTTTAATATCCTCCTTCAAACTAGTTGAAACTATTTAATACATTATTTTTAATTAGAGCCATCTTACAGTGGTATGGAACACTAGAACTTATTCCTTCCATCTAGTGGTAATTTTTTACCCTTTACTACATGTGAACTGCATTCACATATTCCCAGCCAAGGTAACAGTCCCATGGCCTTAACCCCAGCAAACTTAACCCATAGTTCATTGGCCCATCATGTATAAACACAAGCCCTTTACCTGAGAAACAGCCCAGGAAGCCCACATCTGGCTATCACTGCAAGTTCTTATAGCCTAGGCCACTGAGAGACTTGCAAATGCTGCTAATGTGGATTACAGCCAGAGAAACCACATGAAGACTATACTAAAATGTCTACCTAGAACCAAGGTCTACTTACCTCACTGAGCTGATACTCCAGGATATGTTTATATGAATAAGGTTTGTCCTGTGAAACCTACTCCATAAAATTGAAAGAGACAACTTTTCCACCAGATGTGTAGAAATCAACATAGGAACACATCAAATATTTAAAAGCATGGCAACATGACACCTCATAAGGAAAATAATAATTCTAGTAACAGACCCAAATCACAAGGAAATATATGAAATCCAAATAAAGGAATTCAAAATAATAATCTAAAGGTGACTCAGTGAGATACAAGAGAATACAGATAGACAATTCAATGAAATCAGGAAAATGATTCATAATTGAATGAGAAGTTCAACAAAAAAGATAGTTATCATAAAAAAGAACCAAAAAGAAATCCTAGCCATGAAGAATTCAATGAATGAAATAAAAATACAATAGAGAGCTTCAACAACAGACTGGCCAAGAAGAAAAAATTTCTAAACACGAAGACAGGTCTTTTGAAATAACACAGGCAGACAAAAAAGAAAAAAAAGAAGGCATAAAAGAGAATGAAAAAGGCTTACAGGATATATGGGACACCATTCAGGAAAGAAATGCTCATATTATGGGTGTTTTAGAAGGCAAGGAGAAGAGAAAAGGGTGGGAAAACATATTTAATAAAATAATGGCAGAGAACTTCCCAAGTCTTGAGAGAGAGATGGGCATTCAGGTCCAGGAAGCTAAAAGAATTCCAAATAGATTCAACCCAAAAAGATTCTCCCCAAGTCACATTATACTTAAACTGTAAAAAGTCAAAGAAAAAATTTTAAAAGCAGCAAGAGAAAAGCATCAAGTCACATATAAGGGAATCTTCATTGGCCTAAGGGTGGATTTCTCAGCAGAAACCTTAGGGGCCAAGAGAGACTTGGGATGATAAATTCAACATACAAAAAGACAAAAAACCTGTCCGTGAAGAGTATTATACCAAGCAAAGCTATCCTTCAGAAATGAAGAAGTAATAAAATCTTTCCCAGACAAGCAAAACTTAAGACAATGTATCACCAGTAGACCAGCCTTAAAAGAAATGCTCAAGGGAGTCATATCTGGAAGTGAAAAGATGATAAATATTTTCATGAAAACATGCGAAACTATAAAACTTACTAGTAGAGCTGATACACAAAGGAGAGTCAGAAAGGAATCAAGACTTATCACCACAGAAAACCATTCAATTTCAAGGATAAACAATAAGAGAAGAAGTAACGAACAAAAGATACACAAAACAACCAGAAAAGAATCAATAAAATGATAGAATTCCTCACCTCCCAAGAAATAATAATCTTGAATGTAAGTGGATTAAATTCCCCATATAAAAGATAGAGACTAGCCTAACAGATTTAAAAAACACAAGACCCAACTATATGCTGCCTATAAGAAAATCACCTAAACTGTAAAGACATACATAGACTGAAAGTGAAGAGACGAAAAAAGATATTCCATGCAAATGGAAATCAAAAGTGAGGAGCTATGCTTATATCAGACAAAACAGACTTCAGGTTAAGCTGTAAAAAGAGACACAGAAGGACATTATATAATAATAAACCATTGTCTTCCACAATGGTTGAACTAATATACAATCCCACCAATAGTGTGAAAGCATTCCTATTTCTCCACATCCTCTCCAGCATCTGTTGTTTCCTGACTATTTAACGATCGGCATTCTAACTGGCATGAGATGGTATCTCATTGTGGTTTTGATTTGCATTTCTCTAATGACTGGTGATGATGAGCTTTTCTTCATATGTTTGTTGGCCAATAAATGTCTTCTTCTGAGAAGTTTCTGTTCATATCCTTTGCCCACTTTTTGATGGGGTTGTTTTTTTTTTTTTTTTTTTTTCTTGTAAATTTGTTTAAGTTCCTTGTAGATTCTGGATATTAGCCCTTTGTCAGATGAATAAATTGCAAAAATTTTCTCCCATTCTGTAGGTTGCCTGCTCACTCTGATGATAGTTTCTTTTTCTGTGCAGAAGTTCTTTAGTTTAATTAGATCCCATTTGTCAATTTTGGATTTTGTTGCCATTGCTTTTGGTGTTTTAGTCATGAAGTCTCTGCCCATGCCTATGTTCTGAATGGTATTGCCTAGGTTTTCTTCTAGGGTTTTTATGGTTTTAGGTCTGATGTTTAAGTTTTTAATCTATCTTGAGTTAATTTTTGTGTAAGGTGTAAGGAAGGGGTTCAGTTTCAGTTTTCTGCATATGGCTAGCCATTTTTCCCAATACCATTTATTAAATAGGAAATCCTTTCCCCATTGATTGTTTTTGTCAGGTTTGTCAAAGATCAGATGGTGGTAGATGTGTGGTGTTATTTCTGAGGCCTATGTTCTGTTCCATTGGTCTATACATCTGTCTTGGTACCAGTACCGTGCTCTTTTGCTTACTGTAGCCTTGTAGTATAGTTTGAAGTCAGGTAGTGTGATGTCTCCAGCTTCGTTCTTTTTGTTTAGGATTCTCTTGGCTACATGGGCTCTTTTATGGCTCCATCTGAAATTTAAAGTAGTTTTTTCTAATTATTTGAAGAAAGTCAATGGGACTTGATGGAATAGCATTGAATGTATAAATTACTTTAGGCAGAATGGTCATTTTCATGATATTGATTCTTCCTATCCATGAGCATGGAATGTTCTTCCATTTGTTTGTGTCCTTTCTTATTTCCTTGAGCAGTGGTTTGTAGTTCTTCTTGAGAAGGTCCTTCACATCCCTTGTAAGTTGTATTCCTAGGTATCTTATTCTCTTTGTAGCAATTGTGAATGGGAGTTCACTCATGATTTAGCTCTTTGTCTATTATTTGGGTATAGGAATGCTTGTGACTTTTGCACATTGATTTGTTTCCTAAGACTTTGCTGAAGTTGCTTATCAGCTTAAGGAGTTTTTGGCTGAGATTATGGGGTTTTGTAAATATACAATCATGTCATCTGCAAACAGAAACAATTTGATTTCTTCTCTTCCTATTTGAATACACTTTATTTCCTTCCCTTGCCTGATTGCCCTGGTCAGAACTTCAGATATTATGTTGAATAGGAATGGTGAGAGAGGGCATCCTTGTCTTGTGTGTATTTTCAAAGGGAATGCTTCCAGCTTTTGCCTGTTCAGTATGGTATTGGCTGTGAGTCTGTCATAAATAACTCTTATTATTTTGAGATATGTTCCTTCAACATCTAGTTTATTGAGTGTTTTTAGCATGAAAGGATGTTGAATTTTATCAAAGGACTTTTCCACATCTATTGAGATATTCATGTGGTTTTTGTCATTGGTTCTGTTTATGTGATGAATTATGTTTATTGATTTGCATCAATTGAACCAGGCTTGTATTCCAGGGGTGAAGCCAACTTGGTCGTGGTAGATAAGCTTTTTAATGTGCTGCTGAAGTTGGTTTCCCAGTGTTTTATTGAGGATTTTCACATCGATGTTCATCAGGGATATCGGCCTGAAATTTTCTTATTTTGTTGTGTCTCTGCCAGGTTTTAGTATCAAGATGTTGCTGGACTCATAAAATGAGTTAGGGAGGAGTCCCTCTTTTTCTATCCTTTGAAATAGTTTCAGAAGGAATGGTACCAGCTCCTCTTTGTACCTCTGGTAGAATTCGGCTGTGAATCCATCTAGTCCTGGGCTTTTTTTTTTTTTATTGGTAGGCTATTAATTATACTGCCTCAATTTCAGAACTTGTTATTCATCTATTCAAGGATTCCACTTCTTCCTGGTTTAGTCTTGGAAGGGTGTATGTGTCCAGGAATTTATCCATTTCTTCTAGATTTTCTAGTTTATTTGCATAGAGGTTTTTATAATATTCTCTGATTGTAGTTTGTATTTCTGTGGGATGAGTGGTGACATCCTCTTTATCATTTTTTATTGTGTCTATTTGATTCTTCTCTTTTTTCTTCTTTATTTGTTTGCCTAGCAATCAATCTATTTTGTTAATCTTTTCACAAAAAACAGTTTTTTAATTCATTGATTTTTTGAAGGGTTTTTCATGTCTCTTTCAATTCTGCTCTGATCTTAGTTATTTATTGTCTTCTGCTAGCTTTTGAATTTGTTTGCTCTTGCTTCTCTAGTTTTTATAAATGTGATGTTAGGATTTCGATTTTAGGTCTTTCCTGCTTTCTCCTGTGGGCATTTAGTGCTATAAATTTCCTTCTAAACACTGCTTTAGCTGTGTCCCAGAGGTTCTGGTACATTGTGTCTTTGTTCTCATTGGTTTCAAAGAATTTATTTATTTCTGCCTTAATTTCATTATTTACCCAATAGTCATTCAGGAGCAGGTTGTTCAGTTTCCATGTAGTTGTGTGGTTTTGAGTGAGGTTTTTTTTTTGTTTGTTTGTTTGTTTGGACAGAGTCTTGCTCTGTCACTCAGGCTGGAGTGCAGTGGCACAACTGCGGCTCACCGCAAGCTCTGTCTCCTGGGTTCATGCCATTCTCCTGCCTCAGCCTCCCAAGTAGTTGGGACTACAGGTGCCTGCCACCACACCTGGCTAATTTTTTGTGTTTTTAGTACAGGTGGGGTTTCACTGTGTTAGCCAGGATGGTCTCGATCTTCTGACCTTGTGATCTGCCCACCTCAGCCTCCCAAAGTGCTGGGATTACAGGTGTGAGCCACCGCACCCGGCCTTGAGTGAGTTTCTTAATCCTGAGTTCTAGTTAGATTGCCCTGTGGTCTGAGAGACAATTTGTTACGTTTTCTGTTCTTTTGCATTTGCTGAGGAGTGTTTTACTTCCAATTATGTGGTCAATTTTAGAATAAGTGCAATGTGGTGCTGAGAAGAATGTCTATTCTGTTGATTTGGGGTGGAGAGTTCTGTAGATGTCTATTAGGTCCACTTGGTCCAGAACCATATTGAGTTCAAGTCCTGAATATCCTTGTTAATTTTCCGTCTCATTGATCTGTCAAATATTGACAGTGGGGTGTTAAAGTGTCCCACTATTATTGTGTGGGAATCTAAGTCTCTTTGTAGGCCTCTAAGAACTTGCTTTATGAATCCGGGTGCTCCTGTATTGGGTGCATATATATTTAGGATAGTTAGCTATTCTTGTTGCATTGATCGCTTTATCATTATGTGATTCCCTTCTTTCCTTTTTTGATCTTTGTTAGTTTAAAGTCTGTTTTATCAGACACTAGGATTGCAACCCCTGCTTTTTTTTTTTTTTTTTTTTTTTTTTTTTTTTTTTTTTTTGCTTTCCATTTGCTTGGTAAATATTCCTTAATCCCTTTATTTTGAGCCTATGTGTGTCTTTGCATGTGGAATTGGTTACCTGAATACAGTACACCAATGAGTCTTGACTCTTTATCCAATTTGCTAGCCTTTGTTTTTTAATTGGGCATTTAGCCCATTTACATTTAAGGTTAATATTGTTATGTGTGAATTTGATCCTATTATTATGATGCCAGCTGGTTATTTTGCACATTAGTTGATGCAGTTTCTTTACAGTGTCGATGGTCTTTACATTTTGGTATGTTTTTGCAGTGGCTGGTGCTGGTTTTTCTTTTCCATACTTAGTGCTTCCTTTGGAGCTCTTGTAAGGCAGGCCTGGTGGTGACAAAATCCCTCACCATTTACTTGTCTGTAAAGGATTTTATTTCTCCTTCACTTATGAAGCTTAGTTTGGCTGGCTATGAAATTCTGGGTTGAACATTCTTTTCTTTAAGAATGTTGAATATTGGCCCCCACTCTCTTCTGGCTTGTAGAGATTCTGCAGAGAGATCCGCTGTTAGTCTGATGGGTTTCCCTTTGTGGGTAACCCGACCCTTCTCGCTAACTGCCCTTAACATTTTTTCCTTTATTTCAACCTTGGTGAATCTGACGATTATGTGTCTTGGGGTTGCCCTTATTGAGGAGTATCTTAGTGGTGTTCTCTGTATTTCCTGAATTTGAATGTTGGCCTGTCTTGCTAGGTTAGGGAAGTTCTCTTGGATAATATCTGGAAGTGTGTTTTCCAACTTATATCTATTCTCCCTGTCACTTTCAGGTACACCAATCAGATGTAGGTTTGGTCTTTTCGTATAGTCCCATATTTGGAGGCTTTGTTTGTTCCTTTTCATTTTCTTTTCTTTAATCTTGTCTTCATGCTTTATTTCATTAAGTTGATCTTCAATCTCTGATATCCTTTCTTCCATTTGATCGATTTGACTATTGATACTTGTATATGCTTCATAAAGTTCTCATGCTGTATTCTTCAACTCCATCAGGTTATTTATGTTCTTCTCTAAACTGGTTATTCTAGTTAGCAGTCCCTGTAACCTTTCATCAAGGTTCTTAGCTTCCTTGCATTGGGCTAGAACATGATCCTTTAGCTAGGAGGAGTTTATTATTACCCACCTTCTGAAGCCTACTTCTGTCAATTTGTCAAACCCATTCACTATCCAGTTTTGTTCCCTTGTTGGTGAGGAGCTGTGATCCTTTGGAGGGAAGAGTCATTCTGGTTTTTGGAATTTTTGACATTTTTGCACTGGTTTTTCCTTATCTTCATGGATTTATGTACCTTTGATCTTTGATGCTGATAACCTTTGGATGGGATTTTTGTGTGGGTGTCCTTTTTGTTGATGTTGATGTTATTACTTTCTGTTTGTTAGTTTTCCTTCTAACAGTCAGGCCCTGCTTCTGCATGTCTGCTGGAGTTTGCTGGAGGTTGACTCCAGACCTGTTTGCCTGGATATCACCAGCAGAGGCTGCAGAACAGCAAAGATTGCTGCCTGCTCCTTCCTCTGGAAGCCTTGTCTCAGAGGGGCACCTGCCAGATGCCAGCCGGAGCTCTCCTGTATGAGGTGTCTGTTGACCCCTGCTGGGAGGTGTCTCCCCGTCAGGAAGCATGGGGTTCAGGGACCCACAGGGTTCAGGGGCCCACATGAGGAGGCAGTCTGTCCCTTAGCAGAGCTCGAGTGCTGTCTTGAAAGATCCACTGCTCTCTTCAGAGCTGGCATTCAGGAATGTTTAAGTCTGTTGAAGCTGTGCCCACAGCCACCCCTTCCACCAGGTGCTCTGTCCCAGGGAGATGGAAGCTTTATCTATGAGTCCCTGACTGGGGCTTCTGCCTTTCTTTCAGAGACGCCCTGCCCAGTGATGAGGAATCTAGAGAAACAGTCTGGCTGCAGCAACTTTGCTGTGCTGCGGTGGGCTCTGCCCAGTTCGAACTTCCTGGCAGCTTTGTTTACACTGTGAGGGGAAAACCACCTACCCAAGCCTCAGTAATGGCAGATACCCTTCCCCCACCAAGCTCAGGCATTTCAGGTCGACTTCAGACTGCTGCTGTGCTGGCAGCAAGAACTCAAGCCAGTGGATCTTAGCTTTCTGGGCTCTGTGGGGGTGGCATCTGCTGAGAAAGACCACTTGGCTCCCTGGCTTCAGCCCCCTTTCCAGAGGAGTGAATGGTTCTGTCTCACTGGTTTTCCAGGCGCCACCAAGGTACAGAAAAAAACTCCTGCAGCTAGCCCAGTGTCTGCCCAAACAGCAGCCAAGTTTTGTGCTTGAAACCCAGGGCCCTGGTGGTATAGGCACCGGAGGGATTCTCCTGGTCTGCAGGTTGCAAAAACCATGGAAAAAGCATAGTATCTGGGCTAGATAGCATCATCCCCCATGGCACAGTCCCTCAAGGCTTCCCTTGGCTAGGGGAGGGAGTTCCCCAACCCCTTGCACTTCCCAGGTGAGGTGATGCCCCACTCTGCTTCTGCTTGCCCTCCATGGGCTGCGCCCACTGTCTAACCAGTCCCAGTGAGATGAGCTGGGTACCTCAGTTGGAAATGCAGAAGTCACCCACTTTTTGCATTGGTCTCACTGGGACCTGCAGACCAGAGCTCACCCTATTCAGCCATCTTGCCAGTCACCCTATCCTCATTTTATAGATAAGCTTCCCTCAAAGAAGTTAAGTAATTTGTCTATCCAAGGTTACCTAGTTAGAAAAGGCCGACCAGAACCCAGGCCTCTGTGCTCTTTCTGCCATCTGTTCCCTTATTGTACAGCTCCTCTTTGTTGGTGCTGATTCTCATATATGAGAATACAGATATGATTGGGATCAAGTAGTAGAAAGTCTTATATTTGTGGTTGAGGGATTTCCATTTGGTCTGATAGGCAATTACACTCTCTGAGTGAAATGAAAGTTGCATTTTAATTGGTAACATCTAGCAATGGTACACGGATTTTACTAGTTAAATCTCTACAAACAGATGATGCTATGGTTTCTGGGCATCAGCTAACAAAGTCTGAGGTTAGGATGGTGATATTGTACGTATAGAGTAGGGATAAAGTATAAGAAATATGATATAAAAACAGTGGAGATAACTCAGCCAATTGATTGTGAAGTATAAAAGAGAGAAGAATTAAAGAAAACATCCCAATAGTGGTTACCAACTGAGTGAGATCAGTTTGAGGAGACAGATAAATTCAGATAGAGTTTGAGGTAGAGGCAGAATCTCCAAATAAGACTATCCTGTAGGCAACTAAAAATGTTGGAACTACAGCTCAAGTTAGAATTTAGGAAAAGCCATTTGAGTTCTCCTAGTCCCAGATTTTTTTCTTTACTTGTAAAATAGAGATAAAAATGCCAATTTAGCTTGTCTCAAGGATAGCCAGTGGAGCAAATGAGATATCTGAAAAGAAAATTCTTTGCAAACTATAAAACAAAAATACGGGCTGTCAAAAGGCATATCTGGGAGGCAGAGGCAAAGAAACAGTACAAAGTTTCCATGGTGGGTAAATCCTTTGAGGGAATACAGACAGAGGTGAGCTGAGGACGAAGATGGGGCTCCAGTGGGTGTCCACAATAGGGTAAAGATGAAATGACCAGAGGTCAGAAGGGCGAGCAGTCAGAAAATGGAAAACCATGAGGCCTCAGGGCTACAGAAGTCAGATGAGTGGAGGTTTCAAAGATGTGAGAATTGAAGTCTACAGAGTGACTGAAAAAGGAGTTTGAGAAAAGACCAGTAGAACTGGCTGCTGAGCAGGAACAAATGATCTTAATCTTAGTCATGTAAAATTCTGAGGAGGGGCTCCTCTGAGGTGGAGGGCATGGGGCAGGGAAGGCATATTGCTGTAGATTAGGAAGAAGATAATCACAAAGAAACAACACCAGAGTCCTCTGGTTCAGGGTGTCTAGGTGCAAAACAACAAGAAGAAATGGTACAGAATTTCAGTTGGTCACAGAGTTTGGTAGGAGGAATCACTAGCATTTGGTGCTCAGAGAGCAAAAGTTACACAGCTACAGAGTAGGAAGGTTGAGAGTCAAGCCTGGTCTCCTGGATTTCTGGTAGACTGTACATTCTACCATACTATGGCTCAGGTGTATGATGTTCAGAGAGGAGGAGAGATGAACAGAGGAAGAAACTGAAGTTACATGAGAAAGATGCACCGCGAGTAAGAGTCACGGTGACCCAGGGAGAAGAAGTACACATCCTCCCTCCCTGACTGAAAGTCTTCGTCCAGCAACAAACCTTTTGCAGTAACTGTAGAACTCAAAGGCATCCTCTCTCCTTCCTGAGGTCACTGTCTCAACTGCTGCTTTTTGTTTTTTTTTAATTAGCTTCCTGCCTTCAGCTTTCTACGCAACCCCTCTGATCACTGATAACTTTCCTGTTACTGAATCACCTGGTACTTTTTTTTTTTTTGAGACAGGGTCTCACTCCGTCACCCAGGCTGGAGGGCAGTGGTGCAATCTCGGCTCACTGCTGCAACCTCTGCCTTCAGGGTTCAAGTCATTCTTGTGCCTCAGCCTCCTGAGTATGTGGGATTTATAGGCAAGCACCACCACATTTCTCCATACCAAGGAATTGGGGTTTCATCCTGAGGGCAGTGAGAGCCTCTGAAATTTGGAGAGCAAATCTGTGTTCTAGAGAGGTGACACTGGCAGCAGATGAGGACAGTTTGGTAGAGGCAAGCCCAAGTACAGAGAGGGTAATTTTTGTAGTTTTAGTAGAGTTGAGGTTTTGCCATGTTGGCAAGGCTTGTCTTGAACTCCTGGCCTCAAGTGATCTGCCCACCTCGGCCTCCCAGAGTGCTGGGATTACAGGCATGAGTCACCACACTGGGACCACCTGTTACTTTTTATTCCCATTGAACACTCACTTCTTCTTAAAGGAGTCTTTTTCTCAGCCTTCTTGGCATTGTGTTCTTGACTCTCCTTGTATCATTTGGCCAGTCTTTCTCAATCATCGTTCCAGCCTCTTCTCTCTGCCTGTCCCTTAATTGTTGGTGTTCCCCAAGGTTCTATCCTCCTTTGTTCTCACACCCCTCTGTGTGAGCCTCTCCACTCCTCTGGCTTCAGTTACCATCAAGTGCTGACAGCCTTACATTTATCAGGTTCAGGTTCACCTAGTTCCTCCTCCCCAGCTATATAGCAACAGGACAGCTCCATTTGCCTATTTCTTGAATGCCTCAAATCCAAAATGCCCCAAATTAAACTCCCCATTTCTTTAGCCCAATCAGCATTTTCTCCATAGGTTCCTTTTATTCATGAAAGGCACCACTTCCTTCCCCTAATACCTGAGATGAACCTTGACTTCCCTTTTCCCTGACCTTCTATATTTAGTCCACCCACAGTCTGGTCAGTTCTCACTCCTTTATAGCTCTCAGTCCCATCCAGGTCTGTGCAGCCTCTCTGTCCTGCACAATCACAAGAGCACCCCTACTCACCTCTCTGTACTCGGGCTTGCCTCCCAAACTGTCCTCATCTGCTGCCAGTGTCACCTTTCTGAAATGCAGGTCTGCTCTCCAGCTTTCAGAGGCTCTCACTGCCCTCAGGATGAAACCCCAATTCCTTGGTATGGAAAAAGGCCCTCTGGAACCACTCTCTGCCCACCCATCCTCCTTGAATGCTTCACCTAGTCTCTACTATATTACTTACACTTCCCCAACTTGCCATGTGCTCTCAACTTGGGGCTTTGGACATCGTTTTCCACTGCCCAAAGTCCCTGTCCCTCTCTCCTTAGTCAATTCGTCTCCCTCAGAACCTTAAAAAATCTCCCCCCCATTCCCCAAGGCTGGTGTGGTCCCTCCCCTTCATTCTCATAGCACTCTCGAGGTTTCTATCTGTGGGCCCTTCTTCCTCACAGAGCTTTGTCCTGTTGACTTGTTTGACCCAGACATCACCCCGGAGGTTCCTTTTGGTCCGAGATCATGTTTTCTTCACTGTCATATACACAGGGCTGAATAATATGTGGCTCAGAGAAGCAGGACAGTGTTTTGATTGAGCAGACAACTGGATTCAAGCCACATCCTACACTAACTTGCAAGGGAATTTGGGCACACAAGTTATTCCATGCCTGTGCACTTTGGTCTTCTCATCTATAAAATGACCAAATCAGAGTACTTAGAGCTGTTATCAAGTAAGAGTAGCAAGGATTGTTTGAGGACTAATTGCGTTAGTAACATAAGGAGCATGGCAGAGTGCCCGGCACAGAGTAACAGAGTACAACTCGCTGTTGCTGCCCCTTGTTGGATGAAGGAGCATCTGTGGCTTGAGGTGGGGTGGGCTGATAAAGGAAATGCCTTTCCCCAGAGCCCTTGGGCAGGTTTGACAAAGACAGATAGCTTGAAGTGAGGAGCCTTAAGGGTAGCAATCAGAAAGTCAAGAACCTTGATGCCAGTTTACCAGAAGGGTTTCCAATGTGGGAGTTACAGATGGCAGAGACAGTGGGCAAACAGTATACTCAGAAGGTCACTGAGTAGCAACTAGGGAGGCTTCCGCATGGCAGGTCTACCAGTTTTCCCCTTCTGTCTCAGGGCTGCTCTTCACAGAAACCTATCATTATTTCCTTGTTAAGATGATGCAAAGTGTACCAACCTCTGTTCTCCAGGTTATTTGCACTGTAGCAATTTGCCACAAGGTCAGGGCAGCTCGTTGTCTAATTGTACACTGCTTGTGGCTATTCTGGGTTTGTTTGTGTCAATGCGTCTTCAGACTCCACGGGCAGGACACAGATTCAAATTTCTGCTCATAGTCAGTGTTGACGGAGAGTGGTTAGTGGGGGAGGAGTCTGTGCCAATATCTAATGATCCCATAAGAATGTATCAAAAGATACATTTTTCTAAGTATAAATAAAAATAACATCTGTGAGATCCGGAACAGTTGCAGCTTTGCTATCACTGTGACAACATTCTAAGCATCGACGTAAGCTATTCACCCTCATCAGACTTTAACTGGTCACGCAGCATGTTTGGTTTTCTTCCTAACTCAAATATGGAATCTCCATCTGCTGCTGCTGCTCCCTGTCTCTTCTTTGTTGTTTAATTACCAGCAAAGCTGCAGGAGATGAAGTCTTAATTCTGTCTTTGTTCTGAATCCCCTTTCAGTACAGTAAGCTGTGCATATGCTCACTCCTCTCCCATTAAGGCCGTGGAAATTATGCTGCCAAATTATTTCCCCGTTTCCCTTGAATTTACCTCTTCATATATTTCTCAGTTTCCTGTCACATACTTCATTGGTCTGGCTAATTTTTACAGTCACATCTAGCAGACAATTTTCTTTTCTTTTCTTTCTTTTTTCTTTTTTTTTTCTTCAGTCTAGTGAAATGTTGCAGTGTGGTGTAGTCAAATGTATTTTATATTGGCAGGAAAGTACAATCAAAATAGTTTAAAGGTTTCTCAAGAGAAAGTGTTGAGCTAAAAGGAATTTTGAATGTGGGCTGGCCCTGCTTTTTGCTGGTAGCCTTTAGCTACATGAGGTTTCTAGGAAGGATGTTTGTGTATTTTTTTTTTTTTTTCCTTTAGCTTTCTGGGGAATAAGATGCTCTTAATATCAACGCCTCTGGCTTCTGTGATTATACTCTCCCTACAACTGCGGCCGTTTGACAACCATCTATCACTCTTATTTCCCATTCCCATCCAGCCTACTGTGGGGCCTAGAACCAACCCCAACCTCAAGCAGAGGAACTGAAACAATTCTAGAACTCAGTGTTGCCCTTGGTGTTGCTCTGATCTTGATCTTGTGCCTCAATTCTAACATTAAACTTCTCTTTGTTCCTGAGATGTTGTTCCCAGTTCATTAGGGGAAATGGACCC
Organism: Rhinopithecus roxellana; assembly: GCF_007565055.1. Lineage (NCBI taxonomy): Eukaryota > Metazoa > Chordata > Mammalia > Primates > Cercopithecidae > Rhinopithecus > Rhinopithecus roxellana. Next base: position 43,926,963 of record NC_044566.1, on the reverse strand, counting down.
TTGTTTTGGCATTCTTGGTCTGAGTCTCTGCGCTCAAGTCTTTGTCTAACTCAGAACTCAGGACTCAGGGTCCACCTGCACTAGCTATGCCTCCTCCTAAGTCTGAAGTTCTCTTCTTGCACTGTGGCCTGGTAGTAAGGGCCTTGCTGCTTACAAACGGACTTCCCCAGTGAGGTCTGCCTTCCTCCCCAGTTGCTTAAGAAGTCCTTATTGCTGGGGTCTGTTTTTGGTCTACCTGCTCCCCTCAAATCCTTGGTAGATGACCAATTACTGTTGTTTTCGGTGACCTCTTGTCTGTGGTCATGCCTACTGGATTTCACGCCCTGCCTTTGACAAGGAACTTACCCCAGCATCTGTATCTTACAGTGTCCCTGAGGGCCTGCTATATTCCAGCAAGGGAGAAGTCCAGGGCTTGGTCCGGCCTCTCTCAAGCTGCCCTTTTCGCTGCAATTCACAGCCCTTTTGATCTGGAGATAGAACAAGTGGTGGTCTTCATGATCAAAGAGTTAAATCAAAGCTTTCAAATCTATTTCTACTTTTTCAGTCCCTTCTCTAACTTCTTAAACTGTAAGCTTTCCCTACGATTCTAACAGAATCTTGGCTCTAAAGTCAGGTTCTTTAAGACTAAAGTAGGTTCTGTATGGCTATGTGGATGGACAAGAATGTCCTTTTCAATAAAAGGCCATTTGTAATGAAATCTTTATGTAAAAGCTCCTCTGACTGATTCCATATCAGTCTTAGTTCTCATGCCTTGTCTCCTTGTCCCCTAGACTCTGTGTGTTAACTCTGGTTCTAGTGCCCTGCCCATCCAGAGCTGACACATAATTATGACATTAATCCAGCTCCACATTTTCTTTATTGACCTGGCTTGTGCAAGCTGCCTGTACCACCTCTAGTATTCCAACGGAGTACCTTCTGATTGTGCATTTAGTCCTGCTGTCCTGGCCCTGCCAACTGACAGAAAGTATAATTCACTGTAAGATTGAGTTAAGACATTATCTCCAAGCTTCTAGTTTTGTTGTGTTCACTTTCCTGAGTCAGGCTCACAGAGTTCCAGCCTCTATGTGACTATTTCCCTGACTTATATCTGCCACCCTGACCTGTCTCCTGAGTTCTAAAGTATGTGGTCCCCATTCCAGCTAATGGCCTCACCATTCACCTTACAATCTAAGCTAGGAACCTCAGACTTGCTGTTGAGATACATCAAAACGAGAGAGCCATTATCCATGTAATCAGAACTAAGGCCCCAGCAGTCAACCCAGAAATGGGATTGGATGCTTAGCTCTGCACATGAGAAATTGCATTATATCAGTTCTCAAGAAATCAACTTATACCCATAGAACTCATAGGGAACTACACCCACAGAACTAATAGGGAACTAATTTTTTTTAACTTTTACTGTAGATTCAGGGGTACATGTGCAGGTTTGTTATATAGGTATATTCGTGTCACAGGGATTTCTTGTATGGATTATTTTGTCACTCAAGTACTAAGCTTAGTACCCAATAACTATTTTTTCTGATTCTCTCCCTTCTCCCCCATCCAGATCTCAAGGAGATCTCAGTGTCTGTTGTTCTTCTCTTTGTGTCCATCTGTTCTCATAATTTAGCTCCCACTTGTAAGTTAGAACTTGTGGTATTTGGTTTTCTCTTCCTACGTAAGTTTGCTAAGGATGATGGCCTCCAGCTCCATCCATGTTCCTGCAAAGGACATGATCTCGTTCTTTTTGATGGTTGTATAGTATTCCATGGTGTATATGTACCACATTTTCTTTATCCAGTCTACCATTGATGGGCATGTAGGTTGATTCCATGTCTTTGCTATTGTGAATAGTGCTGCAATGAACATATGCATGCATGTGTCTTTATGATAGAATGATTTATATTCCTTTAGGTATATACCCAGTAGTGGAATTGCTGGGTCAAATGGTAGTTCTGTTTTTAGCTCTTTGAAGAATCCTCAGACAACTTTCCACAATGTCTGAACTGATTTACACTCCCACAAATAGTGTATAAGCATTTTCTTTTATCTGCAACCTCACCAGCATCTGTTTTTCTTTAACTTTTTGATAATAGCCATTCTGACTGGTGTGAAATGTTATCTCATTGTGTTTTTGATTTGCATTTATCTAATGATCAGTGATATTGAGCTTTTTTCATATGCTTATTGGCCACATGAATAATATGTCTTCTTTTTAAAAGTTTCTGTTCATGTCCTTTGTCTACTTTTAATGGAGTTTTCTTTCTTATAGGTTGGCTTAAGTTCTTTATAAATGCTGGATATTAGACCTTTGTCAGATGGATAGTTTGCAAAAATTTTCTCCTATTCTATAGGTGGTCTGTTACTCTGCTGATAGTTTCTTTTGCTCTGCAGAAGCTTTTAAGTTTAATTACATCCCATTTATCAATTTTTGCTTTTGTTTTGGCATCTTCATCATGAAATCTTTGCCAGACAGGAAACTAATTTTTAACCCAGAATTCTGTTTCGTAAATTTAGAATGGGGATTATAATGGGGCATCCAACTTTCCTTTTATTGCATTCTTCCAGTTCACAATCCATAGTCACTTTTTTAAAAAATTTATTTTACAGACAGAGAGTCTCACCCTGTCATCCAGACTGGAGTACAGTGGCATGATCATAACTCACTGCAACCTCAAATTCCTGGGCTCAAGCAATCCTCTTGCCTCAGCCTCCTGAGTAGCCAGGATGACAGGTGCACACCACCATGCCTGGCTAATTTTTTAAAATTACTTTTTGTAAAGATGGGGGGGGGGGGGCTCCCACTATATTGACCAGGCTGATCTTGAACTCTGGACCTCAAGTGATCCTCCCACCTTGGCCTCCCAAAATGTTGGGATGACAGGTCCATAGTCCCTCTTCCAGAGAAACTTCGCTGAGCAGATGAGTTATCAGAGGGTTCCATGGAAGAAACAGGCTTTGAGTAAAGGAGTGGAGTAATCTTGAGAGATTCTCATTATGAGCATGTCAGAATAATCGGAGTAATCTGTGTTTCTATAGAGAGATGGCATCAACTCTCATGTTCACATAAGGTATAAAAAGTAAACTCCTCTTGATGTCTTTCTAGCAAGCATCAAGAGGAGTTTACTTTTTATACCTTATGTGCATGTGAGAGTTTACGTCATCAATTCATCCTTGGTAGCTAATGAGATGACAGATGTTAAAGTTAGATCATCCCTACATTCATTCACAAAGGTGGAACAATGAGGAAGCACTTAGTGCCAAGTACCCTGAGAAGCACACACTGTCTCTCTACCTCTCATATAATACAACAACTCTAAGAAATAGATCTTATATATCCTTGTTGTGGTTGAGTTATGTACTCCCAAACAATATGTCCAAGTCCTAACCTCAGGTACCTGTGAAAGTGGCCTTATTTGGAAATAAGGTCTTTGCAGATGTAATGTTAAGATGAAGTCATACTGAATATGGTGGACCCTAAGCCCAATATGACTGGTGTCCTTATAAGAAAAGGAAAAGACACAGAAACGCAGAGAAAAGACGACGTGAAGAGACACAAGGAAAATGCCAATAATGACAGAGTCAAGAGATTGGAGTCACATGTCTGTAAGGCAAGAAATGCCAAGGATTGCTGGTAACCACCCGAAACTAGAAGAGACAAGGATGGATTCTTCCCAAGAGCCTTCGAAGGAAGCACAGCCCTGCTGTATTAGTCCACTGTCACACTGCTATAAAGAAGTACCTGAGACTGGGTAATTTCTAAAGAAAAGAGGTTTTAATGGGCTCATGGTTCCATAGGCTGTACAAGAAGCATGGCGGCTTCTGCTTCTGGGGAGGCCTGGGGGAACTTTAACTCGTGGCGTAAGGTGAAGCAGGAGCAGTTGTCTTACATGGCAGAAGCAGGAGGAAGAGAGAAGGGGGAGGTGCTATACACTTTTAAACATTCATGAGAACTCACGAGAACTCACTCACTATCACGAGAACAGCACCGAGGGGATGGTGCTAAACCAATCATGTGAAATTGTTCCCATGATCCAATCACCTCCCACCAGGCCCCACCTCCAACACTGGAGATTACAATTGAACATAAGATCTGGGTGAACACAGATCCAAACCATATCCCCTGCTGACACCTTGATTACAGACTTCTGGCCTCCAGAATTGTGTGAGAGAAAATAGATTTCTGTTGTTTTAAGCTACCCTGTTTGTGATATATTGTTAAGATAGCCCTAGGAAACTAGTACAACCTCCATTTTCCAAATGAAGTAAAGTATGCTCAGAAATGCTGATTTACCCCATTGCAATTTCTTAGAACTCCCTGACTGCAAACTCTTGAACCCCATGCTCCTTTACTCCCTTGCTGGTTGATCTAGCCTATTAGGTGATGGTTCCCTTTCTCTTCTGTTAACATCATATTCTAGATAAATGACAACATCTTCAAGATAAATTACATAACAACATCAGTATTCTCCCAAGTCTGATTGTGCAGAACATTAGTTCTATGAGATGTTAGACTGTGTTAGCATGCAAAATAAGTTTTCAAGGTTAAAAAAAGGAGACAGCAAAATTCTGTGTAAATCAGACTTTTTTTGTTTGTTTGTTTTCTGTAGGACCTCATAGAAACTTCAAAATGTACTGTGAATCTCCAAGAGGGGCATATTAGAGCTTGCCATGTTTCTCAGGCTAATTTGACCAAGAAAGTCTTTTCTTTACAGAGCATCTCATGGATTCGTGTTTAGTGGAAGATACTGTGGGAAGTGCTAACTTGAAGGATTAATAACTCTTTTCTTTTTTTTTTTTTGACCTCATTTGTATGCCAACCATGTTTTTTGAGTATTATCTTCACATAGATGTCTAAAGAAGAATTGAAAAATATTCTTTGCTGCATCAGAAATATGTTGACAAATCACCTTTTGGGATACGTTAAATTAACTACTGCTTTATCATACCTCCTTTGTTCTTTAGATCATTATATGGATTCTCAGGGTCAAGGTCTTCTAGTCAAAGGCCATGAGGGACATGGCTGTCGTTAACAAAATTGGGTTCATGGACTTCTTGTATCTAGAGAAAATGCACACCATTGGAAACTGCAGTGTCTCAGGAAAGGTTGTTAGTCAGGAATTATATATACTATAAGATTTGTGCTCATGTTAGGTAATTTGAGGATAATATTCCAGGAAGTAGGACTTTGCAGAAGCAAATGTGGTTTTTAGTTCTTCTAACAGTCTCTGAAAACAGGGACCCAAATTATCATACCCAAGCAATGAAAATATGTCCCCCCAAATTTGTGTGTTCTTTTCTAGATGTCCAATAGGCTTTCCTCCCACAGTCGTGGGCTGCTCCATTGTATTTATACATGTGCAGCAAGAAGTGGTTAGCACAAATTTCTCTTTAGCTAGCTAAGAAGAGATTTAAGGCTACATGATAATCCATGACAACTCTGCCTTACAAATTTAAATTTAAACCTAGGCTTCCAGAGAAGAAGTAGTATAATTTATGACTTTTTTTCAGGCTCAGAGACAAGTTTTAGGTGATACTGTCCAACTGTAGTTGTCGTTGCTTGTATAGTGTCATTTTTAAGTGTCAACTTGACTGGATTAAGGAATATCTGAATAACTTGTAAAGCATGACTTCTGCATATGTCTGTGAGGGTGTTTCCAGAGGAGATTATTGTGTAAATCAGTGGACTGTGTGGGGAACCTCTGCTCTCAATCGGTGGGCACTGTCTAATTGGCTTGGGGCCAGAATAGAGCAAAAAATAAGAGAAAGGGATTTGCTCTCTTGCTGCTGGAGCTGGGACATTCTTCTCCTTCTGCCCTTGGACATTAGAACTCCAGGCTCTCTGGCCTTAGGACTCCAGGACTTTCACCAGTGGGTCCCCGGGTTCTCAGGCCTTCAAACTCAGCCTGAGAATTACACCTGGTTCTGAGGCCAACTGAGGTACGCTGTTAGCATTCCAGGGTCTCTAGCTTGCAGATTGCCTGTTGTGGGACTTCTCAGCCTCCATAATTGTGTAAGCCAATTCCCCTAATAAATCTCCTCTCATCTATCTATCTATCTATCTATCTATCTATCTATCTACTTATTATGTATCTACCAATTATCATCTGTCAATCATCTATCAATCATCTATTATCTATCGATTATCATCTATCAATTACCCATCATCTATCCAATATCTTCATCTATCTATCATCTATCAGTTATTTATAATCTATCATCTATCTATCAATCATCTATTATCTATCGATATCTATCAATTATCTATCATCTATCTCTCATCTATAATTCTATAGTATCCTATTGGTTCTGTCTGTCTGAAGAACGCTGACCAAAACACATAGTATGCAACACAAGAATGCAGCCCTCTGTCTGAAGAGTTATCTCAAGTAGACTATGCTTGAGTTTTTGGGAGATTTCTTTGCATTCTTTTTAGGGAAACAACATCCACTGGAGGGGTGGTAGTTTTAAACAACTGAAATTCTCTAACAATTTTCCTGAATACACAGGAAAGTTAGTGTGTGGCAGGTGACCGTAAGCCTTATGTCCACATAAGAAGGACTGTCCTGGTGAAGCAGAAACTGTATTAATATTGGCAATTTAAAAATCATTAATTACAACAGAAATTCGCTGTTTTCTTTATTTGGTCGTGGTCGGGGGAGTGTCACTAGAGATGGGAAAATTCCTTCAGTGAAGTCAAACAAGTCCTGCTAAGCAGGCTGGAGTGTCTCTGAAGTAACTGTTTTTAGCCAGGATAGGCTCAATCTTTGTTCTCACTCCTCAAGGATTAGAGTTTGTTGATAGGCTTGTAAGGACCTCAGCAGATGTATTTTTCTGGAGTGCAGTGGTGCAATCATGGCTCACTGTAGCCTCGACTGCCTGAGTTCAAGCAATCCTCCTGCCTCAGCTTCCCAAGTATCTGAGACTTCGTCTATTTTATAGGTGTTCTTGTAGTGTCAGAAGACCTCTTCTTCTTCTTCTTTTTTTTTTTTTTTTTGGTTATACTTGAAGTTATGGGATACATGTGCAGAATGTGCAGGTTTGTTACATAGGTATGCAAGGGCCATGGTGGTTTGCTGCACCCGACAAACCGTCATCTACATTAGGTATTTCTTGTAATGCTATCTGTCCTCTAGCTGCCCACCTGCCAATAGGCCCTGTTATGTGATATTCCCCTCCCTGTGTCCATGTGTTCTCATTGTTCAACTCCCACTTGTAAGTGAGAACTTATGGTATTTACTTTTCTGTTCCTGTGTCAGTTTGCTGAGAATGATGGTTTCCAGCTTCATCCATGTCCCTACAAAGGACATGAACTCGTCCTTTCTTATGGCTGCATAGTATTCCATGGTGTATATGTGTCACATTTTCTTTATCCAGTCTATCATTGATGGACATTTGGGTTGGGTCCAAGTCTTTGCTATTTTGAGTAGTGCTGCAATAAACATACTTGTGAATGTGTCTTTATAGTGCAATGATTTATAATCCCTTGGGTATATACCCAGTGATGGGATTGCTGGGTCAAAAGGTATTTCTGGTTCTAAATACTTGAGGAATCACCACACTGCCTTCCATAATGGCTGAACTAATTTACATTCCCACCAACAGTGTAAAAGCATTCCTATTTCTCCACGTCCTCTCCAGCATCTGTTGTTTCCTGACTTTTTAATGATTGCCATTCTAACTGGCTTGAGATGGTACCTCACTGTGGTTTTGATTTACATTTTTCTAATGACCAGTGATGATGAGCTTTTCTTCATATGTTTGTTGGCCACATAAATGTTTTCTTTTGAGAAGTGTCTGTTCGTATCCTTTGCCCACTTTTGATGGGGTTGTTTGCTTATTCTCATAAATTTGTTTAAGTTCCTTGTAGATTCTGGATATTAGCCCTTTGTCTGATGGATAAATTGCAAAAATTTTCTCCCATTCTGTAGGTTGCCTGTTCACGCTGATGATAGTTTCTTTTGCTGTGCAGAAGCTCTTTAGTTTAATTAGATCCCATTTGTCAATTTTGGCTTTTGTTGCCATTGCTTTTGTGTTTCAGTCATGAAGTCGTTGTCCATGCCTATGTCCTGAATGGTATTGACTAGGTTTTCTTCTAGGGTTTTTACTATTTTACATTTTATGTTTAAGTCTTTAATCTATCTTGAGTTAATTTTTGCATAATGTGTAAGGAAGGAGTCCAGGTTCAGTTTTCTGTATATGCCTAGCCAGTTTCCCCAGCACCATTTATTAAATAGGGAATCCTTTCCCCATTTATTGTTTTTGTCAGGTTGTCAAAGATCAGATGGTTGCAGATGTGTGGTGTTATTTCTGCAGCCTTGGTTCTGTTCCATTGGTCTATATATCTGTTTTGGTACCAGGACCACACTGTTTTGGTTACTGTAGCCTTGTAGTATAGTTTGAAGTCAGGTAGCATGATGCCTCCAGCTTTGTTCTTTTTGCTTAGGATTGTCTTGGCTATACAGCCTCTTTTTTGGTTCCATATGAAATTTAAAGTAGTTTTTTTTTCTAATTCTGTGAAGAAACTCAATGGTAGCTAGATGGGGATAGCATTGAATATATAAATTACTTTAGGCAGTATGGCCATTTTCATGATATTGATTCTTCCTATCCATGAACACTGAATGTTTTTCCATTTGTTTGTGTCCTCTCTTATTTCCTTGAGCAGTGGTTTGTAGTTCTCCTTGAAGAGGTCCTTCACATCCCTTGTAAGTTGTATTCCTAGGTATTTTATTCTCTTTGTAGCAATTGTGAATGGGAGTTCACTCATAATTTAGCTCTCTTGTTGTCTATTATTGGTGTATAGGAATGCTTGTAATTTTTGCACATTGATTTTGTATCCTGAGACTTTGCTGAAGTTGTTTGCTGAAGGAGGTTTTGGGCTGAGATTATGGGGTTTTGTAAATATACAATCATGTCATCTGCAAACAGAGACAATTTGACTTCCTCTCTTCCTATTCAAATATGCTTTATTTCTTTCTCTTGCCTGATTGCCCTGGCCAGAACTTCCAATGCTATGTTGAATAGGAGTGGTGAGAGAGGGCATCCTTGTCTTGTGTGTATTTTCAAAGGGAATGCTTCCAGCTTTTGCCTATTCAGTATGATATTGGCTGTGGGTTTGTCATAAATAGCTCTTATTATTTTGAAATTGTGTTTCATCAATATCTAGTTTATTGAGAGTTTTTAGCATAAAGGGGTGTTGAATTATATCAAAGGCCTTTTCTGCATCTATTGAGATAATCATGTGGTTTTTGTCATTGGTTCTGTTTCTGTGGTGGATTACGTTTATTGATTTGTGTATGTTGAACCAGCCTTGCATCCCAGGGATGAAGCCAACTGGATTGTAGTGTATAAGCTTTTTGATGTGCTCCTGGATTCAGTTTGCCAGTATTTTATTGAGGATTTTTACACTGATGCTCATCAGGGAAACTGACCTGAAAATTTCTTGTTTTCTTTTGTTATGTCTCTGTCAGGTTTTGGCATCAGGTTGATGCTGGCCTCATAAAATGAATTAGAGAGGAGTCCCTCTTTTTCTATTGTTTGGAATTGGTTCAGAAGGAATGGTACCAGCTCCTCTTTGTACCTCTGGTAGAATTCAGCTGTGAATCCATCTGCTCCTGGGCTTTTTTTTTTTTTTTTGGTTGGTAGGTTATAAATTACTGCTTCAATTTCAGAACTTGTTATTGGAGACCTCTTCTTTTTCAATGCATTTTGAATTCAAGACTAATCCCAAATCAAATGCCAATATCAGTGTATAAGTGTTCTTTTTTCTTTTGTCAGCTTGCAGGTCTGAATGAGGGCAATTTACTTTGCCATCTGAACTTATTTAAGTCTAGCTTTACCTAGACTTGCTATCACAAAGTCAGTGACAGCATATCCTACTGGTCAATTTTTACTTTTTGTTCGTTTGTTTGTTTTTTCAGTCTGAACCAACAACAAGCAAAGTTAAATTATGGATATCCAAGGGAGTCTATAGAAGGTCCATGCAAGGTATGGAGAGTTCCTCAACAGAGATAATAAATCATCAGCTTCTTTTTCTACAGATGAAGGAGAGAGGGTCACTGGGTTTAGAGTGTTACAGTGATGAACGGTGATATTTGAAGGGAAACCAACAATTTCCTCAGAGATTAAGTGACTAGCTGAAAAATCTTGAGTTATATCTATCAATAAAACAGGGAAATTATTAGGTTTAGTGTAGACCCTAGAACTAGTTTGACTAAGTCACTCCAGCTTCCACAAGCTTTGCTGCAGCTGCTAAAACTCTTAGACAAGACAACTATGCTGTGACTACTGGAGCTAATGAAAGACTGAAATAAATAATAGATTTTTGATGAGTCCCATGTCATTGAGTCAAAGCCCCTAGTGTTTTTTCAGACTTCTCATGACAAAAAAGTAAAGTGGGGTTGCTAATTGAGAATCTTGGGAAAAGATATTTTGTTACACAGTTATTACAGTAATCTTTGTGCTTAAACAGCATTCTTTTTTTAACTCAAAAAAAGGGTACAATCCTTAAAAGATATTTATATTAGCATATTTTACTTAAATATAATTAACTTAGAAAAAATAAAAATATTTTTATCAGCTTTTTATTAGTAAGTTTGATAAATAAAAGAGCTCTCATAATAATTTTAAATTAATTTAAATTCAAAGGATATTTGAAAATCTGATTATTCCCATTGTCTTTCCTTTCATAGAATGACAAAACAAATCTTGTGTTACCTAATGGCCATTACAGTAAAACCGAAGATAGTTTAGGCACAAAGGACATTATTAATAGCCTGATTATTCTGAATTTGGGGACTGAATTTTGGAAGGAATCAAGAATAGTTGTTCTGGGAGACAAGATATAAGTCATAACTATCTAGGGTCCATAAATAATTACAGAAGACATTGTAAAAACACATAGCAATTAACAATAGTCATTAGAAACAACGTTTTATTAAAGCAAGGAGTCTTTTTAAAAATGATTTAGAAGTGTCAAAAAACACTGAAAGTTAACAGAATATTTTATTAACAAAAAGAAATATTTACTAATATCGGCATAGCATAACTTAAGTTTTGTATATTAAAAAAACTCCAATTCTAATTTTATCCTTTTTGTACATCATTCATGTAACATTCTACAGTAGAGAATTTATTAATATACCTTTACATGTATACATTTAGGCATACATAGATATGTAAATATACAAATAGATAATACATTTTAAATTTTACATTTTAACTATAGTTTTAAAATTAAATCTATTAGATAAAATAATATGTATGTCAAAATAAAATTTACCCTCTGAATAAATGGTTTCAACTTTCCTAATAAACAGAAAATCAGCAGGATATTTATTATCCGGTATACATTTTGTGTTTCTCTGCATTAAGCATTTACATTAATTATCATCTTTAACCAAAGTAATCAACCTTCCTTTTCTTTAGGCACAAAAGAAAAAGGAGAGAAAACATAACTTACTTAGTTTTTTTTGGTCTACTAGCATTTATTGCATACAATTTAAACAATTTCAATATGTAAATATATGATATTCAAAGGAATTTGCATATTTTGTTAATCTATTGTCATTTTAAGAAATAAACATAATTGTATTTAATGACCAGCGTTTTTATGTTTCTTATTTAGAAATTGTCTAGGCATCTAAAGGATTATTATCAATTAACCACTTGTCTAAGTCCTTAAAGTTTGTTAAGGATCAGCAAATTGCAATTTTAGTTAACAAATGAAATCTTATGATTTGTAGCATTGTAAGAATTTTATAAAAATTATAAAGGCATTTATTATTATCATTCACTTTTGTTTAATACAATTTTATATATATTAAACTAAAATTCTAAATTTAGACAAGTTATAGAAATAGTGGAATCTTGTTGAACTCATACAACCAGTGTAGAAAATTCAGTTTAATAAAAAAAAATTTAACTCTGGCCTTGTAGAAACCAGAATGTTGGACTGACACTAGTTTTTGTATTAAAGTAATTTTTTGAAGACTCTGAATCATGCCAAACATGTAATCTTTTAACTTATATATAATGCCTTTTCTTCTTTTCTCATAATTATAATAAAGGCTACTATGTAAATATACTGTTAGTGTCCACAGAAAGAAATGCAGTTTAATAACATTTTTTCCCTTTTTTTTCAGACATTTTGCCTATTTATCTGAACTAGATGTCCCTTGAATGTGCACACAAAAAGTGAATGGCTCATTGATAAGGTAAAGATTAATTTCTGAAGAGAGAGGAAAAGAGAAAGAGAGGAGGGGAAATAGAGGGAAAAAAAGAAAGAAAAGGGAACTTGCTGCAGATGAATATGAAATCAACACCAAAAAAAAAAAGGCTAATTATGTTCCCTCTGAAAAGAGAGGGAGGAAGGTTTATATGTAAAAGAATAGATTTTGAAATAAAAAAAGAGTAACATTAAAATTGGTTTAAGCTCTTGGCGATTTTGTCAATTAACCAGCACTTATTAATTCCTAAAGTATGGAAATAAAAGAAGGGGCTGTCACCAACTTTGAACAAAAGAATCACTGTTAGTCAAACAGAACAATCTTCTCTTGAAGATTTCTTCACTTTTCTAAAGTGCCTCTAAAGTAAACCATCATGTTTATATTAAAAGTTCCTCAGCGTGGCCATTGCAATTCCAGATTGTCCTTGGTGAAACTGTGCCCGCTGTAGAGATAAACATGCATGTTTGTGTTACAGTGCAGAAATCTGAAAGAAACAGGTATCTGGAAGAAGTGCAGTTTTAGATTGAGTGGAGCCCATCAGAGGTGAACTTGTCTGACTTTGATTCTCCGATCTTGAGTCTCCAGAATTTGGGCAAAGGTCAATTGCCTACAATGAGGGCTGAGAAACGGAAAAAAAGTAGTTCTCAAGCTCACAAAGATAAGACAGAGGAAGTCCTTACAAGTTTTGAAATGGTGACCTGACACAAAGTTTATCCAAAGGCCAAAGTTTGTCCAAAGCATATGAGTCCTGAATTCTCAGTCCCTGGAGCCAGAGGACAGACTTATGGGGGCTTGGCTTATCCTTGCCTTATGGACTTTTCCTTGTATAAACGAACAACACTCAGGACAATAGACAAATCATAGAACAGATGTTAGAGGCTAGAAAACAATATTTCCGACTGACTAGATTTGCAACAAGTTTTACAGAATAGAAAGACTCTGAGGATCTATTCCTAGGAAAACAAAATAAACACATTGCTGACAGTTCTCAACAAAATATCAGAGCCTAGCCATGAACAGGGTCCCACATGTATGCATCATTACTGAGTCAAGGGTACTTGCTTAAGGCAGCAAGGACTTCAGAAGAATCTCATGACACTCCATTTTTGTCAGTCCTTCAGAGCCCAAGACCACCAAAAACACTCCTGTAATGGAACAAGTTGGCTTTATTACTAATAGCAACAGGCTTTTGAAAGCCTTCTCTCATCTTCCTGAGGAATCACCTCTTCAGGTGTACAGAGACAGTGTGGGTAGGTTGTCAGGAAATGGAGAGGAAGGAGAGCTTCCCTAAGTGAAAACCTAAGTGTTTTCCTAAACACAAGCACCACTGAGCAGTCTATAGATGGAATTTTGCAATCAAAATTGCAGGGTATTCTGTTCAAGCCACACCTTTTTTTCCTCCATTTTGAGATAATTAAAAATTCCCATGCAGATGTAAAAAAAAATAGAAAAATCTCTTGTATCCTTTCCTCCAATGGTAACATCTTGCAAGACTATGATATATCAGAACTCGGCGTGTGTGTGTGTGTGTGTGTGTGTGTGTGTGTGTGTGTGTGTGTGTGTCAGAGTCTTACTCCATCAACCAGGTCGGAGTGCAACTGTGTGATCACAGTTCACTTAGCCTTGATATCCTGGACTCAAGTGATCCTCTCATCTCAGCCTCCTGAGGAGCTGGGACTGCAGGCATGCACCACCACACCTAGCTAATCTTTTCATTTTCTTTCCTTTCTTTTCCTTTCTTCTCTCTTTCTTTCTTTTCTCTTTTTCTTTCTATTCTTTCTTTCCTGCGTCTTCTTTCTTTCTTTCTTTATTTCTTTTCTTCGTTTTTTTCTTTTTTCTTTCTTTCTTGCTTTTCTTCTTTTCTTGTTCTCTTCTTTTTTCTCTTTTCTTCTTTCTTTCTTTCTTTCTTTTCTTGTCTTTCTT